>NC_090923.1:909260838-909563868 GCF_040938575.1 Ambystoma mexicanum | reverse complement strand
TAGTCGGTTGGTGTGAAAGACCCTGGGGGCCTCCTTAGGATTGCCTAAGTCCACCAAATAATTGACCTCTCCAAGTTTTCCCACAACCCTGAAGGATCCAATCCATTTGTCCTGTATGGCACTCTGCCTTGTAGGTACCATAACAAGAACTAGCTGGTCTTGAGTAAACTCAACATGTTGGCCTTCTGGTCATGCCAATGCTTCACCAGAGCCTGACCTGCCTTCAAGTTTTCTGAAGCTTCTGACATCATTTGTGTAATTCTCCTTCGGAGACCTAACACATAATCAGTGACTCTTACTGGCTTGTAGGAAGAAGCACTCTCCAACCCGTCTTAGATTAGGGCCAATGAACCTCTAACTGGATGACCATAGAGTAGCTCAAAGGGACTAAATCCAACCCCTTCTTGAGGGACCTCTCTATAAGCAAAGAGAAGGCATGGCAGTAGAAGGTCCCACTTTCTTCTGAGGGGTTCTTCTAAAGCACCTGTCATGCTCTTCATAGTTCTATTAAACCTCTCTACCAACCCATTTGTCTGGGGAAGGTAGGCAGTTGAGAACTTGTATGTCACTCTCCAGTTTTTCTACATGACCTGCATGTAGTGGGACATAACATTGGATCTCCTGTCAGAGATACACTCCTGAGGAAAACCTACTCTGGTAGACAATACCAAGTAGGGCCTTAGCAACTGCCTGAGCAGTAACCGTCCTCATAGGTATAGCTTCAGGATATCTGGTAGCATGGTCTACCACAACCAATATTAATCGGTTGCCTGAAGATGTGGGAGGGTCTCTCTCAAAAGGAACTCCCACCACTAGGAGGGGCACTAATGGTGCCTCATTCTTGGCTCCACTCTTACCAGACGTCTGACAAGTATGGCAGCTCCTACAGAATTTATCTACATCAGACCCCAACTTAGGCCAGTAGAAATATAGAGAAATCCTTTCCTTGGTCTTCTTAAAACGTAATGGACCAGCTAAAGGAATCTCATGGGCTAACTGTAGGAACTGGGGTTTTACCTTCTGGGGCACTACAAGTCTCCTGTAGTCTCCTGGGGTAGACTCAGTGGGTTCACTGTAAAGAAGACCATCCTCCCAGTATAACCTGTGCTTCCCTGGCTCTTGCCCTTCCAGCTGGGAAGCTGCCTGTTGGCGAAGTCCTTCAAGAGTAGGACACTCTCTTTGACCTCTGCTGAAGTATGCCCTACAGGGGCCACCTTCTGTCAGTAAAGACCTCAGCTCAGGATGGTCTTTAGGATCCAGATCTCCAACAGGGGGAAAGTATTCTTCCAGCTCTGAATCTTCAGAAGCTGATTCAACCTCTGCTGGTTGTTTCTCACACTCAGCACCAGCTGGTGGAGTAGTCACAGGTGTGACTTTGGAGTGTCCTCTCGGGGATGTCCTTGTTAGATGCACAGGAGTGCTATCTTTCTTGTTTCCTGAGACCTTGGTTTTCCCCTTTGTCTCCTTCTTCTTGGAAATAGAAGTTGGCTTCTCCTGTGGAATGGGTGTTATAGGTTCTTCTGTAACAACCCACTGAGAGCCATTTAAAGTGAGCTCTCTGGCCTTCCTTGTCTGCTGCTACTTCCTTTTACTGGAAGGACTGGGGGTGCATGATACAACTCCAAGAGTCTTTAAGTCATTCCCCAGTGGGACTCTCGCAGGCACCTCACTTGGTACACTAACAGGTATTCTTACAGTCATGTTGTTGCACTGGATGAGAGCTGGTATTATTGGAACCATCTGGATAGGTCCTCCAGCAAGCTTAGTGGGACCTTTGGGTGCCTTAGCAACATCCTCAGGTTTAAAGAAGTGGTCATCTACCACTGTGATGCTGTGCCGAGTTTCTCTACTGGAAGGGGTCTCCTGACCATTTACAAGTACACTGTCCTTGTAGTATTTTTGTTGTTATCTGGTATAGAGTTGTACACATCTATATTCTGCTATTCCCACAGACCCAGGGACTCTAAATAAACAATGGCAGAGACTCCAATGGGGTCTTCAGCCAATAGTTGAAAGTGTCCACTTGCCATATTTACTTCTCCCGCAGTGATGAAGGCTAAGGAGGCAGTGTGGATCCCTGAAGGTTTACCCTTGCATCTGGGATCCCCTTTCACATGGTCAGTTTACCCACAAGCATAACATTTTCCAAATGTTTTGTCAAATGGGGGTTTCTGCTGACGTCCCTCTGGTTTGGCACCAGAGATTTCCCTAGACTGACTTGGTTTCCCATGTGTCTTACCCTTCTACTGTTTGTGGCCCTCTTTTGGATTGGAGGTTTTAGAATTCTCTTTGTCATCTTTCTTGTGCTGCTTCCCCTCATGCTTTTTATGAGTGGCCCCAGAATCCTTGTGAGTAACCCACAAGTCAGCAGCTTCTGCTAGCTTCTTGGGATCAATCTCGTTAGAGTCAGCCAAATGCGGTCTGAGCTTAGGAGAGCAGGCATCAACAATAGATTCCAACAAAAACAGATTTCCCATTCCTTCAAAAGAGTTCACTCTGTAACCCTTAACCCAACCATCTAAGTTGTTCAAACATTCACAGACCCAGGTAGCCCAAGGGGTACCATCAGTCTTTTTGAGGGTCCTAAACCTCTTAAGGTTCTGGGAAGGAGTTTTCCCAAATCTAGCTATCAAAGCTGGCTTCACATTTTCATACTCCAAACTTTTAAGTTTCCCCACCTCCATTACAGCATCAGTTGCAACCTGGGGGAGCCTAGACAAAAGCCAAGGAATCAACTGATTCCCTGTGAAACCCTGAATTCCATAGTTATATTTAAAAGCACCCAACCAATCGAAAATATCAAGTTTCACCTCATACATACTCACAGCTTCCTTAGGCATGTGAGGTCTCTTAGGACTGGAAGACCTAGAAGACTCTGGGATAGAAACATTTACAAGAGACAATTTCTTCATTTCAAGAACATGTTGTCTTCCATTTTCCTTAGTTTGAGATCATGATGTTTGGCTTCAGCTTGGATTTGTAATCTTTTAAACTCTAATTCAAGTCTCATCTTATTACAAGAGACACATCCCGGACTCATTACTGCACCTGGTAGGGCCCCTGTGGCTAAAGGTTGAGGCAAAAGGGCCTGTTGAGGTAAAGAGGAGCTCACATGAGACTCCTCTAACTCTTCTGACTCTTCAATAACATTAGAGTTAGACTCTGAATCATCATCATCCTCATCATTTTCCACATTTCTTGGATTAGTAGGTGTAACAGGCTTACTGCCCACACTTTGATTTTCTAACAATCTTGCAATAAGTTCATTTTTCTTTCCTTTAACAGGGAGAGACCTGACTAAACACATTTCTTTCAGTTGCTCTACTGTCAAAATTATCAGGGCTTTCTGTCTAAAGTTATCCATATCTGGCATGTTACAATTGCTTTTCTAGTGGAGCTTCACCTTTTGAAGGTTACTATTTGAACAAAGGTAAAGTAAACTCTAAATGTAACAACTCGACAATATATCCTCACAGCCTGCCAACACTGTTAGGCAAAGTTTTTATGCAGTACCCTCTGGGAACACTACAAACAACTATGACTACAGGTATAGGCAACCCAACCTTTGGTATAAGCTTGTACTACACAGTTTTGGTAGCATGTTGAGCAGCCAGACTTATCTCAAGAGGGGAAATGTGAGCTGTAGTGGAGTTACACAAAGATTCACAGTTATAGGTATTCAAATAAACTATTACACTCAAGGTTTCTTGCATTAACAATTAATAATTTATCAGCCAGTTATAAAGCCTTCTTCAGAAGGGAGCAAAAGAATAGTAACACACAAATATACTTCAATACTATACACTCTGAGTTTCTGGATCAGACAAGGCCCTTTTGGGATGGTCCACAGACACAACCTGCACCCACAGTTGACTTCAGTAACAAGAGGCTGGGGACATTAATACCTTACTGTTGGCATACAGAATACTCTCTAAAACGTAAGTAAAAGGCAACAGTTATTAGAACACAAGAAATACAAATAGTCATAAGCAAGGCAAATACTTTCAGATAGCTCTGAGAAGAGTCATTCAATTTGATAGGCTAAGCCAAAGTCTTTGTATAGGATGCAGCACTTCTGGTAAGTAAATAGAACAGTCTTTGCACAAGTTCTTAGGATTCTTTGAGAACAATAAGAATCAAATGTAGGGCCACAAGCTGATTAGACCTGTGATTTGCAGAAGTTCCAAGCACTTTCCACAGTAAGATGTCAGTTCTCTTAGGCTAGTTTTTACAGTACCTTAGTAAAGAAGAAAAAGATGCAGCTGAAGACTTCTGTTCCTGTACAGCTCTACAGATCTCACTGTTCCTGGGCCTCAGTCGTGGGGACAAGAGGGAGGGCCTTAAGGGACTCCTGCACTGCACTGGCACGATCAAAGCTGGCAACTGGCAAACTTTACTTTCAGTGGTTGTTTCGCGTTTCAGCTCCTTGCAGTACAGCAAATAGCAATAAGCGCGATTCCTGGCTGTCAAGGTGGACTTTCCTCACATCTGAGGTCCCGCACTCGATTGAGGGGGGTCAGGCTTGGTCAGGCCTGCTTCGTGGGAGTCTGGAGGATCTTCCAAAAGCTTTAGGCCAGCTTACAAGCAACACACACAATCTGGTGTCCCTCTCCCTGGCTCTACAGTTTGCTGCAGCAACTCTGAGGGAATTCAACCAGCTCTGATATGGGTGTCCAGGTGGCTTACTTGGGAGTTGATTGATCCTACCAACTCAAAGGGAGAAGTCATCCTTTGCCGGGCTTCTCTGTCGATGCAAACTTGGCGATTCGGACCTGCAGCTTCACCGGGCAAACCAATGGTCCAGGAGTTGCAGCAGCCGTCCTCTTCAAGCTCTTCTTCGGTTCCTTTGTCCAGTGGTCGACTCTGCCTTCCAAGCCAAGAGACTCACTTTTTATTCAGTTCTCTCCCATTCATTCCAGATTAGCTGCCACTCACCCAGAAGTGTGGCTGTCCTTGCCGGACTGTCAGCCAGCCAATCATCACAGAGTGCATTTGGGTCTCCTAGGAAACTAAGTACAGGGAGTTTCAGACACCTCCCTCCCTTCCTGTCTACCCCAGACACTCTGGAGCCAGAGATGGGTTTCACTCCTGAAGCCCGCCAAAGGGGACTGAACAGAGAGACCAAACCTTGTTTGGCGGGCAAAGACGAACTCGTGAAGGACCTTTCCACAAAGAAATGGAAAAAAGAAGACCAGGAACCGTTTTAACAAAGGAGGTTCAGGCGCTATCTTGAAAAACATGGCTCCTGCGATTTAACGTTACCGGAGCTGTGAACAGTTTGTGGTCGGGGTAAATCATGGTAGTTCATTGTAAAACCACTGCCATCAGCCATTCTGAGAGGAAAGCGTAACATTTGACTGTTACATCAGTAACTAGACATAGCAGATACTAAGTAACCCTTCCAGCACTCTATTATAAGATAGGGTGTTCTGGGTCTATAAATGTACAGGACTAAGTGAAGTCAATTTCACTCCACTGTTCTGGGAAACAGTAGTTGATCCCAGAGAAGGTATTTAGACCTTGGGACATCTTAAAGACTTTCCTGTGACACTGCACTGAAGGTGCTTTGTGACACAATTGTAAAAGATGATGCCAATGGAGTTGGTTAGACTACATAACCAAAAAGAGACACAGTGTATAAACTCACATGAAAATACATGAGAGAGTGGGAAAAAAGACTCACACTCTCTCCAGGTAAAAAATATCAAGTCCTCAAAATCCAGAAATGTTGCTGGGGTCTCTAAGGTAGAGGGAATTAGCACGTTTCTGAGAATTCTTCCTAAAACACAGACCAACAAGCTGCTCCCCCCTCTCTCTTCTGTGTTCCTTTAATACCCTCTGATGCTCTGTAGCTAGGATCAACTATATAAATCACCAACATACATGTGTAAAAAACTTGTATTCATGTTTTTCTCTACTTTTTACTATAAACCTGAGCATGACCACCAAATCCCCTTCCAAGTGGTAGGTCACTCACTGTACTCAGTGGGTTTGCACATACAGCTAAGAGAAGTGAACACACCTAGATTTCATACACACACACAGACACACACAGTAACAGGGAACATTGCACAGTGGCAACATAAATAAAATGGACAACATTCTCCTCTGAGACCTCTACCTGGCAATATATCCTCATCCCACGAGAAATCAATCTCCTCTTCCTCCAATACCGTGCCCTGCTTCATAATTTTAATTCCCTCCTTCTGATGAAGGTCTAAATAACTAGATAACAACAACAGCAACATAGACAAGTAACTTGCTAGGACAAACAAATGGATTCAGAAAGTATATGACACACAAAGGAAGGTGGATAAAACAGGAAAGATGATCTGCTCCACACAAAAATGATAATGTATATGAGGGTTCACAAACAAGAGGGAAATACAAAAAGGAACAGGTTTTCTATATATTGTGAACCCCAAGGTAAAGGCAACAGAGGGAACAAGTCAGACAAGGCCTAGTAGGACAAACACACAGCCAAAGGAGATTCATATTATAAAAGGGAAATTGGCTTTATTTTGCTTTTTTAAACTTCTTGAGGGTGACAAAAAAAAAGGAAAAGATGAAAGGACAGAAAAGCATTTTGAGCTGTGGGAAAGTAAGGGTAAAAAAGATGACAGGCCGCCTAATAAACAAACAGAGAAAGTGGAAAATAGAGACCAACAAACCCTCAAACATAATGCACTGTCAAGAAAGATCACCAAACTCCTTCAAAATCAAAAACGCTTCTAAAACACAAAATGTTGGTTCGGCTGGCAAACCCTTGTTCCTTCCGCTAATTAAAACCTGTAAACTGAAAGCTAAATATAACTTTGTTCTTTTAGAGGGGGTCCCTAACCATCCAGAAAACACAATATTTGCTGCTCCCTTCCTGTTCAATCTGGCATGTCTCTCCCACAAGCTGCCCTCAGGCACTCCTTGCTACTCTCTCTCCTCCTTCCAGGTGCCACCCAATGGCATGTGTCTCATCCACTGTCGCAATCCCTACACAAGCCCATGTTGATACCATGAGCACAACACAAGCACTCACAGTGGGCAGGGTTTGGACACAACAAGTGGCTGGCTGGCGGAGGCAGCAGTTTATACATACTGCAGTCTCCACTAAGATGGCCCCCAGATCAGGATTCCAGAAGGAACCCAAGATGGTTCCCAGGTGCCCATAATCTAAGAATCCTTGGTAGCCTAGTGGTGTTGGGTGGGGCCCAGGGCTATATAAATCCTGCCGTACTCTCTGGCTGCTTGTTGGCAGCGTAACGTTTGCCCTCCAGTTTCAGGTTCCACATGCCTTTATCTTCGGCATGCTGCCGGAAAACTCACTACATGCTTGGGCGTCAGAACGGAACTCCATCTGTTGTCCGTCGGCCGTCAGACCTCCCGCTTCTCCGGTTGTATCCTGAAGCCTTCCGGAGATTCCTCTCAATACTTCGTGGTACAGCGACCTAGGCTGCTGCAAATCGGCATCAGCAAGAGAAAGGGGAGTAACAGAAACACAGTAAGCAAGACAGCAGCAATACTCAAAAAGCCCACACTTTTTTCCAAAACACCCCCACAGCCCTCCAATACTCGCTCACCTGTTCCTATTTGCTCCACGTTCTCGGGGCACGGGCAAGGCTTTCCCAAGTATTCTATTTCACTGCGCTGAATGTGCAAAGGAGCAGGAGACTTCCTCAAGGATTCCATTTCACCGTGCTGCATCAGCAAAGGAGCAGGAGACTTCCTCAAGGATTCCATTTCACCGTGCTGCATCAGCAAAGGAGCAGGAGACTTCCTTGAGGTTTCCATTTCACTGCACCCGATCTGTAACGGAGGAAAAGACCACAGTTAGTGACACTACGTTGCTTGTGTTGCCATAGACACTTAAGAAGGCGACACAATCATTGAGAGACCGTTGGAAAGGACACTGAAAGACATTGAAAAGACATATTTATAGCAGGACACGCTACTCAACAAGGGCACTACAAAGACACTTACCAGAACACCTTCACATCGCAACTTGTGCACCGTGGCAGGTCTGGGCCACAACCAACAGTGAGGCAACTGGAACTGGATGCTGGTCCTTAGGCCACAAGCCTAACTTATCAATAAGGTGAGCCAGAACACCAGCCAGCCAACCAGAAAATCTGGGGGAGCAAGGAGAGGTGGGGGATAGTTTACATAGTACATACTTACATCCTCCTCTTGTTTATTCATAGATCAGGTAAATTACACTTTGGAAGTTTCACCAAATCACTCCCAGCCATACTGCACGCTGGGCAGTTGCCGTTCAGCGAAGCAGAGGGGAGAGAGTGTTTTGGGTTCAGCATCACGCTTCGAGGGCTACGCATTCAGTGCCTAGGGGACCCACTCCGACGATCCGGACCTGGCACTCCTGCAGGGCACCAGAGGTAAGCGTTACATCCACGCCCTTCCAGAGACAGATACTGACTGGCGTGTCACCTGCCTCCCTGAATACTTGCTACTCACAGAAAAATCATGCAAGCGTGAATCTCACACAAGCTGACCTCAGGGATTCTCTGCTACTCCCATGCCACCTCCCACGTGTCACCCAATAGAATGTGTTCTATCCACTTGGTGCAAGAGAAAGAGAAAGACAATGCTGGTGTGTCACCTGCCTCCCTGAATATCTGGTGATAGCGCATGGGTTACTTTCCCACTTCAAACCACTGAATGTATCACAAAGTTCTGTGCATGCAAAACCAACCCATATCTAACTCCCTGACTCAGTCTTCAGTCATTCACCACCTCTCCCTACCTTTCTTACTAGTTTATTCTAAATACACTATATTACTCATTCACTAACCTTGTAAGCTTGCATCCAGCAACAACCTCCTGCCTTCGGAAGACTGGAAAGGAGCTAATGCCATGTGTCCTTCTTAAATTCATGTGGTCATACTATAGACACATGTTTTGTGGTGTCATGTGCCCGCCAATCGGGGGTCACGTGACACACAGGAAAATAAAGGAATCACCGGAACTGGCGTCACTACGCCAGTCCGGGTTTATGCATCGATCAGAGTGGTCCGTGTGTTTCTTTGCTGCGCCCCTCTTACCCGCGCTGGGCACCAGAGGCCTGCCCTCCCATGGTGCGACTCTGAGCCAGGACCCCCGGGAGGCCGATCATCACACTGGCGATGAGGAGGAAAGAACCCGCGCCTCTGACACGCACAGCCGCTCATCATCCCTCCGCTTGCCGATGCGACGCGGAGCCACGTATCATCCCTCCACCCGCTGATGCGGATGAACAGACGCCGCTGCATCTACCCGGTGAGACCATGCAGCAGCCCTAGAACACGCCGGTGCCTCTCCCACACTGACAGATGAGCCGTGCACCACACGGACAACCTCTCCTACATGCCATGAGTCGGCTACAACACATGTGGCACTAAAAAAAAAGGATTTTTTTTTTTAACAAGACTGGCAAGCTGCAAGCTTCTCCTCACACAACACCCCTCTCACATCACCTGGAAATAAGAGGAAGGGGAGTGTAGCAACAACGCAGGCACTCTGCACTTCGAGAGTTAAGGGCACAGCCCTCACCTCACCTCAGGAGTTATCACAAACCCCCACAGACTACGCCTCAAACCAATTTAGTTGTGCTCATACAAACAACAACCTAACCAGGAAGGGCAGTACCGTGAACCTTCTGGAACATGTCCAGCCCAAACACTAGCCCCACAAGGGCCATCACAAGTTCATCATCTAGGAGGAGCCTCACCTTAGATCCTCCAGATCCAGCGCAGACAACCTTCATGCCGCCGTTTGATCCTTTTACCACCGGAGCCGCTATCAGGTGGGAGATATGGCTACAGCAATTTGAAATGCATCTAGATGCGAGAGACATTACCATAGCGAAGAAGAAGCGCACGTTCCTCCTACTCAACATTGGAGCAGCCGCCCTGCGCCTATTCAACGCGACCCCAAATCGTGGCAATGACAACAACTCGACGCGGCCAAAGCTGCGCTTACTAATATGTTCAAGCCTGATCTCAACCCAGACTACGAACGTTTCCATTTCTGCATGGCGAGACAAAGCGAGAAAGAGACAGTAGACAAATTCCACGCTCGCCTTCGAGAAATGGCGGTGGGCTGTGAGTTCCCGGACGAAGAATTTGCCATCCGCCTCCAGATCATCAACAGGATATCCTCAGAAAAACTAAGAAGAGCCATCCTGTCTGAGAGGAACATAAGACTCTCTCGCATCCTAGAAATGGCGAGCCTCCGTGAACAAACAGAAGATCAGGTGGCGATCATGGAGGCCGCGATCCAAAGATTGCCGCTAGACAGCCCTAAACCCACCGAAGACGTTGCAGCCATCTCCAGACATCAGGGCAATCGAATGAAACAAGGACATAAGTCCAACACAGAGCAGGGAGGCCCCTGGCACAAGGGCGACTCTTGCCCAGCATGGGGATCCACGTGCAGAAAATGCAACCGCCTTAACCACTATGCCGCAGTCTGCTTGAACCCACCGAACAGAAATGACGCAGCACAGCGACCTGCACAAGATCGCAGAAAAAGTTTGCACCCAGAGAATCCTCTCGTCAACACGAACGAAAAGGAAAAGCTAGAGACGTCGACGACTCCCAATGGTCCCCGGACATGAGCAGCAGTGACGACAGCGACGACAGTTCGTCCCCAGAAGGGAGAGACAAAATCAGACGGAAAAAGGGAAGTAAGCGGATACACCGGATACACCTAATCTCAGCCATCGAACCACACCGGTCACGACAGAGAAAGAGACCATCATGCACAGTTTTCTCCAACGGAGCGCCGCTGAAAGTAGTCATTGACACTGGCGCAACTGTGAACGTCATGCCAGTGACGACATTCAACAAACTCCGCCCGAAGCCTACTCTCCATGAGAGGAAGGTCCAGCTATATGCCTACGGAGGCAAGAAACCATTGCCCGTACAAGGATCTTTCAAGTCAAACTTTACCCACAAAAACGCCAACTACAGAGCACGCATCTATGTAGTGGATGCCGGCTGTGAAACACTGTTGAGCTGTAGAACAGCAGAGAAGCTGGAGCTGATCCACTTCGCTTTCAACTATCAACACGACGAACTCAATGGCTTGCTGGAACGACACAAGAAATTGTTCCAGGGCATCGGATGTCTAAAAGGGAGAACCATCAAACTCCACATAGACCCCACCATTGAACCTAAGGCAGTAAGGCACCGATGGATCCCTTTCCACTTGAGAGGAGCAGTGGAAAAAGAGCTAGCCAAACTGGAAAAAGCAGGAATCATAGAAAAAACGTCAGGACCTACCCCGTGGGTCTCGCCCATGGTGGTTGGTCAAAAACCCAAACAACCAGACGCGGTAAGAATATGTATCGACATGAGGCTTCCCAATGCAGCCATCGGGAGAGAACGTCATGTAACACCTACGATAGACGAACTCATCGTAGACCTCACAGGAGCAACGGTCTTCAGTAAACTTGACCTTAGATCAGGATATCACCAACTGAGACTGTCCAGAGAGTTGAGATACATCACCACATTCTCCTCTCACCTCGGCCTGATGAGGTATAAATGACTCAATTTTGTAATATCATCTGCTGCGGAAGTGTTCCAGCACGAGATCCTCAAAGTCATAACAGGGGTAGAAGGCACCACCAATATCAGCGATGATATTCTTGTGTACGCATCAAACAAAAAGGATCACCACAAACGACTGGCAGCGGTCCTAACAAGGTTGGAAGAGGCAGGCCTGACACTCAATGCGGAAAAATGTGAGTTCGGCAAAGACGAAATATGCTTCTTCGGGTATATCTTCAGCTCCAAGGGCATGTCCCCCGACCCGTCCAAGGTACAAGACATAAAAGAAACCAAAGCACCCAAATCAGCCTCCGAGGTAAGAAGCTTCATGGGAATGGCGACATATTGCGCACGTTTCATCCCCGACCTCGCCAGCACGGACCACAAACCACCAACAAGCGTTCCAGCAAATTAAAGACACTCTATCCGCGTCCACCACCATGGCGTTTTTCAACACAGATAAGCAGACGGAGCTCATGGTCGACGCCAGCCCCGTCGGCCTCGGATCAGTTTTAACCCAAACTGACAACGAAGGAAATGTGGTCCCCATCGCGTTTGCCAGCCGAGCACTTATCATTGTCATTTTAAAGTATACCTGCTAGGCAAGCAAGCAAAAGTCCTCACGGATCATAAACCCTTGATCCCAATCTTCGTGGATCTGCTCCTCACCCTCCAGCACGCATTGAGAAATGGATGTTGCAGCTACAACCGTATAACATCGAGGTTGAGTATCGCCCAGGGACAGACAACCCGGCGGATTACCTATCCCGCCATCCGTGGCCTGCCACTGATAGAGAACGGCGCCAAGTGAAAGAAAGCGACGAGCACGTC
The DNA here is from genome assembly GCF_040938575.1 of Ambystoma mexicanum. Classification (NCBI taxonomy): domain Eukaryota; kingdom Metazoa; phylum Chordata; class Amphibia; order Caudata; family Ambystomatidae; genus Ambystoma; species Ambystoma mexicanum. Next base: position 909,551,494 of record NC_090923.1, on the reverse strand, counting down.
TGTCACATAGTCGCATGCGCAAGGCCGCGAGCCCTGACCCTACACGAAGTAGCCAGTGAAACAGAGACAGACACCGTCCTGCAGCATACCACTGCCGCCGTCCGATCCGGTAATTGGAAGAACTATCTCACGTCAATGGCCCAGCGCACTACATCAGCCCAAGTCAAACTCAGAGCTCTGTTCGGGATCCGACATGAACTCTCAGTAGCCCCAGAAGGTATCCTACTCAAAGGACACAGAATCGTACTGCCTGAGTCACTAGAAGAGAGAGCTCTCCGTCTAGCGCACAGTGGACATCAGGGCATCGTCAAAACCACTGCATATCTCAAGTCAAGGATGTGGCGGCCTAACATACAACGAAAGGTAGTAGAGTTAGTGGAATCCTGCGAGGCCTGCCAAGCATCCAGAAGACCAGAAAACCCCGAACCGATTAGCAGCACCCCAAGAAGCTGCAAACGCTGGGATGCTGTCAGCATGGACCACTGCACAATTGCCAGCGAAGGGTATCTCCTCGTAGTGATAGACGAGTTTAGCCGATATCCGGAAGTAGAACACGTTGCATCCACTAACGCAGAGACCACAATCCTCATGCTTGAAAAGATATTTGCCACCCACGGGATACCGAGGAAGGTGAAAAGCGACAATGGACCATCTTTCACTAGTCAAGAACTTCGCGAGTATTTCAAAGAAGTAAATGTCAAACACCAGCGAATCACCCCAAGGTGGCCCTAAGCGAACGGGGACGCTGAGAGGTTCATGGGGTCCCTCAACAAGGTCATCAGGATCGCCAAAGAACAAGGACGTCCGTGGCTGAAAACAGTCCACCGGTTCTTGAGAACACACAGACAAACCCCACACTCCTCTACAGGAATCAGCCCAGCGGCCCTCATGCTCGGCGTACCCATTCAGGCGGAACTACCCATACACCCTCAGTAGATAGCTCCAGGACCAGGCATCCCTGCTATGGACACCATGCGGCTGAGGAGAAACAAGCAAGAAAGCATCGCCAGACGGGCTAGCCACAGGGACCTGACACCAGGGGACACCGTCATTGTGAAGAACCGAGCTCTGCCCAAGAAAATGTCCCTCAACTTCGAGCTCCAACCGTGGACAGTCAGTACTACAAACCACAGTATGGTTACAGCCACCCGAGGGGGAGAGACAGTGATGAGGAACGTGTCTCATTTCAGGAAGGTACCTCCAGAACTGTGGGAAGAACAACCAACGCCTCCTGGAAAAGAAGGAGAGGCACCACTCTCACCCCCTAGCCAACTGGTGCCGGGAAGTCCAAATACTCCTGGAACATCAGACAGTCCCCACCAGCAAGTTAGAGGAGATAAAACAGAGACTCCAAAGACGGACGCACCGGAGAAGAGGAACACCGGGTATCTTCAGAGGGAGAAACCCAAACCATCGTCCCGCCTCAGAGGATACGTGGTAGACAGAGTGGGCCGGCAGGAACACCCACCAAGGTGAACTCTAAATTCAGTCAATAAATTGTTTATCCAAGGCATACACCAAATTGTGTTGAATACCAGTTTAAGATGTATGTTAATTGACAACCGTGCAAATGCCTCCAATTTGGGGAGGAATGTGGTGTTATGTACCCGCCAATCGGGGGTCACTTGACACACAGGAAAATAAAGGAATCACCGGAACTGGCGTCACTACGCCAGTCCGGATTTATGCATCGATCAGAGTGGTCCGTGTGTTTCTTTGCTGCGCCCCTCTTCCCCGCGCTGCGCACTAGAGGCCTGCCCTCCCATGGTCCGACTCTGAGCCAGGACCCCCGGGAGGCCGATCATCACATGTTTCATAAAGTTCATCTGAACTTCGAGCCGATTGAATCAGCTGGTACTCGGGTGATTAAATGTTCGTGCTGTAAAGTTCATCCAGGCCTAGTGCTTATGCCAAAGGTGGGGAATATGACTAGGGAGGACTGGCTGGAAACCTTTCACTTAACGCACAAGAAGTGCATTGTAACAGCAGATCCACCAGAGCCATTGGTGAACAATGGCTGGCCAAATGTATAGTTGGAAACAAGACTGTCGTAGTGATGAAGGAAAGGGTGAAGCAGAGGTGATGAATACCCAGTGCTAGACAAAGCGATGGTGCAGGTGGTGTGGCAGAATTAAATGTTAGAGCAGACAGAGGTGGTGTCCCAGCAGATGTACCAAGATAAAGAAAAGAGTGAGGACTCTTTACTTCAAAGGGGCAAGGCAGGACTAGGCATCCGTTGTCAAGTGTCATGCAGAACAGGGAACATGCCTACCCCGGGCCTGAACAATATTCACCTCGTCATCGGCCTGAAAACCGTTTAGCTTGCTGTAAGGAAAGACAGTGTGTGAGACAATGGGCACTGTAATAACTAACCCATTCAACACACAAGTAAATTGGGGTGTACCAAAGAAGAGTTGCTTCTTAGGCAGTGAGGGCGTGTGAAACCACATGGAATGATAGTATGTCTCACCAGTGCAAATGCACGTAGGTCAACTTCCTGTGACCCCTCCTTCACAACACCCTCCAGTAATGTGGACAGAAAATAGGAAGTATCCGTCAAGGGCTACCTGCCAAAATCAACACATCAATTTCACTGCATTTGGTGAACGTCTGTTTTACTCTTTTTTGGGTGTAATTTTTTAGAGGGAAGCAGGATACACGTATAGTTTTAATTGGATTTTATGGTAGTGTGGGTGGGGAAAGAGGGGGGCAGATAGGAGGTTTGTGTGTGTGTATGTTTATGTGTATTTTAGCCCCCATAAAAAGTGCCATGACAATTTGCACTAAAAGGTCCACCATGGTAATTTGCTCTAGATCTCTTACGAGGAGGACACTCATGCCTGCCTCTGGTCCTGGACACACTGGACCAAGCCTCTCTCAGTCCCCCAAATCCAAATTCCTAGCCGGTCCAAGCACCTCTTCTATGAATGAATCCTCGTCCAGTAGTACCTTCAAGTAACAGCGCCTTGTTTCTATTACCAGCAGCTCAGCCACCACCACAACATGTTATTGTTGGTAGCCTTGTTGGTGTGCAGTTATATGGGCAGCAAGAAAGGGACTGAGTAATGCATCATGCTGGCACATACTGCTTGCATTGCCAAATGACCATGAGTGTGCAGTCACTGAACGACACAGCATTGGTGGATGACCCTCTTGTAGGTGACTGACTGGGCAATGGACAAGAGGGTAACAAAGGGGCAGGTGGAGTGACTGGCCCGGAGCTACATTGATAGTCCCCAAATATTGTGAGAGTGGCTTTCCAAGTGTATGAGAGTGTTACAATGGGTCCCAGAATCCACATAGTCGCAACAATCTCTGCAAAATTGAACTAGGAGCAAAAACATCCGAGAAAGACGTGAAAGAGTTAATTGGAGCGAAAGGAGCTCTTCCAGAGCGGAATTAAATTAATGGACCAACATGGACACTGCCATCAAATCATCAGATGTCGGAAATCCAATTAATCATGTTCTACATATACTCACCATACATGTTCACATATTTCATCCAAAGCAACATGCTACCAGGTGGGAATGGACTCCTTTTGTTTTTCAATCATCTTCTCATGGATGGAAGAAAGGACAATGTCTATTGTACATACTGGCAACACATGGGAAATACATGAAGCCACCACTGAATTCAACGCCAATGTTACATGGGAAGAATGAACTAGAAGCTAAAAATGGAAGTCTTTGAAGAGGATGTGAGGTGATATTACACAACAGGCCACACAGGCTAGTAAGACTGCTCAAACATCAGACTTGTTTTCTTCTGAAAATATCCCTATGTTTTTATCATTCAGTGCCTAGATTTTTAAATTTTGGAAACGCATAAGAAAGCAGTGAATGCCTTTAGTAGAACATGAAAATGCACCACAGAAAATAATTGCTTTTCACTCTGGTTTCATATTTTTTCAGTTATTGAACTCTTGTCACAATCAGGGACTGGATCAAGTAAGGCATTCTCATTCATGCAGCTCCAACTTCATATTGAGAAACTGCCTTGGGTATTACTGTGTACCCAATAGGGAGGTGGATCGCTGTGCATTACTGTGGTTGTGCAGTAGTGGGAGCACTACTCAACAACAAACTAACAGAAGCACAGATGCTAATGGCATCAATAACTAGTCAATCAACTTCAATGCAGTGAGTCTCTAGAACTATGATTCTACAACAGCAATTCCTTCAGGGATGGCAGTATGGACTTGGGGTGGCATGGTGTCTAGCTACTGGCGTTCAGAGGGCTGCAATAGAAATGTTCAGTGTATATCCCAATCCAGTGCATGGTGTCATATTATACAAACCCTCTAAGATGCGTCATCCAACTTGGTCTCAAACTTTCCTTGGTGCACACTTTTATTGCACAGAGTAGAGTATAGGTGGTGAGATGCTGTCATTCACTGCCTTGTAGTATGAGGACATTCCATGCTTTGGGTTTCTTGCTGGAGCCAGAAGACATATCCTCCCACACTCATCTGGCCAAAAAGGTGCTGTGGCAGAGTCAGTGCAGTAGCTGCCACGCTTTGACCATTTCTGTGCACTTTTCAGACCTGTCAGGTTGTGTTGGAAAATTTCTGTGCAAAGGTGAAATAGTAGCTTTTCCCTTGCCTTCTATATCTGTAAGTGTGGCATTATCCTCCTGTTTCCTCCACTTAGTATCGCTGGTTTCCAAAATCATGGGTTGAGGGGTCCTGGACTCTGATGGATCACTGCCTCTGTCTTTGTCCTCATCATCATCGTCCTAATTATTCTCAGACTAATCATCCTGGATGTGGGTGGCAGTGGAGTAGACAAGGAACATCCCACAACATGTACCTCCGCACTAATTTCTCCTTGCTCGTCAGTTGAAACAATGTATAACTCCACCCTCCTTCTCTCTCAGAGACAGTGGGCTGAACCTCCTGTGCATGCCTACCTTTCACTCTCATACGTCTAGGTTCTCTCATCATTTTGGAACTTGAAATGGTCACTTCTGGATAGCCACAAGGAGATGGCTGGTTACATACTCCGTTACTTCTATCGAATTCACATTTCTGCCTGAAAATAATTGTAAGACTTTTAATTTGTGACCCCGCAAGCAGCTAGCATTGGGTCTGGAATTTAAGAGTTGGCCCAGTCATTTAAAGCCCCTGAATATCATCTTTCGTACCACAAACAATAAGACTTTACTCAGAAACGTATATTTAATAAAGCCACTAAAAGACAATGCCCTCAGATACCAGACACTGAATATAATTAAAGCTCCTGGTCGTATGTAATTTTGTGGGCACTATTTTCATCTGTAGTTACCAATATATATTTATTAACCTTTATATCGGCATTTAACCAGATTGTTTTTTTCTATGGAAACAGATAAGTAGTTTTCCACATGTATATCCATGAAAAGAACAAACACATCAACACTTGGGTGCCTGTACTCGGAAGCTCGTGGAGCCAGGTTCTTGCACAACAAAAGAAGGTATACATATCTGAAGCCATTTAAACAACCTCTCTGCCATGTTACTTTTTGCAGCAATTGACCTGCAATGCATCATTGCCAACTTAAAGATCAAACCTTTATTTTCAATTTTTTGCAAGTGAATACTTAAAGGAAACAGAGTGGCCCTCATTACGACCCTGGCGGTAAGGGGTTTACGCCAGCGTTAGCTGCGCCGACCCCTTACCGCCAACTACGAGTTTCCAGAGCGCCATGGTCACTTTTCCGCCCGCTTTTTGCGGGCGTAAAAATCCATGGCGCTATGGGACCTCGGTGTTAATTACGCCACCGTAGTGTACGGTGGCGTAATTAACACCTTCCCCACTCCCATTGAGCCCTATGGGGCCGAAATGGGAATGGGGAAGGGTAAATGGGTCAATGGGGACTTACCGCCCCGCCAACCTCGGAATGGGGCGGTAAGTCCGCCATCCGCCATGGCGTAAAGGGACTTTGCGCCATGGCGGAAAAGTCCGCCGATGGCGGAAAAAATCCGCCAGGGTCGTAATGAGGGCCAGTGACTTCCATCTGTATTATATGGGCCTCATTACGAGTTTGGAGGTAGCCATGACCTTAATAAAGTCCAAAGTCGGAATGGCCCGATATTTCCCCATTCAGGGACCACGGACCCGGACCATCCCCATTCCCATTTGAGCCCCCACAGGGCTAAATGGGAATGGGGAGCATGCTAACAACGGGCCTGTTAATCACGAGCCCGTTCTTAGCATGCTGGTCCCCTTGCGGGACCCGCAAAGGACATCAGGTCTGACCAGACGTCCAGAGCGGGTCCCGCGAGGGGACCTCATAATGAGGCGGTACGGGGTTAACGGCACCAGCACCTTTACCGGTGCCGTTAACCCCTTACCGCCTCACTTGTAATGAGGCCCTATATGTATTATTATTTCTTTATTTGTTTTCGGTTATAAAATAACCTTTACAAAACAGAGATACAGGGCCTCATTACACGGACGGCGGTAAGGGTTAACGGTCACCGTTAATGGTACCGGTGACCGTTAACCCTTACCGCCTTACTCTGAGGTCCCTTTGCGGGTTGGAAACTTTAACACCTGCTTTCTGCAGGCGTTGAAAACCAACCCGCAAAGGGACCAGGGAGCTAATTACGGTACCGCAATTTGTGGTGCCGTAATTAGCAGCTTCCCCATTCCCATTATGCCCTATGGGGCAAAAATGGGAATGGGGAAGGGCAATGGGGGAATGGGGAATTACCGCCCCACCAACCTTGGAATAGGGTGGTAATTCCCCTTTCCTCCAAGGCGGTGCCGGTATTTTACCGGCATGGACCAAGGTGCCAATAGCACCTTGGTCCACCGCCGTCCGTGTAATGAGGCCCACAGACTTTAAATACAATACATACAATACATTGATTCACAAAAAAACATAAGAAAAAAATGATAATATAAATAAATCTATATAGTATATACAAAGGAAATATACAGTTTAATCGACTTACTAAAACAAGTTACATGGTAATAAAACGTACACTAAAATTAGCTTTAGTCCGAACTGAATACATAAGTACAAAAACAACCCTATAAGAAGTATGCAAACACATATAAACATCAATTTCCTTACTAGAATAATTTGCAGACATCAGACAGATATTGTAAAACAGCTACCTTTATCGCGACTGATTTACTATGGAGCATATCCCACCACAAAACATCTACGTACACTTTGCCTAAATTTGTTACAAATTGTTTAAAACAATTTGCTCCTTCTTGAATGCAAGGGACTCTAAATGGAACAGCGTTTCTTTACAACTAATACACTTACAAAATCTACAGAAGGACATTTCATTAATCAGCTCACCCCTTACTGCCAAGATCTCTCTAGTCCTCAAAACATTGAACCTAAATCTCATAAAATTATGTCTCAGAATCTTAGCTGGAACTCTAATGAGATAGGGATCCAAGCAGCCCATTTTATTTTGCGGACAGACCAATTGGAGGTATAATTTCGAGGCTAATACCACATCCACGGTTCTTGCCCAGTCATTGTATTGTAAGAATCTTTTTACCTTTCGAGGATGCATTATCAGGGTTTCCAATAATAAGCCCAGTTTTGCCAGGGACTGAGCGCTTTCTTCCTTTAACAGTGATAAAAAGCCACTCACTGGGGGACCTTGTTGCAAGCCCTTGCCTATTAATGCATACAGGGTGTTAACTGGGGTAGTGTATAATTTAAGACAGAGAGATAGGGCCTCATTACACGGTAGGAGGAAACCATGCTGCTATTTGCATCATGGCTGCCCTCTTACCGAGTACCAGGTCTGGGTTCCTTGAATGAGGAATTACCGGGCCATTCCGACCTTGGAGGGCCCGGTAATTCCTTATTCAAGGAACCCAGACCCTGAACATCCCCATTCCCATTCGATCCCCCATAGGGCTCAATGGGAATGGGGAGCATGCTAATAACGGGCCCGTTAAAAACGGGCCCGTTATTAGCATGCTGGTCTCCTCGCGGGGCCAGTTAAGGATGCCTGGTTTTACCAGGTGTCCATACCGGGTCCTGCCAGGAGACCTCGTAATAGGGTTGTAAGGGGTTGACGGCTCCGGCACCTTTACCGGTGCCGTTAACCCCTTACCACCCACCTCATAATGAGGAACATAGTCTTCTCTATTCTATCACCATCTATCACACTTTCTATGGATTGCAGTCCCAGCTCATACCTAATTGCTGCAAAGAGGACATATTTTGGAAGACAAAACAAGATAGAGCGCCAACTCAGGGCCTCCAATTTATTCAACTCAGCCCTAGCCCATACTGGAAATTACTCTAAACCATACACGAACTGCAGCAAGATTTTAGCTGTGTTAAAGTGCATCAATGGCATCAATGAATATTTACCATATTTGTTGTCCATTTTTTTCATTTGCGCAATTTGTTTGAGCACTTTCTCGTGTAGATAATTACGATAGCAGCATTAACTAGGCTTAGCAAAAGATAATATGTAGAGACCAGTAAAAATAGAAAACAGGGATCGTTAAATACAATCTATTCCCTCCCTCCAAGAAATATAACTTTTTCTCTGAAACTAGATTTTGCCATGGCCACTAAGTGACAACACACTCAGTTACAGACTCAGAATATAATTGTCTACCAAGAAACAGAAGACATTTTCTATACAACTAGTAAATGGCATGCCAATGAATATACGGCCTTGCAACCTACACTAAGCACATATAATCTTCTGCCTAGCCACAAATATAAGACTTTTTCTCTGCAACTAATATTTGGTAGGTCATTGCAGCCAATTTACAGCCACTGAATACAATCGCCTCCTGCTTCCCTAGAAATATAACATATTTTTTTCTCTGCAACTAGGATTTGTTCTGCTGACTACAAGATGACTCGTCAATTTACATTCAATGGATTTGATGTGATTTCCTGCCTGCGTCCAAACAATCCTGTGCTGTTCTTCATATCAGAATGTCAGGAGGATTCACATCTAACCAACCATACTAAAAACTCACCTTTCTGCATACACACCTTCAAACTCTTAACTAAACACAAACAGTCCTCTACCACACCACAAACCACACACACTTCACAACATCTGACATGTAAACAAACTATCCATAATCACTCCTCAACACCACATGACAGCTACTGACCGAGAACGCACCAATGCCCAGTGACCGGCTTCTCCGAACTGAAACTGCCACCAGCACCTCAAAGCTCTCTTGCTCGTCTCCCTCTGCACCCCACTAACACAACCCAACATCCTGCTTCCTTTACAGACCCCCCAGACCACCAAGAGACCACACGAGTGGCAATAGTGTGCGGTACAAGACCCATTAACATTAACATTTATTTATTTATTGGACATTTGTATGGCACCTATACACAGGTATTTCCAGGCGCCACAAGACAAGATGAGGGAGGGGAGAAAATAGGAAATCAAAGAATACAAAGACAAGTTATGGAACGGTTATATTGGCCTTTTGACAATCCTACTGTGCAAGTACATGACAATGTGATAGTGCAAGTTGGTAGGTGGTAGAGGTAGAAGTGCACACATGGGTGGGGACAGGCAGGTGCTGGTCAGGCCAAGGTGTGTGACAATGAAGGGACCAGGCCCCAGTCACAGCAGCAGGTGGAGAGTTTAGCAAGGAAGGGGGAGAGTGAAGGAAGAGGAGAAAAGGAAGATCTTGAGAAGTTTCCAGAACTTAAGAAGATCCGGCTCAGGTCTGATGGTTGGAGGAAGGCTGTTCCAAAGGGAGACACCAGCTGAAGAAAGGATCTACCTTGCACTCTCTGCTTGGAGAAACGTTTGACCTGCAGAGAGTTGGAGCGAGAAGACCAAAGGATTCTGGCTGGGATGTATTTTTGGAGAGAAAGCTGACTGTAGAGAGGTCCCAGGTGCCAGACAGCCTTGTGGATAATGCAGAGGGTTTTGAAATTGATACTTGCAGTCACTGGGAGCCAGTGGAGAGATTTTAGGGCTGGAGAGATGTGATTCCTGTGCTTGAGGTCAAGGATAAGTCTTGCAGTCCTATTCTGAATTAGTTGGAGAGGACGAAGGGAGGAAAGAGTAAGGTTGAAGAAGATGCTTCCGGGGGCCTGGATACATAGAGCTTCTGCGGGAAGGTGAAGAAAGGTAGAATACCCCTGAGAAGATGAAGCTGAAAATTGGACTTCTTGGCAAGGTCCATGATGTGTGGAGAGAAAGAGAGAGACGAGTCAATGATTATACCAAGGTTTTTTGCCTCACAAGTGGGTGAGAGGAGGGGTCCTAAGGAGTCTGGCCATAGAGTGAGGGGGAACTAGGAGTAGGCGTCCCATTGAGAAGGATCTCTGTCTCGCTGGTGTTGAGGCAGAAATCATTGGCAGAGCACCATGTCTGAATAGCAGTCAGGCAGGCAGGAATAAGGGAGGAAGAGGAGTAGTAGGAGGTAGGGGAAGGCAGCCGGAAAGAGAGCTTTGTGTCATTTGCATAATACTGGAAATGAGGGGAGTTGGAGGAGATCAGGTGGGTCAGAGGGGCCAAGTAGATGTTGAAGAGCCATGGTGATAGTATAGATCCCTGAGGGATGCCACAGGTAGAGAGTGAGGTGCAGGAGAGAAAAGGACCCATTTGCACTTGGGAGGGTCTATTAGAGAGGAATGAGGTAAGGCATGCCAGTGCCCTGTCCGTGATGGCTAGGGTATCACAGAGACGGTTTATGCAGTTGGAGTTGGTGACAGTGTCAAAAGCAGAGGAAAGATCGAGGAGGATCAGAAACAAAGGATTGTTAGAGTCCAGCTTAGGGAGCAGGTCTTCTCGGGTATTAAGAAGAGCAGTTTCAGTGCCTCTGGCTGCCCTGAAACCGGACTGGTAGTTATAGAGGTAGCCAACCATTTTGGTGTGGAGGGTCAGTTGGGGGATGACCAGCTTCTCCATGTGTTTGCCCATGAAAAGGGTGATATAGATAGATTGATAGTTATCTGGGTAAGAGGGGTCATCCGATGACTTTTTTAGGAGATGGTGCACAAGAGAGTGCTTGAGGGGTTGAGGGAAAGAGCCTGTGGCAAAAGAGTGGTTGCAGAGGTCAGCCAAGGCAGGGGCTATGGTGTCGATCTTGTCGTTGATGGTTCTGGAGAAGGGAAGCACCTGTTAAGAAGAGGCTTCCATAGAGCCGACAACTCTAGAGATCTCATCTGGTGCAATGGGGGAGATGGAGGAGAGTATGGGGGATAGGTGGGTCAGAAGAGGTGAAAGAAGGAGGGAGGTGGAGTGCAGCAGATGACAGAGAGGACAGTATGTCAAGAGTTTTGGAGGGAACGCAGCAGGCCAGTGCAGAGCATATGGCCTATGAGGGAGGAGGAAAAGAGGAGACTGCAGTAGGATTAGCAAGTTCCTTACAGATTTAAAGAGTTCAGCAGTTTTATTTGTGGCTACAGAAATGCAAGCTTGGACATGAGCTTGTTTCTTGGAGCAGATGGAAAAACGGTATTGTCTTTGGAGTAGACGGCAGGCCAGTTTGTCAGGAGATGAGCTAGAAGTCTTCCACTTCCGCTCTGCCGCTTTGCACTTTCATTTCAAAGCGGCTAAGTCAGTGTCATACCAACAGTTGCATTTGGAGGCAAGCTTCATGCAGATCCTCATGACAGGGGCAAGGATGGCCAGGGAGTTAGTGATAGAGAGATGGAGGTTAGTTAGGACAGAGTCAGAAGAAGAATACAAAGGAGGGGGTGGGGGATGGATGAAGGAGGAAGCAAAGGCAGTGACTGACACACGCTTCATCAGTCAAATGACGGAGAAGGAGACTGGCAGTGCAGGTGCAGGAGACTGGATATAGGGGTGGTCAAGGAACGAAGGGAGGAGAGAGTGGTCGGAACAGGGGAGAGGGGTAATGAGGGCCCAGCCAGCCTCAGATAGGCTCATACAGAGGCCTTCATTGGTGAGCCTTTGTGTTGGGGTGGTGTTCGCCTGCCAGCTCCTGATTGGGCATAAGAGACAAGGATTGTCCAATCACAACAGGGGCTACAGGTGTGGGACAGACACTCCAGTGCCTGAGGCATCGGCAGTGGCCATGATGGAAAGATGCCCAGATGGCATTAAACAATGCAAGCATGGCTGTGCTCAGATGGAAGAAAGCACAAATCAATGCATTTAGCACAAATAGAGGGTTTAAGAAGGCAGAATCATGCAAAGCTAGATTAACATTAACATTAACATTAACATGCATTTATGTCATGGAAGCTAGTCACTGGGATGTAGTAATAGTGAAAAAAGATGGCCTATCCCATTTAAAGTACATACCTGCCACTCAACTAAAACCTATTTTAATGTTCTCTCTCTCCCTCAACTAAAGCCTATGGCCTAAGTAAAGCCTATTGCCTACATTCACCCTAATAAGGATCTCACATTTGACCTTCCATGCATGCATTTTCTACTAAACTAGAGCGACCCACCTAAAATAATTTACCTGAACCACTGATAATGTTTTTGATTCTTCCAAAATGCCCAATATCCTGGTGCTTTGATTGATGTCTAAATATGTCCTCCCAGACTTATGGGTGGCACAGGAATGCTGAAAGAGAGAGGATGGTGCCTCAAGAGGCATTCATATGACCCGTTGCTATGCCCACACGGATCCTCAACGAATGCTTCAATCCCGACTCTTCACTTAAGGAGACAATTAGTGGTTTAAGCATGCAGCAGTGTACTCAGAATTAAGATGGCAAACAAGCAATTACACAACAGATTGAACATGCAAATATTATGTCAGACCAATCATTTGGATGCAAATGCTCATCAAGCAGCAGCAATCTTAACAATCTTAATCACTGAAGAGCTCAGGGCCGCAGCACTCACTGTGGAATTAAACACCTCCTCCTCCTCTTATTCTTAACATCGCAGCAGGGCGCAGATGCAGTGGTGTAGGAAGCCTCAGACGACCTTCCATTTTTGACATTCGGACAATTATTCTGTTTGTGCAGACAATCTGGCGACCCCAAATTCCCACCTGTATGGAGCTGGAAGGTTGGGGGAATTGAGTCAGCTGTCTAGAAGTGTCTTGATGCCTTGTCATAGAACCCAGGGTCAAATCACTGTACCCTTCCGCCTACCCTCAGGTGGACCAATAGACATCCTAGCATTTGGAAGGAGACCAGTGGAGCTGTGCAAGAATTGTTCACTGGTCTGCTTTATCGATAGGACTAGCGCATCATTACGTTAAAATAAATGTGGTCACATGTTTCACTAACAAAAGCGACATGGAAATAGGCATGATAAACATTTCGAATCCTCACTACACCTGAACGTCCCTCCATTTCACACACCGACACTAATGTATGACACGCTCCCAGTCCATTTCACAATGATGGTACCCTCCCTGTAAATCGCAAACCAAAAAATTATAATTTCTATTCCGGTTTGAGGGATGAAAAATGCTAGTGGGACGGCATTGTTTCAACATCTGTTCCTCTTACAGAAAAATGCAGGCCAGGATCAGGATGACACTGGGCCTCATTAGGACCCTGGCAGAATGGGTTTAACGGCGCCAGTAAAGGTGCTGGCGCTGTTAAACCCATTCCACCCTATTACGAGGTCCCCTAGCGGGACCCGGTCTGGACCTCTGGTTTTATCAGACGTCCTTAGCGAGTCTCGCGAGGGGACCAGGGAGCTAACAACGGGCCCGTTATTGACGGCCTGTTGTTAGCTCCCTCCCCATTCCCATTGAGCCCTATGGGCATGGCTCCCTCCAAACTCGTAATGAGGCCCACTGTCATGTGAAGCAACCCTTCCCCACCTCCCTGCACCCGTTCAAATTAGTCACAAGGGGATATCTTTGTTTTAAATGCCTTTTAAAATGCTTCCAGTTTGGGGATATTTCACGTGCACTTGTCCAGCTATGACGCACACTTTCAAGTGCTCTTTGTGCATAGGGCACAACGTTTACTGGCGCTAGTAATGAGAGGCGGGAGCGCATGTCGTTACTTGTGCCAATAAATGTTTTGAGAATATGCTCGTTGAGTGGATGATAGCTCCACTTGGGTTCAATTTTGATTGATTTCTCCTCTTTACCTTCATAGCCTGTCACAAAAGTATACAGTCCGGATACCAGTTGCGAGGACTATCCGCACTCTCCTTGGTAACCCTGATGAATGCATGACTACTCACCGCTGAAACAGCACTGTCTTTGGTAGATGTCAGTTGTGAGGCAGCATTCTCTTCCTACCAGCAATGGCATGGCAAGCATTCTCTTCCTACCAGCAAGGGCATGGCAAGCATGTTCCTTTTTAAAAAGATGGTAAGCCCTCGGCGAAAGGGCGAGTTCACTACTGTTTAGCTGTTTGGCGAGTTGATGGAGTGGGCAGAGGCATTCCTTGTCTCTGCTCCTGTAATCCAGCCTGCGACAATGAGTCGCCGCTCTGAGGCGCCCTCAGTTCTAACTACAGCCTCATCCCAGATCTTATTGAAAACGCGGGAACAAATTAAAAAAATGAAGCCTTTTGAAGTTCTGCCAGATGCTACAAATCCATCTGCTTTACAAAGACGTCGATCCTCTTTGGACCAAGTAAGTCCTTTGCACTCTTGCAGCGGAGATTCTGCAGCTCTTGATGCAGACGCTGATGGTTGTATTAACCCTGCGTACAGTGCGCCTCCGGTTCATGGTAAAGCTATTGAAAATGGTATAGAGAAGAATGCTAAGTCCCACCTGCTCACTAACCTGACCACACCTCCCGTCTGCTCCTCTCTCGTACATCCGTCCTCGACAGTCTGTATGATTGCAACTACGTCTATGTTTATTAGCAAGGAGTCAGAGGGTGTCGCGCACTTGAAAAACAGAAGTGTGGATTTTATTTCGTCCCGAAGCTGCAATATCCAACATTATTCCTGAAGCTGATCTAGTCAAACCAGCTCCTTTTTGCCCCCTCTCCTCCCCATGTAACTCCATACTCAACCAACTCAATACTGTTAGGATGTGGTGGAGAGTGTGCTTTATCATCAATGGACACCCTGGCTGAGGACTTGGTTTCTCCCAAACCTAGTCGCTCAATTTACCTTAGTGCCTCGACTACCTTTCAAGAAAGAGATATCGGCACCTTCAGTGACGAGGTTTTTCACAACGATAAACTGCCTATTGATGCTCAAGCTAATTCAATCACCAAGCCCCTTCTTATTCTCCCTTTTTCTGAAAATCTCAAATCCATGAGCGCATTGCTACCTGGACATATCACTGAGAATCGTCGCAATTCAATAGACATTGCAGACAAGCTAATATCTGACTTAGATCAGATTAATAAAGCTCGTCAAATTCAGCAGGCCTAGTCTGCAGCTCAAGTAAATTCCTCATGTACAGATCAAACGAAAATACCTGATTCCCAAGCTGATGACCCTGACACGATGATCAACTCAACAATCTGAAGTAAAACCTACAGAGACCACTGATCAACGGTCTCCCGACTCCTCTGCAACTGACACCTCATCTTCTGACTCCTCAATAATGGAGCGTTCATACCCAAAAATCAGGCGAAACAGGTGACTCTATCGACACAAACAAGTAGGCCACAATTGGAATCCTTAAGCTCCCCGAGAACTACCGTCATTTAAGGATCTGCAGGCAATTATCATGGCATCAATGGGAATATCTATTGCACCCTTCCTTAAGCTCTAAGAACACATCAATGAAAATATGAAAGACCTCACAACATTGACTGCACTTCTTAATCGAAAAATAACTGATGTCGAAATTAATGGTATTGTCTGTAAAGATTTAATCACTATATGCAAAAAAATTGATCATATGACAAAGGGCCTCATTACACAGTAGGCGGTAACCATGGCGCTATTAGCTATTAGCGCCATGGTTGCCGCCGGTATTTTACCATGTCCGCCTTGGTGGATGGCGGAATTACCGCCATACTCCAAGGTGAGCGGGGCGGTAATTCCCCATTCACCAAGGCCCTTCCCCATTCCCATTTTTGCCCCCATAGGGCATAATGGGAATGGGGAAGGCGCTAATTACGGTACCGCAAATTGCGGTACCGTAATTAGCACCAAGGTCCCTTTGCGGCACCCTACTTTAACGGCTGGTAAAACCAGCCGTTAAAGTCGGGTCTCGCAAAGGGAAATCGTAGTAAGGCGGTAAGGGTTAACGGTCACCGGTAGCATTACCGGTGACCGTTAACCCTTACCGCCTTCCATGTATTGAGGCCCAAAGTCTATCTCTGGACATACTCAAAACAAAAACGAGGATAAAAACCTTCTTGCAGAAGTAGCCAAAGAAGCTTTGAAACTTTTTAGGTCTAAATCTGAGGCTCACATGTATACACTTGGCACAGAGGCTGCTCCTTGGCAATGCTGCAAAAGATAAAGTCCTGGTGTATGGTCCATCAACAGTCAACACCAAGTCAACTCCAGCTGACGGCGGCTTACCTGCATTACCTCACGTAACGCGGGACCTAACTATAATAAATGGTCCACTGACGTGCCTCCAACCAGTACTAACAACGCCCTTGGCCCCAACAGCTGATGTTCACGACGCCCTACGTTGTCCAATGACCAAGTCTGCCACAACCCTTAGTAACAACTTGTTAACCATAGGTGCTGACCTAGTTGCGCCTAATGATCACAACATGGATCTGGCACAGCAGGACTTGGCTTTTTTTGATGAGGCGCTGGAAAATAGTCGTCAATCCAGCAATCCCGCCTTATCAAATCCTCAAATGCCTTCATCATCAAGAATTGCCTCTTTGACCCTTGGAAAAAGTGCAAAAAGATGGGAAAGTCGTATCAGGCACAGTGGATTCAAATACTTCTAAGATCTTGGGTCTATTTGACATTTTCAAGGGAACTCAATGTCCAGGGATACCAATATCCACCTTTGACTTTGGAAAAACTCAAGTCACTAAAGAAAAATCCAAAAATCAACCTGCAATTAAGACACAGCGTGGAAATGGTTTGAGAAAATGTCTGCACAACCTAAAAAGTGTACATTTAACAGTCCACAATAACACTGGGTGCAATGAACCTATTCCTGTGAAATCAAATTTGGTGTGTGAAACCCCAAGTTTAAATGTTGATTCTAATCCTGTTGACACGATCCAGAATGATGAACTGATTTGATCAATTTATCAACATATGAGGATGAAGAAGAAACTTCACAAATTGAGCAGGCTTGTCCCTTAATCACGAGCACGGACCCTGGTTCAACTCAAACTGTGCAACCAAATCAATGTAGCAGTGGTTCAGATAAACCTCTGCTGCCGAATCTAGCAAGAGCCACCAAACCAACGAGTTCTCAAAGAACCTGTACGCTGTGAAATCAGCTATTTCGGACACTAACAAGAACGTAGAATCAGGTTCCCCTTTCTTGAGAAGGGAGGAAAGGCGATTGAAAATAATGGCAACGAAGGTCCCTGTACTTGATCTATAAAAACGTCTACTCAAGTTAAATCAAACTTCTCAAAAAACTGAAAAGATGACAAATTTGCATATGTGTCAAATGACTCAAGATCTATCTATCCTCCGGGGTCAAAATTTAGACGCAACACAGTCCACCATTAAACGTAATTTGATGAACTCTAAAATTACAAAAAATGTTTCAACATATGAAACACTGATCCTGGAAAGAATAGATTCTTCTGACAAGCTGATTTTGAATCGTCAGAATATAACTAGGCTATTCTATCTTGTACCTAGTTTGAGAATGATACTTCCAGATGACTTGAAAATTGTGGAGTATCATTGCGAAAGAAGAAAGTGCACAGTGACTTTGCACCTTGCTTCAAGAATAATACGAGATATTTTATTAGAAGCAGTACCAGCACTCTTGTTCTTGGGATTTGACTTACACTCTCCGCCCTAGAAATTCAGAGAAAACAACAACAATGAACACAAAACAAAAACTCTTCACAGGTCAAGATCCTAAGGTACCCTTAGAAACTGAATCCTCAACCCAAAACAAGGAAATAGTTTATCCTACAACTAATGAGCAAATTCAAATAACCATCTAAGGTCTAAGTACAAAGTCTTATATAATTCCTCACAAGGCCTTGACTGGACGCACTCCTGACAATGGAAATTGGGCATGTTTGGCCTCAAACCTCAATAACAGACATAGGGCCTCATTCCGAGTTTGGAGGTAGCCATGGCACTATTTGCACCATGGTCCGTGTCCGGTCTGGGTGAATGACGACTTACCGGGAAATTCCAACATGTGCGGACCTGGTAAATCCCCATTCAACCAACCTTTCCCTATTTCCATTTGAGCCCCCATAGGGCTCAATGGGAATGGGCAAGGTGCTAATTACAGGCCTGTAGATTATGGGCCCGTTATTAGCGCCCTGGTCCCTTAGCGGGAGCCGCAAAGGACGTGTGGTCAGACCACATGGCCTTTGCTAGTCCCGCTAAGGGACCTCGGAATTGGGCCGTAAGGGTTTAACGGCACCGGTCTCCCTACCGGTGACCGTTAACCCTTACCACCCACCTCGGAATGAGGCCCATAGTAAATAACGCCAGGAACAGTGCGAAAGCGGGTCTATGACTTTGGATCCTGGAACACGCAAGGTTTTGCCCACCTGTTCAATACACCCTTGATGTGCAACTTGGACCTGATATGTTTACAGGAAACATGGTTAATTGACTGTCCTATTTCATCTGTGTTTGAGATAGCTATAAACCCTGCGCTTAAGCCCCACAAAGGTAGGCCTATGGCTGGGCTCCTAATACCTGTAAAAAAAGACTGTGTCCTTAGAATTGTTGAGACAAAGAATGTCACACCTTACATTCAAACGGATTTCCGGTTCTGGCGAGCCTGAGTTCCTGCATATTATCAATCTTTACTGGAACCAGATTGCAACTGGAATCACACAATTCATTGACCAAGTGACTATGACGATAGACACGATCCTTGAAAACCTGTGTCGCACAAATTATAATTTGTGGTGATTTAAACATCGGTTGTCTGAATACAAACACTAACACAAAAACAAAGTCATCCAGCAAAAAGGCTAATGAATTAGCTTCCCATACATGGTGGACAGAAATTAATGCCCGAAAACTAACACTTCTGAATGGGAACACTCGTGGTGACATCTCGGCTAATCCAACATGGAGCCGAGACCAGCAGACCTCAACACTGGACTACTTTTCTGTGTCAGAATCTTTCGTACCAAAAGCCTATCACTTGGAGGTCTTTAAGATGGAACATAGTGACCATGATATGCTGAAGATTATGTTTAACTCTAGCAACAGCACATTACAAACATCATGACCTCATGCGATTATCTATCGATCTGGAAGGATAAGACTCAACCTTAGAACAAGTGATGTCAGTTCAATTGTAACCACCTTGTCGCTAACACCCGATGAGATAGAATACCAGCATCTCTTGTCTCAATTCTCAGAACACAAACAAGGCCTCAAACAACACCGGATGCACCCCAAACACAAGTTCGACATTCAAGTGCTGCAACATAAACGACTGTTGCATAGATAGTTAAAAAAGCTACAGCGTGAAGACAAAGGTCTATATCGAGCAGGAAAAAAAGGCGCAGTACAAAAATACAGAAACTGGAGCAAGACTCATAACGCGGCAATGCTTCAGAATGATTCTGAGGAGATGTTAACAAAACTCAAGAACAAAAACTCCTCCGAATTTTGGACCCTTGTAAACAATCTTGCTGTTTCTCAGGATGCGCTTCAAGCTTCACCAATCTCCCAGGAGACTTGGGTAAAACATTATACGGAAATGTTTAGTACATCCAAAGTCGATACTATGAAAAATCTCGTAAATCTGGCGCGATGGGAGTTGAAGTTCGATAAAACTAACATCACGAGTTCTATTAAGAACTCCAGTGCTTCGAGAGCTCAGGGACCAGACGGTCTTAGAAATTACACTCTGAAACTAAATCCTGATGCATGGGCAAAACTGAGCATCATTATGTTCGAAAGGATAAGAATAAAACGTGAAACCCCATCATCGTAGAAAAATGCCATTACAGTACCCATTTTTAAAAAAGGCAACAGACTAGACCCGAGAGTTAATCGACCAATTGCCCTTCTTGACGTACTTGGAAAAATCTACGCGAGCCAACTTCAACAAATGCTGCTACTCTGGTCAATGGAGAACAATCATATTGAACATCGGCAAGCTGGCTTCGTCAAAAGCGTTGGATGTGGCCTCAATACTCTCCTGCTGAACCTAATAAAAATGAAAGCAATAAGAACCAATACTTCTATTTATGTGGCAACAATCGACTTTTCACATGCCTTCGACAGCATAGACCGTCAAATTCTGTCGGACAAACTCGAAGCCTGGAAGTGTCCACCTAGTCTCCTTGATGCAATAAAAGAATTGCACTCTAATACGACCATACAAATCAGACTAGATCGAGGGGGCACTTTATCTCCTTTAATCAAAACTTATAAAGGTGTGAAACAGGGCTGCCCCCTGGCTGCCATCATTTTCAATCTTTTTATTTCTGCTATTGGAGACACACTCAACGAGGTAGCAGCTTTTCCACCTAAAATTCATGGGTGACATTTAGGCTGGCTTTTATATGCAGACGATTTAATCCTCTTAGACGTAACACCTGTTGGACTTCAACGAAGACTGGATGCCCTTGAAACGTATGTTAAAAAAAACGGGCTTTACATTAATGAGCAAAAATGCGAAGTCCTGATCTTCGTAACTTGGCATCCGATAAAAGAGGAATTAAATATGCCTGGCATCTGGAAAAAACAACTCTTAGAATCTCACCACACATGAAATACCTGGGATCTCTGATAAGTTCCAACATAAATGTTGGCCCATGGACTGAGGTAACCAAAGGAAAATGTCAACAGCTAGCCTGCCAAGCCGCCATCATGAACAAAAAATTCAGACAATTCTCTATAAAGCCTATGATTAACTTCTATCGGCAAAAGTATGTTCCAGCACTCATTTACGGTGCAGAAAATATGTTCGGCTGCTCATATGAGTTGTTGAACACATTGGAGAATAACTTCTGGACCAGAGCTTTGCACCTCCCAAAGGGATGTCCGACCAGTAACATAAGATATGAACAGGGTCTGATATCTATACAAGTTAGAGTGTGCTGGAATGCTGTAACTCTCTCTTTTGAATCCAGTTCCACAATTTAAAATTCTACAAAATCCAGATAATGACCCGGAACATACAGTTCTCTCCAAATGGAGCAATCTATGTACTGAAATCCTTGATGCAATCAATATAAAAATTATAGCTCTACTAGAAAATCCAGATACCGCTAAACCAAACTGTGGATTACGGACTGGCATCAAACTTGTGAAGATAGAGCAAACTCTCGTCTTATGAGAGATGTACCATCGGAAGTAAGAGAGTTTGACAAGATACAGTCCTATTTGACCCAATCACCAGATCAAAACTCCAGATTACTATTTCTACAATTCCGACTTAACCTTTACTTGACTAAAGATCGTACAAGAACTTGGAAATCGAATGGAAATTCTAACCTCACTTGCCGCTTATGTGAACATTCTACAGAGACTCTTAAACATCTGACGTTACTTTGCCCAAAGTTTCGTTCACTACGAACAAAATTGTTCGGACCTCTCTTTGAAGGCCGCCAAACTAATTCCGCTAATGATTGGTGGAAATCTATGTTTGATGGCGCAGAACGAAAAGTCACGTTTGGTTTGGTAATGTTTTTTAAAGATTTGAAAATGTGCCTGGCTGAATCGAACCCCACACCTGTGCTGTCTCCAATAGATCACTTTGTATAACTATGAGAGACTGTGAAACAGTTGAGAATCTATGGTTAGGAAGGTGTTGGTTCATATGGAATGTCGTAACTGTGAGCAAACATTTTAAAGGTTTCTCGAAACCAAATAAAAATATTTAAAAATGTTTTTTTTTAAAAGATGCATTGAAAATAAAGGGCAGATGTCTTACATATTTCTTGCTTTAGGTGTATGCATAGCTCTGTAAATTTACTCATCACAACACTTAACCCAATGTGCCATTTGTAGGAAAAAATCATAGAAAATGGCGGCATGCCAAGCCATTCTCCGCATTTGCCTCATTCTTTTGGATTCCTAGCATTGTACGGGAACTATACATGGAAACGCTGAACTAGAGAATATGTGAGGTGTGCCTGGGCCATGCAGGGTCCCTAGCGCCAGTGTGTGTGGGATTGGTGCTCAGTAGAACAGCTTTATTCCTATAAAACGTGCCAGGAAAAAGCAGGAGCAATCCATAGGAATCAATGGCACTATGGCATGTGTCAGGTTTCTCATGGCACCCATCCTTGCTGATCTCCATTGTGATTGCATTTGAATATGGGGGATAACACTCACAATTACAGCGAGGAAAGGCAGCAGAATATGGGATACACCTGGTTTCCTATGCATTACATTGCAGACATGTGGTGTATTACCAGAATTTGGGTGAATGAGCCCGACCAAATGTGGGAGCAGTCAGGGTCATTCACCCGGATTCCAATGGTACAGCATAATGATCAAACATGTTTATTTTGTGAGAAGACAAGGTGTAATTTAGTTTGAGAAAAGTAGGCCCCCATCTTAGATAGGTGGAACATCACTTGCTTTCTATGGAATGCAGGTTGCTAAATAGCTGAAGTTAGAGCTGATCATTAACATCTCACCGTTGTACTCCCTCACTGAATGCCAATATGAAACTACAATTGAGGGAATGTCTGGAAGGCACCACGTGTGTCTCTTGCCACCACAGTTCTGAATTTTCCAAATATCAGACTTATGTGGACAAAGAATGCAAAAAATCAGCAGCACCATTTCTATTAAAAATGAATAAACAAATACATAAGTAAAACAGACTATCCCGGCCCTACTAGTCACACATCGGGCTCCTGACCATGAAGAACATGGAAAGCATTTGCTTGTGATCCTTCTGTGTGCTTCTGTTGAAGAGTACAATATATCACCATTTGCTGCCGGGTTTGTTCGATGCACTCTTACCCATTGGCTCATGTGAGGGAAGAGTCCACCTTGTAGAAAAGGTGCCAACTACACAACAGCATCCCAGCAATCCTACAAATCAGGATGGACAGCGGTTAGCTTTATCAATGGCCAGTCACCTGGTCAGGCTTTTGGCTAGGGAGGCTGGCAGCAGCAGCTGGTCAGGAATGGGACTTACTTAGCGAAAGCCATCAAGAGCACAGGGCATGTGGAGGTGGAGATATAGACATGCAAGGTTGCAAGTATGCCTTCAGGCTGAACTCTACTCTTGTTTATGCCCCATGGGCCAAGGCCTAGACTCCCTTGTCACCCCCTCTCAGATTCTGATTGACTACAATCTAGATTAATGACTAGAGATGGCACACACTATATAGTGCACATCTAGTCCACCAATCCTTTCTCACTTCCTTCTGAGACATACTTGTGGGTTGAGTACCATCATCTTCAGAGGATTCTCCTTGGACATGGCGTACATGTGTGAGGGCTAAATTGGGATGTGTGTGTGTGCATGAGTTTGACTTCTGATAATGTTGGATTTGAATGCATGTGTGTGTGTGTGTGTGTGTGTGTTTGTGTGTGTGTGTTTTTAACTTCTGTGCATGTAGATGATAAACTGTCTCATAAATAGTTCTGACTTACAACTGATTGAGCACATCACAAAGCCCAGGTCGATTCAGAAAATGAAATGTGGGAGCATGGCATGTAGGGTAGACTTTGTAGGGTATATTTATTGGGCAACAATTAATGCAGGTGGTTCATTTCTCCACAAATCAAGAGTGCCGCACCAATTGAGCAATGACTTAGATTCTTAACTAGCTCTGTATTAGAAACATAGCCAAGAACCAAGACGGTGTGCAGAAAGTATATCATTTATTTTCCTTTAATCAATAGACACAAATCCTTACATACTAAATAATTATCAAGAGGCACACCACCTTGCTCCATGCACAAAACCTTTCTTTAATGTCAGAACTTCACATTACACACAAGGTGAAAACACCAGTTGAAACAGTTTGTTTCTGGTAATGAGATAGATCACAGAATCCCTAACACAACAACATGCACAGTTTTCATTCTTGCTCTGTATTCGCCCCTAGTAACATGTAAGCGAAAATACAGGTTTAAAGTATACTTTAGGTACTTGGATCAATCATAAGAATATACTGAACGTAAAGATAATTAATGCAGCACCCCAGAACCTCACTGGATAATTGTGCTTTACAATATAATTCGTATGTGGTTGAATGTAAAGAAAATGTAGCGCTTCTCTATTGGGCAAAATAATAGACGTGCGCAGTGGTCTTTATCTTTAACCTCCCTTTACAATTTCTAGTTCTAGTAATGCAGCACAACAAACATTTAGTCACAGCCTCTTCTCAATAGGTGATGAAAACCTTTTGCTTTGCGACCAAACAGTGAGAATATCCCCCTTCATCTTGGAGTTTCTTGTTCACTGTCTGTAGAGAGAGCGTGCTTTTAAATCAGTTATGTTCCCTTTACTTAACCCTGGAGACACTTTTCTGCCCAGCACATACCCAGAGATTCAGTTTACCATTTGGAACCCCTCTGCTTGAATGCAGGGTTCAGGGAATGTTCAACAATTCGAAATTTTGTTTTTAAAGATACTGTCATGACCTACAGAACACGCCCCTTTTGGACTTCCTGGTTCTTTGTTTCAACGGGGCTTACACTCCCTGGTACTCCCAACATGGCCGTCCACTGTGAAACACCTTCCTCGCTCTACACGTTGGACGTAGCGTGTTCTATTAATAGACCACAGCTCCTGCGGCTCCGCGCGTCTCAATGCTATTGCGAAGTAGCAACCAGACGTGTGCTCCGTAGCTCGCGGTATTGTTTTCCTTGGTTCTTTTCCCAGCCAACCCCATTCCTAGTCCCTTTCCTTCTTGTCTTGATTCCTGGACTTGTGTGCTGAGTAGCGCACTCTGTAAATTTCCCGGATTCCTGGATCTTTGCATCCCGGAACTTTGAACGCACGCTGGAGTCGGAAGAGACTTGTGCAGCCTTATTCAAGACCCGATCCGTCCGCAATAAGGCATTGACCAAGAAATCCAGCAAAGATCGAACTCAGGTGAGAAGGGGGGAACTCCTTGACAGTTTGAGACGCCACCCGACCGAACTCAATATGGACATGGAAGCAGCCGTCCAGGACCTGATGCGTGGCATGCAAGAGCCATCAACCGAGGTGCAGAAACTAAAAGCGGAAAACGCGGCTCTCAAACAATTAGTTCTATCCCGTGATTCTGCCACAAAAGAAAGTGTGTTGCTGGGCGGCATAGTGGACAAATATGATGGGTTGGCAAAAACCCTTTGCGGATTCCTGGATTCATGTTTGGTCCACTTTACTTTTAAGCCCTATTACTTTTCGACTCCCAGGGCTAAGGTGGGCTTCATAATTTCCCACATTTCGGGAAACGCCTCAACCTGGGCTACGCCCCTCGTTAATTACGGCAATGCTCTCCTAGATAACTATGATGGGTTCATACAAGCCCTTAAGACCATGTTTGACCGTCCAGAGCAGGTCTAAAGTGCCCAGGAACGCCTGTTAGACTTTCAGCAAGGATCCCAGGATATGCTCACCTATGTAACCCGATTCAAGCAATTAGTCAAGGAAGCTGATTGGTCCCCTGAGGCGAGTTTTACCCTTTTCAGGAGAGGACTGAATGAGGAGATTAAGGATGAGTTGGCCAGAGTGGCTCGCCCAAACTCATTCCTGGCACTAATGGACCTTGCCATGCAAATAGATTTCCGTATCTAGGAAAGGAAGGCAGAGAAGAAGAAATCCAGAGGTAATCCTCCGAAAGTGTCCTTTGAGAGTACCACTGAGACGGACACAAACCCAGGTTCAGTCTCTGAACCAGAACCCATGCAGATAGGAGCCTTCCGTGAACCTATATCCCCGCAAGAAAGGATGAGAAGGACGACATATTGATCTTTTCCAAGGATCCTCTAAAGCATGAAGAACATGTAAAGGCAGTATTACAACGACTCTGTTAACACAAACTTTTAGCCAAACCCGAAAAATGCTTGTTTCATGTTACTTCTGTTCACTACCTAGGATTCATCCTTAGCCCAGAAGGAATTGGTACGGATCCTTCAAAGGTAAAGGCCATACTGGCATGGCCTGCTCCCACGTCCGTGAAACAAGTTCAATCCTTCCTGGGGCTTGCCAACTTTTACCGGAAGTTCATATCTACCTTTTCCGAGATCGTTCAGCCGATCGTTGCTCTCTTGAAGAAAGACACCCCCTTTATATGGTCTACACCGCAAGATAAGGCATTCCAACGTTTAAAGACAGAAAGCCCCCATCTTGGCCCAACCCGACATAAATCGACCATTCCTAGTGGAAACGGATGCCTCTAACTACGCCATAGGGGCGGTCTTGAAGTAGGAACTTGAGGATAAATTGGAACACCCCATTGCTTACCTTTCACGAACCCTGACTCCCAGTGAGACACATTACTCCGTCCTGGAAAAGGAACTGTTAGCCATCCACCAAGCCTTCACTGAATGGCGACATCTACTTCTGGGTGCTAGATATCCAGTTCAGGTCCGCACGGACCATTGGAATCTTCAAATTCTACAGTCATTGGAGTGTAGGAACAGTCGTCAGGCGCGTTGGGCCTACTTCTTTGCCCAGTACCAGTTCCACATCACTCATGTTCCCGGATCACAAAACCTGATTGCTGACGCCTTATCTCGACGTCCTGACTATGTAGCTACTGAAGATAGGGCCTATCCTAAGATGTTACCCCACACGATCTTTGTAGCTCAAGCAGTCAATCTCCTGGAAGAAATTTGAGTGCAAACCCAATCCTCTGCTCTCTGGAAGGATATTTCAAGGAAGAATCAATGGAATCTAAGAGTTAAGGAAGGATATTTATTCAAGGACAATGCACTGGTCATTCCTACACAGAAATTACAACAAAGAATAATAAACCTCTGTCATGATACCCTTCACTCCGGACATCGTGGCATAACCAACACCCTCCGTTTCATATAAAGACAGTTTTGGTGGCCTGGAATGGTGGCCTGGAATGAAGACCAACGTACAGCAGTACATCAAAGCTTGTACTATCTGTAGTCAAAATAAACATGATAACAAGAGACCGGCGGGTCTTCTACTGCAACCTACACTGCCAACAAGGCCATGGGAATTCATTGCTACAGACTTCATTGTGGAATTGCCACCTTCCCGAGGATACACGACCATCATGGTTACCATAGACTTGTTCACGCATATGGCTCATTTTACACCCCTGTGTAAACTACCATCCTCGTCCGAGCTTGCTGGAATCTTCCTGGAACACATATTCCGTTTGCATGGACTTCCTTCCAAGATCATATCTGATCGAGGACCTCAATACGTCTCTCAATTCTGGAAACATCTCTGTCGCATTTTGGGAATCCAACGCGCCCTCTCATCTGGTTATCATCCCCAAACCAACGGGGCCAAAGAACGTGCTAATCAGACCCTGGAGCAGTATCTTCGATGTTTCGCCACCAAGGTTCAGGATGACTGGTCGCTCCTGATACCCGTGGCTGAATTTGCCTACAACAATTCTGATCATTCAGCACTTAAGACCAGTCCCTTTTATTGTAGCCAAGGTTTCCATCCATCGGTTCTACCCTCTGTTCTCCCTCATCCTACACCAGTACCTACTGTCGACTCCTGGATAGAAACCCTCATCAACGTACACCAGGAGGCCAAAGAAAACTTAGAGAAGGCCAGAACACAGACTAAGAGGTATGCGGATTCCAAAAGAAGACCAGGCCCTTCTTATGCAATTGGTGATCAAGTCTGGTTGTCCTCGAAATTACTAGCCCGACCTCTACGGCCAAACAAGTTGGCCCCTCGGTACTATGGTCCATTTCCCATCAAGGAAATTTTCAATCCAGTTTCATACCGGATCAGACTACCAGACTCCTGGAAGAAAATTCACCCAGTATTTCACACATCCTTATTAAAACCCTACACCCAATCCTCCCGGAAATCCTGCCAACCTCCTCCTCTGCTGGTCGACAGCCAATTGGAATATGAAGTATCCCGAATATGTGACTCCAGGTATAAACGGGGTCAGCTTCAATACCTGGTTGAATGGAAAGGATATCCTCCTAGTGAAAGAACCTGGGAACCACTTTCTAATCTCAAGGCCCCTCGACTGCTCAGAAGATTTCACCTTATACACACGGGCAAACCTGGAGGAACAGGTCTTCGGAGGAGGCATGCTGTCATGACCTACAGAACACGCCCCTTTTGGACTTCCTGGTCCTTGTCTCAAGGGGGCTTACACTCCCTGGTACTCCCAACATGGCCGTCCACTGTGAAACACCTTCCTCACTCTACACGTTGGACGTAGCGGGTTCTATTAATAGACCACACCTCCCGCGGCTCCACGCATCTCAATGCTATTGCGAAGTAGCGATCAGACGTGTGCTCCGTAGCTCACGGTATTGTTTTCCTTGGTTCTTTCCCAGCCAACCCCATTCCTAGTGCCTTTCCTTCCTTTCTTGATTCATGGACTCGTGTGCTGAGTAGCGCCCTCTGTAAATTTCTCAGAAGAGACTCGTGCAGCCTTATTCAAGACCGATCCGTCCGCAAGAAGGCATCGACCAAGAAATCCAGCAAAGATTGAACTCAGGTGAGAAGGGGGGAACTCCTTGACAGATACCCCTCCCCTTTAGGGGATATATGGGCTTAACAAAAGGGTAATAGGTGATCCACAATTACTTTAACTACTGTATCATTATTCACACTTGGAAAGATGCTGAAGATTCCAAATTGCCTCAAGATCTCCCCAGTGTCCATTGACTTTGAGGGAATTACTTTAATTATTCATTAATAAGAAATGCTAATGATCTACTTCTCCATTCCCAGCCCATGCATGTCTATATAAAGGCAGACATTCATGCAAGTAGAATGCCACATAGTTTTTTTTCTGTTGCACAAATGTAGTCACTTTGAATCTCTCTGGGTTTGTTCACAGCAGAAGTCAGCAGGCATCCTTGGTCATCTCATGGGAAGCAATGGGACATAGTAATGGATTTTACTCCAAAAGCCCTTCTCCTGGTCTCTGGTTATGGATGGCTCCCAGCCTCAATCCTTCTGTCGGTCCAGATTTGAGTTCCACCTTCTTTCTTGCTTTCTTGTCTCCATCAGTAAGCAACAGCACACTGAGAAAAACCTCTAGCATTCGAAGAGACAGTTAATTTTAACATAAAACTGTAATTTTATTGCTTGATTGCTTATACAGTTTTGGTAGAATTAATTTCATAAAGTGCATCAATACAAGGCATAGCATTTACTTCACAGAAAACACTCTGCTCCGTGTAATAATAAGTGTCAGTGCATAACCCTCAAACATTTCTATCATACCCACACTCTCCAGTCTCATACCACATATTTACAAACAATTCTCAAAACAATTGATCACTGTGATCTGATAACAGTTCTGCTGCAATTCGAGTCCCAAAAGGGACCTGATGTGTCACAACGTTAGACAAGTGTCAACACTTACCACTTCAAATTCAACCTGCACTGTTATTAATGACCTAGCGTCCGGTTATCTATAATAGTAACACTCATCAAAAACCAACACACTTAAATGAACCCACTTTCATTAATTGTGTCATATCGACTCGAGTTTCAGCTGTGGTGGTCCCGTGATTTCTAGTGGACTAGCCTCTTCAGGACAAGATGGTTTATATGTTGACAGGGTAGCATTATGTTTCCATTTAGGCAACAGTTTTCAAATTCAAACAAACGCAAACGTTGTGTTCGACGTTTGAAGCAACTGGAATGACTCTGATTCTGTACGACTAATAACGCAGGCATTGGCTCACACATTATGCGCAAAGCTGTTGTTTACATGCAGATGACTTGCAAATTAAGGCTGGCCACTGGAGTATTTCAAGGCCAACTCAATTCTTCATCCACCAACTGACTCTGCCTAGATTCCAACGAAAAAGACTTAGGCCCTCATTACAAGTTTGCTGTTCCGGAAGCAACGTTGCCGGTAAACTTACCAGCACTGCTGTTTCCGGACCAGCAAACTATGAGTCTGAAGGCGGGTGCCGTACTGCCCGCCAGTGTCAGGCCTGGCAGGCAGAATGACACCCGTCCGCAGACTTTCACAGAAACACCAGCACCGTTATTAACAGTGTCAGTGCTTCCGTGGTCCCCACTGAATGGGAATGGGGACTTACAATTTACCGGTGCCTGACTTTCCGTAACGCCGGGGCTGTAATGCCCCAGTGTTTCCGGCAAGTCAGGCAGCAGTAAATCATTACGGGTCCGGCAGCTAGCTGCCGGTTTTACTGGCACGGTTTCCGCTGGACCCGTAATGAGGGCCATAGGGCCCGAATCTTGGAATATTTGCCCGGTACAAAGTGAACTTGCACTGCTGAAAAGTAACTTTGCACTGCCGATACAAACCCTGGTTCATGGAACCGTGCAAAGTGTATTTTTGCTGTGCAAAGCCTGGGCAAGTCAGTGCATAGTCATTTTTGCAGTACAAAATGACTTTGCCCAGACTTTGCATGGTAAAAATACACTGCATAGTTCCATGAATCAGGGTTTGTGTCGGCAGTGCAAAGTCACTTTCAGTGTTGCAAATTCACTTTGAACCTGGAAATTATTCCATGAAATGGGCCCAATGTCTTCTCAATTGACAGATACTCCCGTCCTCTGCACACCCTTAAAACTGGTAAGAACAAGTCAAAAGTTAGGAAAATTAGTGGGTATATTTCGTATAAATACGTTTCAACTGTATTCATTCAACTTAGTTATGAAATTCATGACGCATTTTATCAATCATCAATATAAGGTGCACATAAGGAAATATATACAAAGCACAATGTGTCATATTAGGTTATACATTACGAGTACTGATCTCCAGTATTAAGTCTCCATATTCCCAGTAATTGAATGGAAGATTTTCTTGTAAGTGATCTGGATGGACTCTTAAGGAGGGTAATGTATTGTTTACGTCTGTCGGTTTTTAAAACATGATGGTTGTGAGTGTATTATCGCTTGGTGTGATCAGTACATCCAAAAAATTGATACTTGGGGTTCCAACTTCCATCGTGAATTTGATCTGTGGATGTTGTATTCACTTAATTTGAGGCTGAGAGAGTAGATTAAAACAGACAAACTTTTTTAGGAAAACCAAAATTTGGTACCTTCTCATGCTTACATTGCAGTCACTGCAATAATGTCGAAAAAGGAGAACAGATCAGACATCCCAACACAGGACAAAAGATTAACATTAAACAATTTGCAACATGTGACTCAAAATCTGTCATTTATGGCCGAATATGCCCATGTGGCAAATTTTATGTAAACCAAACTACTCATAAAAACAAAGAACGACTGACAGAACACAAGACCAATATATGAACAAACAATCAAACCTCCCCAGTCGCAAGACACTTCACACAAATTCAACACTCCTTCACACAACTGAGATGTATAGTATTGGAAACCGTCAAAAACCCACCTGGAGGAGGGGACACGAATTCTGCACTAACAAAAAGAGAAATGTACTGGATCCACAAACTAGATGCAATGGCCCCCACCGGGCTAAATGAAGAATACTCATTATCAATATTCCTCTAGAACGATACACCAATCCTTGAGCACCGCACACTCAGTATAACTGCAGTGACTGGGAGAAACTATAGCTTAAACTAAAGGAAGAGCAATTGAATGATAATATTTACCTTGAAATTATTCAACCGGTTGAAACATCACCACATAACACTTTGAATTTCATGTACCATTGGAAATTGATCACTATTTTATTTATTTTCTAAATAACCTTATTTTCAGTTCATATGTAATGAAAATATGCAATTGGGAGTGTTTCTTTTTAACTATTCTTACAATATTGCAGTTGTGCAAAATGTAAGATACTACAGAGGAAGTTGTAACCTAAAGTATATGTTCAAACCAGTACCACAATGTTTGTAATAGAAACGGGCAATATGAATTTGTTGCTTTGTTAATGCAATAGATATATTGTAAAAGGTACTTTTGTGAAAACACATGAGCATGGAACCATATTGGTGTATTAATTAATAATTTAGATAACAATCGTGAGACTGTACACAAGATGTATAACTGCTTTGATGATATATTCATTGATGTAAAAATATATTAGCCTGTAACTGTTAGCGGAGGTCTGAGGACACAGCAAAAATAAAAAGACAACACATTAAACTGCTTTGATAATGTATTCAATGATGTAAAAAATATATTAGCCTGTAACCGTTAGGGGAGGTCTGAGGACACAGCAAAAACAAGAAACGTTCCTAATATGTAGAACTGATGTGATCATTTAACACACATAATTTAACATAGACTAAATTGTGTCCTTCATCAAATAATCTAACAACAAATGCGCATCAGATATTTGTGAGGTTGGTCACGCAAATGGACATTTGGTTTACATAATACAACCAAACTCAGAAAGATCCTCATTTAACTCTAGGGACCTTCAGGCACCGACATATACACCTAAAACGCTCACCAACTTGGATAACTTACTTTTACATAAACAAGACAGCGTGTACGTGACTGCCACTTAGGAGCAACACTAACAGACAGCCGTGGGAGACAATCTTCACCACTAAGCAAGTAAGACTCGACTAACCATTTGGTAAATTACGACAAGCAGGTACTAAACAGGACATTTCTGGTTTATTCACAGAACGTCGAGGCTGCTTCGCAACGCAGCATTATTTTTTTCTTCTGAGGATACTGTGAAATCTATCAAGTGATACTCCCAAGATCGAAAGTCACGGGTAGGTGACTGTCTACGCATCCATTATTTTTGACATTACGCACTTTGATGCAACTGCAACAGAATCTTTATATGCTTCACAGTTTGATGCTGATAAAGACTGGTTGACAGTTGGACTTAACACGTAGATTGTGAACAAGACCCCCATCTACTAAGAGACTACCCAACAAGTATAGTTTGCTGATAATTGGCTTGATTCCCTTCTGACAGATGAACACAAAGGTGAGTTAACTCTTGGTTGATTTATTTAATCTCCCACTTGTCAAACAGACCCAGAAAAGTGTTACTATTGTTGGATGCAAGATGAATTCATGAAACGATGTAGATCAACTATGTTTGAACATTGAATTACACAGGTGATTTTTTCATTTTGTTACTGACTTGTCAGTTGTTTTCGATTGTGTAAATAGACACATGGGTTACTGATACAATCTTTCCTTTACCTTGTAGACACTGCTGGCGCTTGAAGAACCACTATTGAATTAATTGAATGTAAAGTTTATTTTCTCCTGATGAAGGGATGTACTTTCCCAAATGCGTTGAGCTTTTTATTTGTTTCTTTATGTGCACCTTATATTGATGATTAATAAAATGCCTCATGAATTTCATAATTAAGTTGAATGAATATGATTGAAATGTATTCTTATAAATATTTTGAAAATCATATTTATACCTACTACGAAAGATCAAATACCCATTAATTTTCCTAACTTTTGACTGGTTCTTACCAGTATTAATGGTGTGCAGGGACAGGATTGTCCATTAATTAAAGACACTAAGTCTTTTCGTTAATGATCCAACAATCTGTGGTGTCAGAGTTGTTTTTTCTCCCCTGCACCCTAAAATTGAACTATATTTGCTCAAAACCTGTATGAAACCAATACTTTATTCAAGAATCAAGGTGTGCGACAACCCATTTCAGTTGTTCTGCCTAAATTCCAGTCAGTCTGTTAATTTCCCACTTTTCGCCTAGTTTTAAAATCTCCTCACCACACCCAGAAATGTCTAAATTATGATGTGCCAGCTCATTTGTTGATACTCCAGATTGGGTTTCTCTTGTACCTTACACCTAATAAGCCCTAGACCCTTCAATTTGATTGATTCTGAGGTATCCATGCCCCATTTTTGGGAATGTTTGTTCCACCCATCTTAAATTGCACTCCTGATCAATTCAGATATGAATTTAAATATCTACATAACACTTTTCTTCAATTTACAGATATGGGTCATAGCCATTTCTTTCTAAATCGGCCTGATCATGCAGGTCGCAATGACATGTGTCTGGCGTCAGCATATCGTTGCATGTACAAATGGCAGATTGTTTGCAATTTCCCTTGAAGGACTTTGGTTAAAATCTTGATATTTCACATACAGGTATCTGATTCAATAAGATACCATATTCCTGACTCTCCGATCCGTAACATTTTGTGGGAAGCTACAATCACGTTTAGCTCATAACTCTGGGTCCCAAGGTCAAATTTTGAGGGGATTCCTATCCACAGATAGGGCATGTCATGTGCTTTCCAACGACATCTGAACCATCTCTGTGTCTATTATGGTCCCCAAGTATATGAGCAACACATGATTCCCCATATAATCCTATGAGACCCTTTAGTTATATGCATATTATTAATTCAATAAAACAGCACATTTCTGTTTTTAGCCCTCTAGGTGGCTTTGCCTTCTGGCTTTTAGTTGGCCCAGCCTGTAATAAAACCATTTACATTCTTTCAATGCTAAGACCTTAGCATGTGTTTCCTTGTCTGCTTGAACAGAGGGGTGTAACTCTGCCCCTGACTCATAAGACATTCTGTGGTGCCTGTCAACTGTCAGTCAGCCAAGATCTTGACCTCAAATTGTATTTAATTATGAGTATTTTACAGAGTTCAAACATCCATGGGCTGCATCTTTATTTAAGAGAAACCAAAAATGTTTCCAAAGTAAGGGAACGTGTGTCTCCTGCACATTGTCATAGGCCTAGATAAGCCAAACTAGTAAATGTAGATTTGGACAAACTGGTTAGGAAAATGTACAATATTTAAATGATAATGTTATATATATAATGTTATAGAAAGATTCTCACAAATCAAAATGGTTTAGTAAAGCACCCAACTACAACCCTGGCGTTAAGGGGTTAACAGCGCCGTAAAAGGTGGCGGCACCGTTAACCCCTTAACGCCTGATTACGAGGTCCTTTGTGGGTTGGCGATTTTAATGCCTGCTTTTTGCAGGCGTTAAAAATCCAACCCGCAAAGGGACCTTGGTGCTAAGTACGGTGCCGCAATTCGCGGCACCGTACTTAGCGCCTTCCCCATTCCCATTGAGCCCTATGGGGCAAAAATGGGAATGGGGAAGGGCCATGGCGGCATGGGGAATTACCGCCCGCCAACCTCGGAATGGGGCGGTTATTCCCCATTCCGTCATGGCGGAGTCGGTAAGTTACCGGCATGGACCATGGTGCTATTAGCACCATGGTCCAACGCCAGGGTCGTAATGAGGGCCAACACATTTTGAGATAGCCATCTCTTCAACAGGGGTACAATTCTTTCAAGTGTCTGCAAATAGTCAAAGAAAACTTGCATACATCTGTTGATCAAAGGCACAAGATAATCTTAACAAGATGCACGTTCTAAACATAACGTTAACATGGGTACCATAAGGTTGGTAACGTACCTTTTGAATTCCATGGTCCAATAGGTACTGATAAATGTGGAAATCCCGGGATGTGCACTCTATAGCTATAGTGTTACAGCATCTATAGCATAAAGGAAATTGGAAAAGTAGTCTGTTAAATAGAAGTGTAATGTGGTCCTAAATTGGTGGAGGCAAACAAGGATGCCAAATGCATGCTTCACTTCGACCCTGTCCATCAGGGCACTGATCATGGATAAATGTGAAGGATGAGAAATAATTCTTAAACGGGCACTGATCCAAATTCTGGGACCCTATGGGACAAACAAAGAAGTAGAGAGCGTTAAAAATGGCTAAATATCATGGAGTATGTAAATCAACACAAGAATGTGTTACAGGTAGTCAGAAAAACAATCTCACCTCCGAAATTCAAATGTCCATTTGATTCAGTAAGGTCCAAAAGGCACAACATGTGGATGTTCAGGTCCAGGTTAAGTTGGCAGTATAGTGCTATCCACACATGAATTAAAAGGGGACTGTAAGCTAATGTTGTGCAAATAAATGAATGCCACATAGAATGCCAGCATGACATAAACGCATATGCTCCTCAAGTAGGAATATACTTACTAGATACTATGTAAGAGCTACAGATGAGAGAATCCAGTAAGGTGCCTATCATGGCTGAGTGAACCCAAAAAATGGGTCCAAACTGGCCGGTATTCAAATAAACGTGACCAGGCACGTGACGACGTCCCAGTGCTGAATTGATACCATTTTTTGAATATTTGAATCAATGTCACAATCACATTCAATTCACCCTCGAGATGGATGCTGTTACACTATAGATATACAGTGCACATCCCATCATTTCTATATTTATCGGTACCTATTGGACCATGGAATTCAGAAAGTAAATGACCATGCTTATGGCACCCACGTTAACGTTTATTTGCAGACACCTGAAAGAATTGTAGCCCTGATGAAGAGATATATATCTCAAAATGCATTGAGTGTTTTACTAAACTATTTTGATTTGTTGTGGTAAGCAGCACTGTCAGGATCTTTCTATTAAGTTATATATCTATATACATAAAATGCTTAGGTATGTTTCTGTACTCAGCTTATGCAATTTAGCAGTGTTAGGTTGCCCTCTGCTGGCAAAATGGTAAAGTGCACCTCTGTCTGCCCTTCCACTTGAACAAGAGCTATCATTTTAACAAACAGAATGAGCACCGTTCTAAGCGGTCACCTTCACCTTCCACTATCACAAACATTCAGAAGAATTTCAAGTTACTACTTTCCACCCCACATCTCTTCACACAAGGCATGGATGTTCCAGTGTCAATGAACAGTTATTTACCAGCTCAACGTTCCAGTCTGAAACGTTGTAGGACGAATGCCTCCTCACAAGCTAAAACTGAAAGTAGGTACTGTAATTATGCTACTACACAATCTTATGCCATCACAGGGACTCTTCAATGGAAAAAGATTGCCAATTATGCACCTACAAAGCCACATCATAGAGGCCTGTGCAATCAATGGATTAAACTTAGATACTATTCTCATACCGCACATACCTCCCATCACATCTGATACAGATATGCCTTTCAAATTCCAATGAAGACATGTTCCTATACGTTTATCCTTTTCAATGACCATTGATAAGTCACAGGGACTTACGCCCTCTTCCTGGAAGTGATCAGTGGTAGTTCTGATATTTAAGAAGGGGGACAGAAGTGACTCTATAAATTACCGACCAATATTGACCTTTGAGAGGCTAGAACGGTGTATGTTAAGCCGGGAACAGCTAGTTATCATTAAATGTTCTACATTTTCCTAACCAGTTTGTACAAATCTACATTGACCAGTTTGGCTTGTCTTGGCCTACAAACGAGTGCAGGGGATGCGATTTCCATTACTTTGCGAAATGTTTCTGTTTCTCTTATATTTACAGTCCATATGTCAGGACTGATTTTTCTCCCCCATACCTACAGCTTGAGATATTTCTATTGTTTACATCTACTTAAGTTTATCAAGATTACTATAAATGTGCACGTTGTGCAATTCATCTTGTTCTGCATCTTTATTTACTCATTCTACCCCACTAAAGCTCTGTCACAGGCCCAAGCTCAATCCCCTTTCTGGCTCTGTTGAGCTTCAAAGAGTTTCCGGATAGAAAGGTGAAGGACTGTTTGCATTGTGCGGTCTGATGGGAGGAAAGCTTTCTTTGGGTGTTCCAGCACAGGCTGAAGTCAGTCCTTGTGAACAGAAATGTGTGCCTTTAAATTCTTAATTTTTCTTTCTTTACATGAGACCTGCATTAATATTTTGCATCATAACATATGTATTTTTCTCCTGCACCATGTCATCATGTTCAACCTTACATTCTGCTATATGTTTAAATTACTCTGGCAATGGAGTTTGAGCTTTAAAAAGTTCAGTAATCAATGCTGCAAAGTTCACAGATCTATCCATGGCAGCTCTCTGTTTTAGCAAATGTGCACTTTGGTGCATCTGTCATGTGTAGTGGGTAGGAGGCCTCATTTTGACCTTGCCACTCGAACACAGGACACAATTAATATTTTATTTGTATTTTTCTGTAAACCATATTGGGATATTTGGCAGTTGAAAGTTGTATGCTTGGCTTTTGGTCTGACAGCCAACAACGGTCTTTCCATATTTCCTGCACCTTTGGGCCTACTTAGCCAGGTCCATTGCATTTGCATCCTGGTGCTGAAGTCCGCCCCTGCTCTTTATCTCACATAGAACTACTGCGAAAAGGCAGGGGAGAGTGGGTTTTTCTTATTTTTTTTAAAAGAAATGTAACAGTCGCAAATCAAGTTCTTTGATGGGGGTGTCCTGTTCCCCATTCTTTACCCGGGAGTGGGTGATTGGGTTTAAATCTCCTCATTTGGGTTTCCGGGGTATGGAAGGGACCCTATACCTGGATTCCCCGCCATTCTTTTTTTTTCTGGTTTCCTGGGTCCTATTTGGACTCCTCTTTATCCCTTCCCCAGGCTGGAATAAATTTGCATTGATTTTCTAAAAAAAGGAGTAAAAAGAATTGTTAAGGATTCATGTTTAAACATTATTTCCCCAGATAACATTACATGTAATTGGAGACACATTTACTCTTTTACATTCTTAATAAAAGACAATATTTCCATCAAACATATCAGATGAACTTTTAATTTAATTACTCACCGGTTAGATATTTTAGTTTCCATTTTTTGTGTGTAGTTTTTATCTTTCATTCCTCAGATGGTTCCTCATCTCTTCCTTCTTCCATCATTCTTAAAGCTAGTTTGGGATGACAACCTTTTAACTGATTGATATGGACCCACTTCTCTTTCATCGTTTCTCCTTTTGGGATGCAGATCTTATAGGCAACAAGGGATATTTTATCCACAATATCAAAACTGCTGCACCAAGGTGGAAGGAATTTCCATTCCTTGGTTTGATTTCTATAATAATTATAGAGATAGACCCTGTCACCTACCTCATACTCCTTTATTCGTAGTCTTCAAATCGTAGTATGATTTCATCCCTTCGGCCAACTTTTCTAAGTTGCACTGTGCATAAGCAAAAGTGTGCTGGAGGTGCTTTCTCAAGTTCTCAATGTACTCGTGAATAGCGGACGCGTTAATCGGGGTCTGCTCCTGAGTTCTATAGAGAAGATGATGAGGTAACACCATTTTTCACCCGGTCATCAATTCAAATGGAGACATTTTGGTGGGAGAAGATGGTGCAGATCTAAGAGCCATCAGGACAAGTGGTAATCAAATGTCCCAACTTGATCCAGAGTCAGCCACACACTTCTTCAGTATACCCACATTGTGTCTTTCAACCCCTCCGCTCGATTCCTAGAGGTAAGCTATATGGAGTTTTCATTTAACCCTTAGAATCCACCACATCTTGGTCAACACCTCATTGGTAAAATGACTCCCTCTATCCGAATCAATCCTTTGCGGAAGGCCAAAATGAGAGAAGATGTGGTTCAACATTAGAGCGGGAGCTGTGTCCGCCTTACAATTTGGGGATAGAAAGACATTCTACCTCCTTGGCAAACAATCATGTGACCACCAACATGTACTTGTTTCCTGTAGAGGAGTGAATCACTGGACTGATGAAATTGACTTGCACATCTGACCAAGGCTGTGTCATTCCCCTTATTTTAATGGGAGCTCGCTGTATGGGAGAACTTGGCTGAAATTGAGCACACACAGGACACCCCTTTTGATATGTGTCGAGGTCCTGGCCCATATGTGGCCAGGATGCAGCTTCTCGCAAGGTTTCTAATGTCTTCTGTAAACCCCTATGACCAGCAGTAGGCAAGTCATGGGCCTGATTCAACATAAGGCTCTGGAATGAGGTAAGTACCACCCATTGGTCAAATTCAGATAGTGATCTCCTAACCAACAAACCGTAAAACCGGAATGGCTTCGAAACATTTTGGAAAATGGAATCAACACCTGGATATCCTCTTTTCTGGCATAATCTGGTTCCTTTAGTGGAAAGCTCACTCGGTCTTCAATATGTTGATAGCATTTTCCAATAATATGGTTCTCCTTTTGTGTAGTGATCAAATCTGCATCCGGGGCATCTTTACTCCCCTGGGCAGCTGACTGTTCACTGTTGACACGAGTTTGAGACCTGGTCACAGCTGTAATTTGAATTTCTCCCAGCAGGGATCCTGGAATTATGAAGTCCTCCTGTAGAGCTCCAGTTTTAGCCAGCTGTTCATCCAGGTTGTTCCCAGTCTTATCCAGACCTTCTATTTTGGAATGACCTCTTATCTTTTTCCAATAGATGGTCATCCCATTAGAGGTTATAAGATCATCAATGGACCGGGTCAATTGTCCATGTTTCAATGGTTTATTGTTAGCACAAAGCATGTCTCTATTCTTCCAGTTGACCTGTGTTCCATACACCCATTCCTGACATACTCAGAGCTGATGATTATCTTCTGCTCCTTGAGTTGGTGGAGTACTGCAGTGAGCATGGATTGATGTATGGCCATCAACTCTGTCACCTGACTACTTCATGGTCCAATTTTGTAACCACTAGAGGGTTCAGGGATATCATTAAACCAGGCATTCCCTATTCCAGAAACTAGTTCTTTTTCGCTGTTATTACCAACATGACAAGAGCACCCGTCCACATAAACTGTGGTTATCCCCTGACAAGTGTATTCTTCATAGACCTTGGGGGTCATTACGACCTGGGCGCAAAGGGATACTGGGCACCGGTAATGACACTGGTGCCGGTAATCCCTTTGCTCCCTATTCCGAGGTCCCTTTGCGGGTCCCTCCCTTAACGCCTGGTTTTACCAGGCGTTATGGACGGGACCCGCAAAGGGATACCGGGGTCAATAACGGTACACAATTTGAGTACCCCTATGGGGGCTCAAATGGGAATGGGGAATGACTTTTCAAATGGGGATTTACCGGTCCCATAATGGTCGGAATAGACTGGTAAGTCCCCATACCGCCAAGTCGGTGGCAGTACCGGTATTGGTGCTAGTCATGGCGCTAATAGCGACATGACTAGCATCAACCTCGGAAGGAGGGCCCTTGTGTGGGGAAGCTAGGTATGCCTCCATATTGTCTTTTGTTATTAAACTTTCATCTTTGAGAAGGTTTACTTGAGCAGAATCATGCAAGTCTGCCAATACTGGCTCTAGGGGACTCTTCTTGTTTTGGCCACACCTGATCTCCACAGGAAAGTCTTGCATGGA
This sequence comes from Ambystoma mexicanum, assembly GCF_040938575.1. Lineage (NCBI taxonomy): Eukaryota > Metazoa > Chordata > Amphibia > Caudata > Ambystomatidae > Ambystoma > Ambystoma mexicanum. Next base: position 909,510,405 of record NC_090923.1, on the reverse strand, counting down.
CAGAATCCAGGAAGTAATTCTGTAATTAGACACATTCCCAGCCAGTAACTGTTGGTCAAATCAATGGTTGAGAACACTTTTGACCCATGGGTCTGCGCCAACCCTAGATTGATATAGCCATCTTGACATGTGGACCTGATTGTTCCCTTACTCCCTTAGGTCTGCGCATAATCTCCATTGTCCATTGGTTTCAGTATACCCACTCCTGGGTTATTAAAGGTACTGTGGATCTAATGAATTATCCCAAGTTCTTGATAATCTCTGTGATTGACTCCATGGATGCGGGAGGTAACCAGCATTGTTTTACGAATACCAGAGCCATCTTGTGTTTTGAAGGGACAGTGGTTGAATAAATCGATGCACGTCAACAATCATAAGAGTACACTGAAAAGATATCCTGGAAGTCCAGGAATGCCTTTTCAGCTGCTGACTTTGTTCCTCAGTCTCACAGGCATTAGGTGGATTGATCCGTTCCTCGATCATCTGCCCAAAACTTGGAAAAACAGAAAAACCTTGCGTTTGGAAATATCAGCAGTATCATCCAGTTGTATGGAGAGATCAATTTTAATGGTGTTTAGATAGACATGAGGTTCTGTGGATTTGAGGCAGGGGCTGTTGACTCTAAATACTACCTCATCCTTCCTGATGTCACAGGTTACCTCTTCTACCGCATAAGGGCATGAAGAGTACACCAAGAAATTGCTCCCATGATGTGTTAAAATCTTTCCTGGAGCAATATTGTAGAGGGTGACTTCACAATTCTTAGGAATATGTCCTATAATTGTATTCCCTAAATCAATAAAATAGTGTTGGCATCAATCGCCATTCCAATAGATGTGTCAGTGCCCAAAGTGATACTTTGAGGGTTGCTTTTCGCCACCAATATTCAAATGGAGTCATGCTCTAAATCCACTAGAAGGGTTGGATATAAATACAAGCCTTTTAGTTGGAGGTGAAAGTTAAAATGTATGTAAGTATCCTTATATTGAAGGTGTTGTCCTCACTTAAATTTACTGGGAATTGTGAATTGTCGCACTTGTCCTGGGTTGGTAACATCTTCTCCAACTTCTCCAACTTGGCAGTAATTGAGCTGTCAGAAATGACCTCTTGAGGTTGTCAAAGCCATGGCGTTACCCCCAGTTGTGTCCATACTGCTGTTTTTCAAATCTCGACTAATTGCGAATCGATGGAGAATCTCAATACTCAAATAAAAGACAGAAGGGACATTTCTAACAACCCAATATTTATGTTCTATAGTTTTGTTGCAAATGGACATTTTTTGCATACACTTGCTAGGCAGGAAATGCTTAGAATCTGGTGTTTCCAAAACCACTTCCCATTTATTAATCAATTTAAATGTGGAAATCATTGCCTGAATAATCCTTCACTGATGAAGCTTTTACCATTACTCTGGTTAGCACTGACTCTTCCCCTCATTTAACTGAATGGGTAAGAACAAGTGCTCACCCTTTTTCTGAATATAGGTCAGACTTTGAGCTGGTTTTTCGACTGGGTCTAACGTCTCGCAACGTCTGTCACCCAGACCTTGTGAGATGCAAGAGAGCGAACATTCTAATAACAGCATTATATATATAAAAAAGACAATCATACAATCTCTTTGTGACACATCAAAATGCCCATAATGTATATTCTTGAGCTAGGGTTCGGTGATTGACAATTATGACAAATATGACACATTATGACACGTTTCTTGCCCAATCTAGAATACTTGTTTTAGCAACAGTTGCAATTTTGCAGTAAGCAGACATAGTTCTTTGTTATGAAGAACACAAGGCACTTGTTCAGCGAGGATAATGTGTTCGTAGGAGAGACACATTCCAAAGCATGTTATCTACTGGTTTCTATTTGTGAACTAGGGGTCAGCTTGATCGAAGGAGAGCCCCAAAAAGGGGGCCGCTAGGAAAGTATAGTTCATGCCTTAACGGCCTGTTTCAACAGCTTCAGCGAAACCGTCCGGCACCTGGGCCACAGATTAAATGCCTCGCTGTTCGCCTTCAAGGACTTGTGAGGGAGAAAAACAATGCATCTCTGTACTGTTTGGCGTTCCTGTCTGAGCCGGTCTCTCAACGTGCAAACCGTGGCCTTGCTCTGTGCATGACCTTATGGAAAAATACATTTTGCAAAGCGTTGAACTGAAAGGAGAAGAAAGCAGATGGCGGATGTTACAGCAAAAAATGGACGCTCTATGGTTATGTTGACGATTCTCTATTGGCGATGTAGGGCTCATGATGTGATTGGTTTTCAGCCAACATAATATACCTACTATACTTTGGTAGGGTAGTTTATAAACTTACACTATATTTAAATGTGTATGAAACTTCAAAGTGTTCCCTTCCAGTGTGTAATACCACCTGTAGCTGGAATGAAGGTTGATCTTCACTAGTTGGCTGGAGTTCCCATCGGAAGTTAATTCTCCTACAGAGATAATGTTGATTTCTGGTGTTGGTTGTTCTGGAAGTTAAATTTCAATTGATCTGTATGCTGCTCAATCAAATGACAGGTGCAATTCAGGCTAACATAATTTGTACACCTCTTGAGTTTGATGGGCTGTTTAGTTTGAGTCCAGAGGACCTGGTTGACACAATCGATCAGAGGTGAGAACCTCCAAAGAAAAATGTTCCTCAGTAAACAGGGAAGGCCCTCTGAAGTCACGACCACCTGTTTCAAACAATTTCATCAAATGTTTATTTCTAGATCTGCAGTTACTTTGATGGAAAAATAATTTCAATCAAAGTTTTGGAGTTGTATGAAAGAGGCATGAGAGGAATCTGGTGATTCTCTGCCCTTCCTAGATTCCGTCAGTCAGAAGCTTCTTTAGTCATCAGAGTAGCTTAGGAACAAGTATACACCAGTGCTGATAATTCACACTGATGCTGTACCTTGTTCAGGGCATATCATCTGCCCTCTTTTGAACCTAGTCGCTGTGTGATCTTGGCCATTCCTGTACAAACTCACCCTGTTTAAGATCAAGTTACATTGTCTGAGATCGTGAAGCTGTGTGAATAAACCTGCACTTGCAAATGATATTTCAATCAATCAATCTACCAAAACTTTATTTGGCAAAAAGCCATAAAAGTCACAAAGATAAAAAACATACATGATAAAAAAAGATTTAATACATAATCAATCAAATTCATTACATATGAAAAAAGTGTAAAGTGCCCACTGGAATACATAATAAAAAAGAGTACACCAAACAATTTCTCATTAAGTCCAGTGGGGAGATTATAATTGCAGCCCCACTGGTACTTAACAATAAAAAAGGAGTTGATATCTATAACACATTGGGCCTCATTACGAGGTGGGCGCAAATGGATACCGGGCACCGTTAAGGACATTGGTGCCGGTAATCCCTTTGCGCCCTATTCCGAGGTCCCTTAGCGGGTCCCTTCCTTAACGCCTGGTTTTACCAGGCCTCATAGACAGGGCCCGTTAAGGGACTTCAGAGCTAATAACGGTACCGCAATTTGCAGTACCGTTATTAGGACCTTCCCATTGAGCCCTATGGGGGCTGAAATGGGAATGGGGAGTGGCTTTTTCAATGGGGACTTACCAGTCCGGCAAAGTCAAAATAGACCGGTAAGTCCCCATTGAACGAGGGCGGGCTCGGTACCAGTATTGGAGGTAGTCATGGCGCTAATAGCGCCATGACTACCTCCAACCTCGGAATGAGGCCCATTGACAATAAAAATCATGCTAGCCAGATTTCATGTTTATATGTTATCAAAATCATTTATCCTCTGACACCAACCCCATTCTTTTTTGTCTTAACAGCCAAGCTCTATGGACATATTTGGCAACACAACTTACTATAAATGGATTTATAGTCCCTTTACTATTAATATTTGATATTTTTAGTAGTAGGGTAATCCTCTTACTCGCCAGATTCTTTGCTGTCCCTTTGTATCTGAAGACAGTCCTCCGGACATGTTTTTTGGAGGACACCTCTACAGTTTTAGGATTATCTGGCTTGCATACTTGGGGTCTAGGAATTTGTCTAACTGGGTCAGCTCCATATCTATACTATTGGAATTTGGGATTTGGAATTTCCCCCATTCCTGAAAAAGATGTCCTTACATGAATCACACAGGGATTGTTCTCTCTCAAATGGGATTTTCTTGTTTTGTTTCTTTTCAAAACAAGTGTTTCTACGGCCTCTTCTACCTACCCTCTGTTCATTGGATTCTACCTTCCAGAGGGGTGGGTGGTGGAAGAGTCACTATCAGGTTGAGGAGTTTCCAAGGGTTCTTTTGGGGTAAGAAAGGAAGCTTTCACAAGGGCTTGGCATCTCCCTTCAACCAAGGCCCCATCCTCAGGGACATGTTCACTGTTTGGGGTTCTTCCAGTGATTTCCCCTCGGGGTATCAGACCCAGTGGTGGGGAGTTCTGAGGAACGTGGTTGGTCTGAGGGTTTGACTGAGCCCTCATTATGTGCCCCAAGACTTTGGCCAATTGTTGGACCTGTCGCTCCAACAGGGTAACTTTTTCTCTTCCTTCAGGGCTGTAGGGAAGTCTTTGCTCATACCTCTGTTGCTGTGATAAATGCTATTGATATGACAGCTCAACACGGGGATATCACAATGCGATATCCTTTTCCTTCGTTTAAAATGGAAGTGCATCAGAGTACCAGCGGCAGCGGGCTAGTGTTTCCGACAGCTGCAGGCGGGCCGGGAGCCACGCCCCCCGACGCACGCTACGCATATCAGGATACGCAGACGGCTGTCCAGTGCGTTGCTACTCTCCAGCGAGTTTGGTCGCGCTCCGTAAGTTCGTCTCTTTACTTTCCTTACTTACTATGAATCTATTGGATCTTTTTCTTACTAGGAAAAAGGACTTCTTGTTAGTTCTGATCTATTGTTGTGTTATTGTGTTCTATTCCTTCACTCCCTCGGTATTGGAAAGACTAAGGATTCAGAGCTACTTTCTCTTTCGCTTTCACGGCGTCGCGAAGACGCCGCAGCTGATAACAGACACTCCGCACCAGGGTAGGTTAGCGGTAGCCTCGACTCCCGACTCTTACGATCCTCACTATTCATTTCAGCAGACTAGGGGCGAGCTCTCGTTCTGATTACTCTTCCTTCTCTACTTACAGACATCCAAGCTCTAACTCCGGCTTTAGGGATTTCGGCTGTCTCGCCATTGATCTACACAAGCTTTCAAGGCTGAATTCTTCACCTCCTCCTGTTTCAAGGGTAACAGTGTTTTCATCTTTGGTTTCTGTAGGATATCCTTTCTGGTTATCTTGTACTACTAAAATACTGTTCCCACTCTGTTCCCCATTGCAGTTCTTTGGTAGAGGTTTTAGAGCACCTTTCTTCCAACATTGGAATTTACATCCTCCGTCGTTCGGAGACTTCTGATTCTTATCCCAGGGTGAGTCATATGATCCAGTGGGAAGTATTTAATTCCTTCTTTCTAGAAGACTTCTTTTCTAAAGGATTCTAATTGTCCCCTGTTGTTGTTCCTTCACCCATATTAGTCTTTCCCAAGCCTGGAGAACAAGCCTTTTTCTTGGAGAAGAGAACCATTCTGACTAGACGAGGGGAGCTGGGCACAGGACACTTCGAACTCTAGCAGCTCTTCCCCGCAAAGGGTTTTTCCCCCCCATTGGGGGTTTTCCCTGGAAGTCTCACCGCAGGCTGAATCTTTATTCCCAGACAGCGGAGGGGCTTTTAGGTATTTCCCCATTATCATCTTGATCTGAGGAGAGCTGTTCCAAGGAACATTCAGGTGGGTGAATCCTACGCAGTGTTTGAACCTTATAAAAACAATTGTATTACTAAATATTACAGTTGCTTCTTGAAAGGGTAACAATCCATTCCAGCAAAGTATATCGGGTATTGAAAAGGTCCACCATAATTTTCAGTCCTCGTTCTTCCATTTCCTTGATTCAGGGATCTATTGCCCTGGAACCAGGGAGAAGGAGGAGTATTGCTTTGAAAATTAGGATTTGGAGAGTACCTGTTGGAAAAAATCATGTTTGAAGGTTGCGTGGTGTGGTGTTTCTTTCCTGTGGGAAATTTGGAAGGAAATTGCCCGGGGAAGTACGTACCTGGTATGAGCCCACCCCCCCTTTGAGCCGGTGAGTGTACACAAAACCCAGAATGGACCCCGTACTTTTGTACCTAGGTCCTAAGTAGGTTGTAGTGTCAGAAGGGTTGGAACTTTGATACCCTGACTGACTACCATTCGATTGGGCATGAGCAATGGGTCTCCTCTGCCTCTCATTCTGGTTGTTAGTTGGAAAAGTAATTTTAGGCCCCCAGTCTCCTGGTCCAAAGGAGGGGCAGTTTTCACTATAGCAGTAGGTGTGGTAGTGGGTTTGGAGGTTTTGGGGATGCTTTTATTGTCTGTGGGATTCTGTACCTCATACATCCGAGTGACTTGCTCTATTACTCTATCCAGTGTCCTACGTTCATGGAAATCTCAAACTAATTGGGTAATAATGTATTTGGGGAGTGTGTGGAAATATGTGGTAACAAGTTCTCTACTATTTGTATTGACCCAGCTGGAAGTCTGCGCAAATCCACGTTTCAATTCTTGTACAAACTCTCTAGGTGCCTGATCTTCCCCACATTGTAAGTTTAAGGCAGGCCTGCATGCCTCTTGTGGGTTACTGTGGGTCAACATTATATTCAAAATGGCCCTCTTATAGATGGACCACTTATAATGATCTTGGTCTTCCACTCCTATAAATAAACTAGAGTACTCGGGGGTAAATGTCCATTTCACAAATTCAATACAATTCACATCATTTTTTTTCTCAAATGATGACACCATTCATTCGAATAGTTCCAAATGTTCCCACACAGAATACATTGCGTTCTTGTGGTATGGGGTCATAGAACTCTTTATTGCTTTAATCTGTCAAATGGGGTCCTTAACAAAACCTTTTCTTTGTTTTGTATTCCTTCTGTGCCTCTGAACCTGAGTCCATTCTCCTTCAGAGTCAGTGCTGCTGTTGGAACTCCAGTGCCTGTCTGCTAGGCGCTCCCTATCTCTGTGAGATTGTGAACGCCTTCCAAAATCAAGGTATCTGGACTCCCCTTCTCGCTGTGTCACTGTGATCTCTCAAGGTCACTTTACTTGTAGTCACTTTTTGGCTCTTCTACAGACTGTTGAAAATATGCAGTATCCCTCATTTCAGATGGCCCATGGCAATCAACCCGTTCACCTGAATGTGTGAAAGATTTAAAATGCCCTTTCTAGGCTGAAGCTTCTGCCTTTCCCTTTCAGCAAAGTGAGCTAGGTGGTATCTCTGCAGCATTATCTTATATAAGTCTAATTATCTGATCTTCTCCTCATATTTATTTTCAGGTTCAAAAGTACTCAGACTATCTTTCACCTCCCATGACACACTGGTCTGGTAACCTTTGCTTCGGTTTGGTAAAGGTGAATATCCATCAATGTCAGATAAGGACTGCCCTTCCTGATGAGACTGGCTAGGGAAAGGCAAGCCCATCTGCCTCATGTCTCCCTGTTCTCTATAGGATGCATGCATGAGGTCAGTTCCAGTCTGTACATGGGGGGGGTTGTAAGTAATTGGTCATTGGTGTGAGGGCCTTGATGAGAAGGGCTGCTCCCCTCCAACACAGGACCCTATTCCATACATTGGTTGGTCAGACTGTCTCAGTGCAAATTATAGGCTGAATAAGGTGTAGATTTGGTGACAAATGCTTTCACAAATGAGTGAGTTTTCGCTCTAATATGTTTCAAGTGTGAGATTGTCAATTATGTCATGCTTGGTGCATTATGTCAAATTCTTCCATTTCACAGGATTATAAGGCTTTTGCCCCAGAATGTATCCATCCATTCAATATGACTTAGATGCAAAAATAAGAAGGAGGCAGAACATCTACTTCTCCAGAAATGCCCCCAATGAACCCCTAGAAATGCCACGAGAAATGAATTAGACCTTTTCATAATCTAAGTGTGTTTAAGGCTATAGTGTTACTGTGGGCCTCATTACACGGTAGGTGGAGGACCAAGGTGCTATTAGCACCTTGGTTCATGCCGGTAAAATACCGGCACCGCCTTGGAGGAAAGGGGAATTACCGCCCTATTCCAAGGTTGGCGGGGCGGTAATTCCCCCTTCCCCCATTGCCCTTCCCCATTCCCATTTTTGCCCCATAGGGCTCTATGGGAATGGGGAAGGCGCTAATTACGGCACCGCAAATTGCGGTACCGTAATTAGCACCCTGGTCCCTTTGTGGGTTGGTTTTTAACGCCTGCTAAACAGCAGGCGTTAAAGTACCAACCCTCAAAGGGACCTCGTAGTAAGGCGGTAAGGGTTTACCGGTACCGGTGCCCTTACCGGTACCGGTAAACCCTTACCGCCGTCCGTGTAATGAGGCCCTGTGTCTCCTTAAAGTGAGGACAAAACAAATTCAGATAAACTCATAATGATGATGAAGTAGAAGAAAGACTGTTCATTACTGACCTCCATCTTTCCTGTGAAAATGTGAAAGAGCGGTTGACACCAAAGAAACGACTGCGGCCCCGATTCACAAGGAATTATCCATAATTGTGCATGCCAGCTCTGCACAGAGGTGTGCAACATGTTCCGAGTTCGTATGAGGTTCATTCAGAAAACCAAAACTGCATGAACAAATGCTTTTGTTGATGCAGTCTGAGGCCTCACGCAAAACGTGCCTGTTTGGGTGACATGGTTCGCACACACCGCATGTGATGCTTCCTTTTGCAGCTCATTCACATATGTCTGCTCTGGCTTGGTGCCAGGGAACGCACAGTACCTTTTAGAGCCTGCTTGTGTTGCCAGGCCCAACAAGTAAGAACTCGGACACAGCTTCTGAAACAAAGCCTCACAACCTGTGCGATTTTCCAGACAAACTTCAGGCATCCTTAAACAAGACGTTCTAGCCTGGCAAATATCTGCGCACATTTAAAAAAAATCTAATTCTAACCAGTTTGCACAAACAAATCCGGAGCATGCTCACAGTGGAGAAACTTTGCTGAAAATGTTGGGGGGGGGACATTACATCCGAAGAAAAGGTGCCCCAGCCAAATGAATGGGGACAAAATGGTGTGCCATGAAAGTTGAGGGGGACCAACACCCCTGTCCCCCCTAAAATTACCCCCTTGCATGCTCACCCAATTTCACAGAGAGTCAACACAATCTCCCATCTACTCCCCGAATTCCTGTGCCTGGTAACCTCTCCATTCAAAAAGATGCAAACAGCATTGCAACTGCAATCAACGCAGCGTTCAAAACCCCTCACCTTAGACAATCTCAGTCAACAAGTGGATCAGGAATAACACAGCTGCTTCAATGAACTTCCGTTTACTTGGAAAGTATGGATCCTCTGGTATTCCAATCCCAAACATCGGCTTCAATCATCAATGCAATCTAGAGGTGAATACTACCAAAACAAGAATGAAAGCACACACTACAAGGAGAGATCACAGGACACAGAAATCGTAATAAGCAGAATGTACATTTATCTTATGCATTACAAAATGACACTAATCCCTAGCAAGCAAATAATCAGCACTCTCTAGCCTATGAGTGCATTCATCCCAACCCCGCCAGCTCTCTGGGAATGCTCTCTCCCACACAGCCAGTTCTCTAGGATTGTGCTCTATTCTGTCTCCTTTTGATGAGACAGCTTTCTTCTTTCTAGCTAGCTCTCTCTCATAGCAGCTCCCCAACACACGCCTACCCCCCCTCTCCTTCTCCATCTACTGCCATCTGAATCTACTCAGCAGAAACCCCACAGTTATACATTAGCATTGTAGTGCTGTGAGGCACTCATTACATATATGCGCAGTAAGCATTTCATGGAAAACAGCATGTGTCTATCTACGTGCATACATTGTTATGGCGTGAACGATACTAGTCATGGTGACATGTCTCTCCATTCTCCTAAGAACAGAACAAGCTATCGCTAGCATTCTCGCATTGAGACAGCAGTCTCATTTGCAAAACCCAAAACATTCTCCTCACTCAGCAAGGTTGTTTCTCTGTGCCAAGGAGTAGCGAACTGTCTGCCAAAGCTGTAGTTATGATTACATTTTTACACTGTGTGTTCGGATACGAAAACAATTCCCATGACATGTCAAACAGAACAATGTCATTTGCAAATGCGATCCAATACAAATCCAGTGTGACTGTGCCGAACTTTACTGAATTAGTTGTTCCTGTCTTCCATATTCTGCCAATATCTGACGTATATAGGTTGTACAAGGTTGGTGCCAAGACACATCCCTGGCGCAACCCCATGTAAGTTGGTATGTGGTCTGTCATGGCTCCTTCCCAGCTTAGCCTGACCCTCATAGTGGTGTTGGTGTGCAATAATGCCAAGTGCTGCACCATCTTTACTAGCACGTCCCAAGCAACCAGCTTTGTCCAGAGGGTATGCATGGTAACTGTGTCAAACAAACTTTACATATCAATGGAGGCCATATATACCGTCTCCACCACCCTTGTTGACAGCAACCAGAAGATGCGACCTGGTAAAGTCGTTGAATGTGGTCCCCATACCTGAACGAAAGCCCACCTGATAGCATGAGAGTAGGTTTTTTGACATAATTTGAGTCTTACGATCTTTCAATAGTAAAGTAGCAAAGGTTTTACTAGAGGAGTCTAGTAAGGCAATTTGTCTATAATGATTTTGAGGTTGAGCCGTATCCATGTGCTTGTATATGGGTATGATGTTAGATTTTTGCCATGTGTGTGAGACCCTGTGTGTAGTGTAAGATTCCCTAAATAGATCTCCAGGTGGCCGCAACCAGGCTCCCAGATCTTTCTTTATCAACATCCGTGGAATACAGTCTGGACCTGGTGCCCTAGATGGTTTGGCTCTGTTAATTGCCTCTTTGTTCCAGGGGTATTCCATTTTGTCCCTCATAAGTGGGAATGCTCACTCCTTCCTCTCTTGGCAGACTGTATTTAGCACTTAAAAAAGCTACCCATTCTTGTTACGTTTCCATATGATAATATCCTTGCAAAAATGTCGCCATATAAGAACGGTGCCTTTTTTTGCGTGATATTACCCCATGAAACCTGTGCAATCCCTGCTCCCATTTACCCCATAAATTATCCCCATAAATAATGTCACCTATGCCCGGCGACTATATGGTGACATTATTTATGAGGATAATATTACCTGATACCCTTGTTCCGTGACTGGACACTTCTGGCTAACTTTAGAACCCTTAATTCTTTTCCTATAAGTCCCCAACATTCGAGCTGTCTTTCTCAAATACCATTTTAAGATGCCTTGCTTTGCTTTTACATGGGATTTCTGTCTAATCACTTTAAGAAATCCCTTGTGGGTTGCAACAATTTGCCTTAAGAAAGTAAGGCTTCCTATCCCTTTGCAAGCTAAAGCCCATAATGCCTTTCTTTTAACTCTTTGTATCCCTTACACTTTGGTTAAAAGTGTCTGAGTACTCCCTGTTAGGGTTAAGATGACCTCTATTGGTAAGCTGTTTCATGCAGTTTAGTAGAGTGGAATTGAAATGATCTGCAAGTAAGCATTCAGTATGGCTTCCCGTGTTGGCCAAACGGAGCTCCCAATTCAACATAACATTTCTGCAGACTAAAGCATTCCATTTAACGGTGAGACTGCCCCTGTCTGGGGCCAGAAAGGCAGTACATGGATCAGAGCATGCCATGGAGAGTCGTAATCGTAGAGTCAATATTAATGGAAAATGGTCACTGCCAGTAGCTGCACCATTGGTCAGTGGTTCACAAATCCAGCCTAGTTCAGTCGAGTCATAGAAATGGCCAATCCAAGATTTTTTTTGTCCTCTGTACCAAGTGAAGAAACCATTTCCTATCTCCTCCTTCATAGGCAGGCATACAGTTAAATCCCAGTACATCAAGTATTCGTTCCACAGAGCTCCCAGTTCTCCTTTTAGACGTTTAGACATCTTCTCTACTTCCTGACAACTCTTGCTCAAAACCTATACATATTTTGTGTTTAGGCCACCACCTCAAAAATAATGTGCAGATTTAGTTTTGTACCCAACCAACCCAGAAGCACGTCATCTATTCTAGCATGCATGTCCACCGGAGACTGATTTACACTATTCCAGTAGACGTTTACCAACAGAATGTTAGCCTGCAAACTGGGAAAGTAGATGTTGATTGCAAGTAGCTCGTTTGTGTGTGTTGTTACCACCTTGTGAGTGCAATTTAGATTGTGTTTGACCACGCTTTAGGCATCCTTTAGTGCCTCTTGTTGCCTTTTTACAGTGTGTGTGATAGCCCTTAAGTTCTACTTCTTCTAATGACATTGTTTCCTGCATGATGGTTATGTTCACATCAGTCAAACATTTAAAGGGTAACCCACTCAGTTTCAGAAATCTGCATACGTTCCACAAGGCAATTTTAAGTGGTCCTGTGTTAAAGGCAGTTTTTTCTTAATATTGATTTTTTTTTAAATGTCTAATGCAGCTTCAAGCCACGGCGAGGCCTCATCCCCCCTTATTACTTCAGCACTAGTGCCCGTTATGTTGTCAACTGTGGGTGCCGTCTGCTGTATTACAGTTGCTTGCTCCAGAAACTCGCTCACGTGTTTTGAGTCACTAAGTTCCAGCAGCTATTAACCCAAAGATTTGAGGACTTCCCTCTCTTTCCAGACAATTTGCCCAATCAAGTTAAAAGTGTAGTAGCATACTGCTTTCTCTGTTCCTTTTTTTGGGAAGGCCACCCTCTCTATGTCATCAGAGCGGAAGGACTGCAAGGTTGGTATTACTTGAAAGCCTTTAATCATTTGGCCCCTGTTCAAATGCAATTGTCCATAGATTTGAGGGTTTATTGTCCAACTCATTGTGATACCTTGAAATGTATCATTTGTCACTTGGTCTGGTTTTACTTTTGTACTTAGCTCCTCAGTTTCTGGGGTTTTTTCCATGTCCGCCTCATGGTCTGAGCTTCACAAGGGTTGGCCAGTGATGCGTTATGTTCTGTGCTTTCCACATTTGTTGTTGTTTGTTTCTGTGTCTCAGATGTTGATTTGGCAAATTCTTTTGTTGCTTGTAGATAGATCTCCCAAAAATATGGTAATCTTACTTTGTTTCCTCTTAAGATTTTTCTTTAGGGCTTTGCCCATACTTTTCAGGTTTGCGTCCGAGGCTTTCTCATTGGTGGGAGTTTGTTTAAAACTGTAGTCTTGCTCTTTGTTGGTCAGTGTGTTGAAGAATTAGTTTGAGATTTTCCTTCGATTCCCATGTTGGGCTGCTATGTTTTTTGCCTTTTTCTTTTCGTGTGACATTCCTTTTTTTCATTGTCTGTTTATTCTTGTCCATTTTTCTTGCTCCTCACTTATTACTGAAGAGTCCTCAGGAGGTTCCACATGGGTCCTTGATGGTCCTTCATGCTCTACACTCATGACAGCCAGGTTTACATCATCCACTTCCAGTGCTTTGTTTTCGTGGTTTTACTCAGAGAGATGGACTATCGTTTGTCCCACTTAGACGTGTTTGGGAGTCAACCAAAACGATTTCCTGTGGTTGGTGTGTCTCATCCAAGTTGGTGGTTAAGTCCACATGCACCATGTTGTAGGTTCCCCTGTCACATGTCTCAGTGCCAGTTTTCCCCATTTGTTTCCATTCCATTGGTTGAACCAGAAGTAGTTTTACGTTTTGGTCTACTGAGCTTATCTTGGTTGCATTTTCATGTACTACTTCTTTGATGTTGTCGTAGAGTCTAAGCAGTGACTCTAGCACCATGTGTAGTGCCGAGACCCAGGCTGGCTTCAGTGAGTCTACCTGTTCAGAATGTTAGATTCATGCCGCATAGTGATGTTTCTGGGCGTGAAATAGTTTTCACTTATCACTTTTTTCAGAATTGGCCTGGGTCGGCCTGAGGTTAGTTTTTCTTGTGGAGTATATGGACAGTGGAGACTATTTACCATGGTGCTCGAAGTACGATCTTCTGTTGGTTGATCCGCTCCATTTGTATAGCCGGTTCCAGTGTCTGAGTTCAGTCTCCTCGAGTGGTATGTGCGCTTTGTGATCCCCTCTGTATCTTTACAGAGATGCTCAAAGGAGGGGTCAAGTACAGATGAGTAGTCCAGTTGTTTTTCTTTGTATACATTCATGTCATTAGCACTCTTTATTGCCAACAAGATTTTAGTCTCGTTGTGTGTTGACAAGCAACCCCGCCATGAGTCACGCTGCTGTTTCCCACCACGGCTTGCAAGTACAGGTTGGTTTTTTGGGATATGCTTGTGGCGTCTTAATTCAAGTAGCTATCACTTACGTCCATTTCCTGTGTTTCAGTTCAGGCACTTCCAAAGTCTGAAGGATGTGCACACATTCCTCCATGAGGAGTTCATTGGTTGGTTCTTTCGAGTTTGGGTCTGATTTCTCCATCCCTATTAGGTTCTCGTCCAATGCTCTGAGAGCAGCCAGACCCTTTTCAGTTATAATTAATTGTCTGCTCCTTAGTTTGAGCATTTGGTCTATGTCTTTTGTACTCAGTGAAAGGAAACTCCTCCCAAGTGCTCAAGGCAGCAACACAAGGGTCCCGGCCTTGACAGATCTCAACGTCGCTGCACTTCCAATTTTCAGTAAGAGAATAGAATACGTTATGGGAAGTAGGAAGTATATTGAAGATAGTTCAAAATGTACTTCTGCGTGGCTCAAAGACCTCCAGGGCCAACAGTCACAGCGTATTTGAAAATAAGGTGAAGGGACTCCTCCGTTCCTCTAGAGATGTAACGCAGTCCCTTTCAGTCAGTGAGACTGGGCGCGGCTCACAGACCACAAGGGCCAACAGTCACTGCTATGGCAAGGAGATAGGAGATAGGAGAACTCCTACAAAGCAGCAGATTGTCAGAGCAGCATTTTTTTCAGCCACACCTAAAATGTGCAGTCACTTACCGGTTAGGCTGGGTGTTGGTTAGTTGCAGCGTGGTAGTATCACACAGACGTAGTACGTTCTCCTCTTCCACACAGACAGCTGGGAATCACGATGACCGCACGCGAGCAGCCTTCTGAAGTCTCAGCGGTGTCTAGCAGGCCTGGATTGGCCTGGTGGGAAACCGAGAGTTTTCCCGGTAGGCTTCTGCACCCTGGGCTTCTTATGTGCTTCAGTAGCATTGGAGTGCCTGACTTTGCATCTATTTCTTAACAAACACTTTTTAAAGAATGTTTCATTGCTGAATTGAAGTTATGTGAGCTGTCTTCGTGAGAGTGTTACTTTCAGGAAAACCGGAGCAATTTGTCCTGCAGCTTCAGCGCTGTGTAACTGGAGACTTTGTAGAGGGACTAGAAACTAGCAGATCTTGTGTTGCTAGGCATCTGAGCTAGAATGTATCTGTTCTGCCTATCCAGCCTGCACATACAAGTTTCTCATGAACTGGTTGAGCTGGGGTCGTTGCAGACAAAGCATGATCCCTTGCTGGCTGCTCCATCTTGCACTGTGAGCCTGGCTCCTCTCGTTTGTCTTGTGCGATTGACTGGCAACCAATGGATCTCAGGTGAGAGTGTGCTGAGAATAAACAGTAAATATAGTCAGATTTCGAAGAACACTATGCAATACATAATTTCTAAAGTTAACAGTTTCATAGGTGCGCAAAAGTGCTCACTATGGGCCATGATTATCACCTCATTAAGGCATAATATTGCACCACTTTTTTCAGTGACAAATTAAAGTAGGGGAGAGAGGAGCTAGCATAATTGCTTGGACATGTATATTTTAATTGAAAAGAACCACCCCAAGTACTAAGACAGAAGAGTTAACCAGAACATGAGCATTCAGTACGGGGCAGCAGAGGGGGGGGAGGGTTCCAGTGACACAAAGCTGTAGAATGTCTGGAAGAGCGGTTTCAGTGCAGAATAAAACTGAAAGGAGGAAAAAAACAAAGAAGGGTGCATGCATGGGGAATGGTACCTGCAGAAAAGAGTGGGATACAGTAAATAGAGGGTGAAAGAAGTACATTACTGCAGAAGCGAAAGGGTTTAGGGGGAGAATAAGTACCAAGGAGAAGACGAGTGCATCAGCGAGTGGTGCAGAGGGGATTTTAGTTCAAAGGAATGAGGCGCACAGCAGTTTAAAAGAAAGGGGTACAGGCAACAATGGATTAGTTTGCAGGAAAGTGTTGAGTCTTGGAGAGGGGCATAGGGAAGGCTATGGAGCATAACTGAGTGCAGATAAGGTAGGGGAAGTGTACGCAGTGACATCTTTATGGGAGGACAAAAGGGTCTGCTACAATGGGGTACCACCCTGGGGATAATTGGCTATTTGAAAGCTATTTGTCATTGCACATGTTTTTCTTAACATAAATTACACATGTCATGATACATAGTGCGCTGAGGCCATGAGCCTTCTCCTTTGCCTTGTTGGGAGCTAACTTCCGATTTTATCATTTAAGCCTACAAAATGTTCACTGTACATGGGTCTGCAACTGACGCTCTAAAACTCCTATCTGCCATAGAGTGAATTGTCAATGATGAGTACTCCTGGGAGTCGTAGTCCAAAATGTGGTGAGCTGCATCTTGCAGACAAACGCAGATATAGTTTGTTAATTTGCTATATCACAACTTGAGTAGTGTTTTCTCCTTTCTTAGGGGAATGCATTGATCATGTGCAATAAACAAAGTTAAAATGCATGCTGGTTAATTTGAGTGACACAAAGGATTACAAGGTAGTTGAGAGCAAGGGTAAAAATGTTGGAAGCTACTAGCCAGGGATAAAAACTCACTTACCCCCTCAATTGTCCACATACACCAACACATCATTTTTTACTTTCCATGCTTCATTTACCACTAGACAATGACTAGTTGCAAGTGCTCACTTTGGGTCCTGGTTCAGTGTCGTAATCACTTGTTCAAGAGATCTAAGTTCACATGCCAGATTAAAGTACCAAAAGCCAGCAAGGAGACTCTCTTTCGGAGGGTGATAGTTTGTGTAAATACACGTCGGTGCTATTAACATCTACTGTGCCAAAATACCACTTACCTGCACCAGAAAGCGCTTATAAAAAACTAACATAGCATCCAAAAGGAGCAGGTCTAGAGCTTGGTTACTCTAAACAAGCATTGATAAAACTGGCTAGCCACCCCAATGAAGTGCATAAAGCTTCCGTTGGGACTGAGAGAGGTGAAATTGTGTAGAACCTGTTTTATGGCTTTGCTACCTGACACTACTGTGATCTTCGACAAGCCATTTTATCTCACTGTGTACTCTTTTGGTTTCTGGGAAAGGTTTACCTTTTCACATTCTTATGGCACTGTTTAGCGAGTTACCTTTAATTTCTTATGCTGGCCATTTTAGTGAAAGGCATGGCTCACACAAGAGCTGACCAAATGTGAGAGGCCTTTCAGATCAAGTTTTTGAACACAAAAGTCAGTTTGTTTTCTACAATTTCACGTTGTTATTCACATTTTTTAATAACAATCTGCAAGACTGACAAACAATGACTATAAGCATGTGGCCGTGTCACACATGAACTGAGAGAGCCTTACCTGGAATTAAACGTGCGCCCTGTAGGATGAACACAAATGCCCGAGGTGAATGCATACCTTATTGACCTATCTTAGTGCAGAGCATGCAGCAGGCGAAACAAGTGAATGTGAGAGTTAAGGGAAAAAGCACTAGACAGATGTGTGGGAGATAGTGATGCAGGTGCATGTTGTATGGGTTCCCTCTTTGTAGCCAGTTTTGTGAAGTAGTGAAATTGTACTGACCAGTGCCATCTATGAAGCAGTGGGAAAGCTCAAAGCAAGTCTTCTCACGATCCCTGAGTCAAGTTTGTTTTGCTTGCATGGTGTGTTTTCGTCTTTCAGCTTTCCCCCTAGTAATTCCCGTTACTTCCTATCTCTCCTATTGCTCTTTACCGTGGATTTACTACAGGTTTGCACTTGAAAAAGGGAGGATGTGTCATAGATTGTATTCACAAGAGCCACTGCCTTGCAGGCAATTGGATGGCAGGGGGGGGGGGGGGCACGTTCCGTCCCATAGCACCGTCACTGTTCCTAATTTGAAGAGAACAGATACTCTCTGGGAACAAACTACATTTTACAGCCTGCAATATACAGTGCTGAGTGGGAGCAGCAGCTTTACCACATAGTGTAAGCCTACTGGTCACCAAAGCTGGTGCGAAGGCTGCAAATAGCCAGTGAGTTACTACCCAACATCTGTGGCCATAGCTTTTTCCTTGAATCTGGGGCAATAACTGCATGCTTGGGTTGTGGGAATACACTACTAGCTGCTTTACGCTGCACTGCTGCTTTTTACTACACACCCTCCAAAAATCATTGGTGCCTTTAATTCAAGAGCCTAGCAAAATTTCCCGAATTCCCCATAGGCATAGACAAACACTTGGTATGGCACGAAATGAGAGACTCTCATCTAAAGGCTGCCATTGTTTTTAAGGGAGGATTCAAGGGTCCAACCCTCTGATGTGCCACAAAAACTACAGGTGTACACATTTAAATGTTCTACACTCTGTGGAAAGTGCTGCAAAGGTGCACCGGTCCTGTATGAAAAGTGCCACGCTCTGGTTTCCTGCCACCACCTGGTTATAACAAGGTACTAAGAGCAACTCTGCTGCTGAATTTCCATAAACATGTATTTCCTTTTAATGTTTCATTACCATGGACCACTTTGGTGGGTATGCAGATTATCAATTTACACTTTCATCCCCACTATCAAATGTTCCAAAATGCTTCTGTGTGCTCCTGGTTACCAGGCATCTATTCAATTTTGTTCATGTGTTATTCACATGTAAGTTATATACCCCAATTCACTGTGCAGTAAAATGCGCATTTTCAACACATTGCTATGCTTGGGCACTCATGTTAATTTGGGGAAGATGATAATGCCCCTCCAATGAAATTATTAACCAGCCACCACCAACTTTGAATCAGATAAAATGTCATTACACTTCCAGGAGCCTCCAGGAACCACCTCGTCCACCAACACCAAAAGTTGCCTCTGCCTCTAGCTGAGACCTCTGAGGCACCTCTAAACAACATTCAGCCTCTGGTTGCCCCAGGAGCAACTAGACTTAGTGGATGAGAGGAAGGGCAGTAAGTACCCCAGAGATGCCAGCCACCTATCCTGGCCACGTGCATGAGCTCCAATTCTGGACTGCAGAGGGTAAGGGATCTGGATAGGTGGCCTTTAAGGACTAAGAGAAGTGTTCCAGGGATTCTCATTTACTATATGCCTGTGAAGATATTTGCTAAACTTTCTGAAGTGCAGAAGGGGCTTAAATCGTAGCTCCACCCTATCAGTTTGTGTGACCCTGGGCAAATTATTTGATCTCACTGTGCAATCTTTTGAACCATTATATTCATGTTGTGCTGGTAGTGTGAGTTGGGTTAACATGCTATTCTTGCTCGGTAGAAAATGAGGGCCACTTTGAAAATAATTTCCAGGGCCACTTTTGGTTCCCAGTCCACCCCTGGACCTGCCCCTTTTCCGTATCCACTCCATCGTTAGAAATTGGTTTAAGTGGAAGCAAAGATATTGTATTCAAGTGTTTGGGCATGGAAAGAAGGATTTATATTTCATAACATCCTCCCTTTTCCTTATAAACTTTGCGTATTCTGTGTAAAGCGTGTAAAATGACAAAGGATCCGTTGTCTCGAACAAATCATATTTAAGCAGCCTTCTTTTGACGTTGCATATGTTATTAGTTAACTCTTCCTTTGTGGAGCCAATTTTGAATAACATGTCATATGTAGACGTTTTGAAGTCGTTTATTGTGATTACTGTGCTTGAATTCTTATCACTAACCCACTGTTGGTAAAGTGAGTTTGTTGGCACATTTAACAGTCTGGAGAATGCTGCAAGTTTCCTCCATTTTGAAATCAGACCAAACTCATGTCTAAGGACTGCATTAGGGATCGAATTTGCCAGTCCTAAGGTTTTTTTCCATAACAGCCCTTGTAGCATGTTCAAACGGTGAGATGTCCAAACAAATACTGTAGCGTTGGTTCCACCTTTAGTTCTCTAACATATTCCTCAGCCTATCCCTTATTGATCTAAGTCCACTAATGTTTGCAGTCACTATTTCATCATTTTCTACTAACCCTCTGGGTTTATTCTGAAACAAAGCCTCACAACCTGTACAATTTTCGAGACGAACTTCAGGCATCCTTAAACAAGACGTTCTAGCCTGGCAAATATCTGCGCACATTTCAAAATAATCTATTTCTAACAAATGTGGACAAACAAATCCAGAACATGCTCACAGTGGAGAAACTTTGCTGAAAATGTTGGGCGGGGACATGACATCCAAAGAAAAGGTGCCCCAGCCAAATGAATGGGGACAAAATGGTGTGCCATGAAAGTTGGGGGGGACAAACACCTCTGCCCCCCCCTAAAATTACACCTATGCATGCTCACCCAATTTCACAGAGAGTCAACACAATCTCCCATCTACTCCCCGAATTCCTGTGCCTGGTAACCTCTCCTTTCAAAAAGATGCAAACAGCATTGCAACTGCAATCAACGCAGTGTTCAAAACCCCTCACCGTAGACAATCTCAGTCAACAAGTGGATCAGGAATAACACAGCTGCTTCAATGAACTTCTGTTTACTTGGCAAGTATGGATCCTCTGGTATTCCAATCCCAAACATCGTCTTCAATCATCATTGGGTCCCCCGTACAGGTGCCATTTATGAAATCTAAAGGTGAATACTACCAAAACAAGAATGAAAACACACACTACACGGAGAGATCACAGGACACAGAAATCGTAATAAGCAGAATGCACATTTATTTTATGCATTACAAAATGACACTAATTCTGAGCAAGCAAATAATCAGCACTCTCTAGCCTATGAGTGCATTCATCCCAACCCCGCCAGCTCTCTGGGAATGCTCTCTTCCACACAGCCAGTTCTCTTCGACTGTGCTCTATTCTGTCTCCTTCTGATGAAACAGATTCCTTCTTTCTAGCTAGCTCTCTCTCATAGCAGCTCCCCAACACACTCCTGCTCCCCTCTCCTTCTCCATCTACTGCCATCTGAATCTACTCAACAGAAACCCCACAGTTATACATTAGCATTGTAGTGCTGTGACACACTCATTACATATATGCGCAGTAGGCATTTCATGGAAAATAGCATGTGTCTATCTACGTGCATACATTCTTATGGTGTGAACTATACTAGTCATGGTGACATGTCTCTCCATTCTCCTAAGAACAGAACAAGCTATCGCTAGCATTCTCGCATTGAGACAGCAGTCTCATTTGCAAAACCCAAAACATTCTCCTCACTCAGCAAGGTTGTTTCTCTGTGCCAAGGAGTAGCGAACTGTCTGCCAAAGATGTAGTTATGATTACATTTTTACACTGTGTGTTCGGATACAAAAACAATTCCCATGACATGTCAAACAGAACAATGTCATTTGCAAATGCGATCCAATACAAATCCAGTGTGACTGTGCCCAATTTTACTGGATTAGTTGTTCCTGTCTTCCATATTCTACCAATATCTGACGTATATAGGTTGCACAAGGTTGGTTCCACGACACATCCCTGGCGCAACCCCATGTAAGTTGGTATGTGGTATGTCATGGCTCCTTCCCAGCTTAGCCTGACCCTCATAGTGGTGTTGGTGTGCAATAATGCCAAGTGCTGCACCATCTTTACTAGCACGTCCCAAGCAACCAGCTTTGCCCAGAGGGTATGCATGGTAACTGTGTCAAACGAACTTTACATATCAATGGAGGCCATATATACCGTCTCCACCACCCTTTTTGACAGCGACCAGAAGATGCGACCTGGTAAAGTCGTTGAATGTGTTCCCCATACCTGAACGAAAGCCCACCTGATAGCATGAGAGTAGGTTTTTTGACATAATTTGAGTCTTAAGATCTTACAATAGTAAAGTAGCAAAGGTTTTACTAGTCCAGTAAGGAAATGTGTCTATAATGATTTTGAGGTTGAGCCGTATCCATGTGCTTGTATATGGGTATGATGTTAGATTTTTGCCATGTGTGTGAGACCCTGTGTGTAGTGTAAGATTCCCTAAATAGATCTCCAGGTGGCCGCAACCAGGCTCCCGGATCTTTCTTTATCAACATCAGTGGAATACAGTCTGGACCTGGTGCCCTAGATGGTTTGGCTCTGTTAATTGCCTCTTTGTTCCAGGGGTATTCCATTTTGTCCCTCATAAGTGGGAATGCTCACTCCTTCTTCTCTTGGCAGACTGTATTTAGCACTTAAAAATGCTACCCATTCTTGTTACGTTTCCATATGATAATATCCCTGCAAAAATGTCCCCATACAAGAAGGTTGCCTTTTTTTGCGTGATATTACCCCATGAAACCTGTGCAATCCCTGCTCCCATTTACCCCATAAATTATCCCCATAAATAATGTCGCCTATGCCGTTTCCGCGCGACTATATGGTGACATTATTTATGGGGATAATATTACCTGATAGCCTTGTTCCGTGACGGGACACTTCAGGCTAACTTTAGAACCCTTAATTCTTTTCCTATAAGTGCCCAACATTCGAGCTGTCTTTCTCAAATACCATTTTAAGATGCCTTGCTTTGCTTTTACATGGGATTTCTGTCTAATCACCTTAAGAAGTCGCGTGTGGGTTGCATCAATTTGCCTTAAGAAAGTAAGGCTTCCTATCCCTTTGCAAGCTAAAGCCCATATTGCCTTTCTTTTAACTCTCTTTGTATCCCTTACACTTTGGTTAAAAGTGTCTGAGTCCTCCCTGTTAGGGTTAAGATGACCTCTATTGGTAAGCTGTTTCATGCAGTTTAGTAGAGTTGAATTGAAATTGTCTGCAAGTAAGCATTCAGTATGGCTTCCCGTGTTGGCCAAACGGAGCTCCCAATTCAATATAACATTTCTTCAGGCTGAAGCATTCCATTTAACGGTGAGACCGCCCCTGTCTGGGGCCAGAAAGGCAGTACATGGATCAGAGCATGCCATGGAGAGTTGTAATCGTAGGGTCAATATTAATGGAAAATGGTCACTGCCAGTAGCTGCACCCTTGGTCAGTGGTTCACAAATCCTGCCTAGTTCGGTCGAGCCATAGAAATGGTCAATACAAGATTTTTTTTGTCCTCTGTACCAAGCGAAGAAACCATTTCCTATCTCCTCCTCCATAGTCAGGCATACAGTTAAATCCCAGTACATCAAGTATTCGTTCCACAGAGCTCCCAGTTCTCATCCACTGGTACATTTAGACATATTCTCTACTTCCTGACAACTCTTGCTCAAAACCTCTACATATTTTGTGTTTAGGCCCCCACCCCAAAAATAATGTGCAGATTTAGTTTTGTACCCAACCAACCCAGAAGCACGTCATCTATTCTAGCATGCATGTCCACCAGAGACTGATTTACACTATTCCAGTAGACGTTTACCAACAGAATGTTAGCCTGCAAACTGGGAAAGTAGATGTCGATTGCAAGTAGCTCGTTTGTGTGTGTTGTTACCACCTTGTGAGTGCAATTTAGATTGTGTTTGACGGCAATGACTAGACCACGCTTTAGGCATCCTTTAGTGCCTCTTGTTGCCTTTTTACAGTGTGTGTGATAGCCCTTCAGTTCTACTTCTTCTAATGACATTGTTACCTGCATGATGGTTATTTTCACATCAGTCAAACATTTAAAGGGTAACCCACTCAGTTTCAGAAATCTGCATACGTTCCACAAGGCAATTTTAAGTGGTCCTGTTTTAAAGGCAGTTTTTTCTCAATATTGATTTTGTTTAAATGTCTAATGCATCTTCAAGCCACGGCTAGGCCTCATCCCCCCTTATTACTTCAGCACTAGTGCCCGTTACGTTGTCAACTGTGGGTGCCGTCTGCTGTATTAGAGTTGCTTGCTCCAGAAACTTGCTCACGTGTTTTGAGTCACTAAGTTCCAGCAGCTAGTAACCCAAAGATTTGAGGACTTCCCTCTCTTTCCAGACAATTTGCCCAATCAAGTTAAAAGTGTAGTAGCATACTGCTTTCTCTGTTCCGTTTTTTGGGAAGGCCACCCTCTCTATGTTATCAGAGCAGAAGGACTGCAAGGTCGGTATTACTTGAAAACCTTTAATCATTTGGACCCTGTTCAAATGCAATTGTCCACAGATTTGAGGGTTTAATGTCCAACTCATTCTGATACCTTAAAATGTATCATTTGTCACTTGGTCTGGTTTTACTTTTGTACTTAGCTCGTCAGTTTCTGGAGTTTTTTCCATGTCCGCCTCATGGTCTGAGCTTCACAAGGGTTGGCCAGTGATGAGTTATGTTCTGTGCTTTCCACATTTGTTGTTGTTTGTTTCTGTGTCTCAGATGTTGATTTGGCAGATTCTTTTGTTGCTTGTAGATAGATCTCCCAAAAATATGGTAATTTTACTTTGTTTCCTCTTAAGATTTTTCTTTAGGGTCTTGCCCATACTTTTGCGTCCGAGGCTTCCTCATTGGTGGGAGTTTGTTCAAAATTGTAGTCTTGCTCTTCGTTGGTCAGTGTGTTGAAGAATTAGTTTGAGATTTTCCTTCGATTCCCATGTTGGGCTGGTATGTTTTTTGCCTTTATCTTTTCGTGTGACATTCCTTTTTTTCATTGTCTGTTTATTCTTGTCCATTTTTCTTGCTCCTCACTTATTACTGAAGAGTCCTCAGGAGGTTCCACATGGGTCCTTGATGGTCCTTCATGACTGCCAGGTTTACTTCATCTACTTCCAGTGCTTTGTTTTCGTGGTTTTACTCAGAGAGATGGACTATCGTTTGTCCCACTTAGACGTGTTTGGGAGTCAACCAAAACGATTTCCTGTGGTTGGTGTGTCTCATCCAAGTTGGTGGTTAAGTCCACATGCACCATGTTGTAGGTTCCCCTGTCACATGTCTCAGTGCCAGTTTTCCCCATTTGTTTCCATTCCATTGGTTGAACCAGAAGTAGTTTTACGTTTTGGTCTACTGAGCTTATCTTGGTTGCATTTTCATGTACTACTTCTTTGATGTTGTCGTAGAGTCTAAGCAGTGACTCTAGCACCATGTGTAGTGCCGAGACCCAGGCTGGCTTCAGTGAGTCTACCTGTTCAGAATGTTAGATTCACGCCGCATAGTGATGTTTCTGGGCGTGAAATAGTTTTCACTTATCACCTTTTTCAGAATTGGCCTTTGTCGGCCTGATGTTAGTTTTTCTTGTGGAGTATATGGACAGTGGAGACTATTTACCATGGTGCTCGAAGTACGATCTTCTGTTGGTTGATCCGCCCCATTTGTATAGCCAGTTCCAGTGTCTGAGTTCAGTCTCCTCAAGTGGTATGTGCGCTTTGTGATCCCCTCTGTATCTTTACAGAGATGCTCAAAGGAGCGGTCAATTACAGATGAGTCGTCCAGTTGTTTTTCTTTGTATACATTCATGTCATTGGCACTCTTTATTGCCAACAAGATTTGAGTCTCATTGTGTGTTGACAAGCAGCCCTGCCATGAGTCACGCTGCTGTTTCCCACCACGGCTTGCAAGTACAGGTTGGTTTTTTGGGGTATGCTTGTGGCGTCGTAATTCAAGTAGCTATCACTTACGTCTATTTCCTGTGTTTCAGGCACTTCCAAAGTCTGAAGGATGTGCACACATTCCTCCATGAGGAGTTCATCGGTTGGTTCTTTCGAGTTTGGGTCTGATTTCTCCATCCCTATTAGGTTCTCGTCCAATGCTCTGAGAGCAGCCAGACCCTTTTCAGTTATCATTAATTGTCTGCTCCTTAGTTTGGACATTTGGTCTATGTTTTTTGTAGACAGTGAAAGGAAACTCCTCCCAAGTGCTCAAGGCAGCAACACAAGGGTCCCGGCCTTGACAGATCTCAACATCGCCGCACTTCCACTTTTCAGTAAGAGAATAGAATAAGTATATGGGAAGTAGGAAGTATATTGAAGATAGTTCAAAATGTACTTCTGCGTGGCTCAAAGACCTCCAGGGCCAACAGTCACAGCGTATTTGAAAATAAGGTGGAGGGACTCCTCTGTTCCTCTAGAGATGTAACGCAGTCCCTTTCAGTCAGTGAGACTGGGCGCGGCTCACAGACCACAAGGGCCAACAGTCACTGCTATGGCAAGGAGATAGGAGATAGGAGAACTCCTACAAAGCAGCAGATTGTCAGAGCAGCATTTTTTTCAGCCACACCTAAAATGTGCAGTCGCTTACCGGTTAGGCTGGGTGTTGGTTAGTTGCAGCGTGGTAGTATCACACAGATGTAGTAGGTTCTCCTCTTCCACACGGACAGCTGGGAGTCACGATGACCGCACGCGAGCAGCCTTCTGAAGTCTCAGCGGTGTCTAGTAGCCTTCTGCATTCATCCGCCGGACACCGCCAACACTTTCTCCACACTTTCGCCTCGCTTTCACTCCTGGAGGCGTTTTTTAGTGTTTCCCATGCAGCAGAAGTAATACTGGGTAAAATGCTTAAACTGCTTAAAGGAGACCAGCTGCTTAACCCGCCAACACCACCAAACACTTTCGCCACACTTTCGCTTCAGTGTGCTCATCTTTCTGCCAAAAATGTAGCTTGTTGCAGGGTTGTAAATCTCTCGCAGGAGGAAAGCAGGCCTCCTCTCTCCTGGCACCTAGCATCCGGCAACACAAACAACATTAGAGATATTTCAGTGTATTTGAACCTTATCAATGAGAATATTCATCCCTAATGTCCACCAAGCAAGGGACCCACCTCTAAGAGAAACAATCTAAAACCAAACAACTGGCATTGCTCTTAGCAGCCTTCTTGAGCATTGTACGGCTATACCACAAAGCTGAAACATGGCTGGGGTGGTATGTGCTCTCGTACAGAAGACTCATGGCCTAGCAGTTCATTTTGGTGAAAGAGCCAGAATCATTGGTAAATGGCTAGTTTCTTTCTGTAAAGGTACAAGTAAGGTAAAAATTATTGTCTATCTAGCTGCCTAGAGCAATGATAGGGGTTATGATTAATCCATCCCTTGCATACTTCACTTTTTTAATTTACCCCACTTTCCCTCCATTTACGAATGATTATTTTTCAGCCATCCAGTAGGTAACAGGGTTTCAAACTTTCCTGCAGCTCAGATAAAAATGAATAAATGGTTTCCACCCACTCAGGCCGGACACTGATTGATGTTTCAAGGAATGTGAGTCGACTCCCTCTCCCTGCTATTGTTAGAGTGGATTCCCAACCCAATAGGTCAAATGATGGCAGCGTTTCTCCAAAAGAGGTCAATAGGTCAGAGCAGTGTGAGTCACACATTAGAAAGCCTTACATTTGACTTAACCTACCTAAAACCTATAACCTAAGCGCCAAGATGCTTTTGGTGTACGTGCGCTTGACATCCATTCCCTTTATTAGCTGCACTCCAAATGTGCTTCTTTGAGTTGTTACATTACATATAAATAAGAAGACAAAAGTATTGGACAGAAGTTGAACAGCATTTTTTCAGCCGGAATTCAGTATCAGTGGCAGTATTTCAACTTTGAGCCATAACAGTAACCAAGAAAATACAATCACAAACAAGTTCAGTTAAAGGTAAAAACACAGTTCTAATGTTCATTAAAAAGCTAAAATAGATAATGTGAATATCGATAAAATGAAGATTTAAAACAGACAAGGGAATAACATGATTAGACGTATTTAAAATTAAAGCCTTACAATCAGCAAGGGTACAAATAGCAAATGTTCACCTATGGAAACCTTGCATATACTCCTAGTTGCAAGGCTGTTGTTGCACTGTAGAGGAGCAGATGTATACATCCGCAGATCTCGCCCGCCTACCTCCTTTGTATTGGAGACATGAGATTGTGCCTTGCCTAACACCAGCTATCGTACCAATACTGCTGCGAGTATTTGGAAGGAGATATCCATTGAGATAACCCTATCAAATGTACCCTCGAATTGAAGACAACCTACACGAGGAACTCCCTGAAGAAATATGAGAAATAGCTAAGAAAATTAACTGATGACGTTGTAAGAAAGTGTGCATGATATCCTGAGATACTGAATGAAGATGATGTATGGATCCTAGCGGACAAATGACGAAGTAAACAATTGAGTGGACTATCAAAGTGGTTAAGACGAAGATTACACATGAACAAAGTGCTGCAGAAAACAGAAGTTCAATGAATGTACAGACGCTGAAACACAAGGTAGATCAATTCATTGGGCCTCATTACGAGTTTGGAGGTAGCCAGGCCCATAATAAGGGCCTGGCTACCCGCAAACCCGGGTCCGGTCCGGGTCCCGCAAAAGGGGACTTACCGGGCCATTCCGACCTTGGACATTCCGACCTTGGACCCGGACCCGGTACGTCCCCATTCCCATTGAGCCCCAATAGGGCTCAATGGGAATGGGGAGGATGATAACAACGTCCCCGTTGATAACGGGCCATTGCTGCCATCCGGTACTGCTCACGGGTGCCGCTCTGCACGCCTGGTTCCAGAGCGGCACCCGTGAGCATACTCGGAATGTTGCGGTGAGGTAACAACGGCGCTGTTGTTGCCTTACTGCAACACTCCAAATGAGGCCCATTGAATAGGCTAGCTATGAGTAGTGAATAGAATGCAGGCGAAGCTGCCATTGAATAGAAACTGGACATTGGTATCATAAAATAAATAAGGCAAAACCATGAAAGGGGAATGAAAATCTATGTTACGGTAGAATAACAGGTTGCTGAAGCTGCGTGGCGAGGCTGTCTGGCCTGAAGTCAAGATCCTAGAAATTGAGGTCAGCTATCTACTCTGAAGAAGAACAAGTGTGCAGAGGATGGATCCTCTCACATTAATGTGCACAAAAAAACACAAAGGATGCCAAGTTTTTATTCATTTAAACCATTTAAAAGCTGCAGAATGGACCAAATCGTGGTCTTTTATCATGTGAGCCAAGGATGGAAATCGAGTTCGAACTTGGAGTTCTAGACACAATAGCGAGTGCCCTCACTCCTGTGCATTCCCATGACGAGAATACTGTGCAAGGCCAAGTACAGAGACAATTTCATGGCAGAAGGCATGGGTGATGAGAGATGTTGGGCTAATTGGGTGGTGAGGTAGCTTCATGTCCTATCTCCCTGCACCTGGGTCTTGGCTTATGTGCTGCTAAATGAACCGAATGTTCCAGACATGGCACAAGCGTGCCAACCAATTGTATTAGTCTGCATAACCAAGGACCTTATAGATTAGAAGACCAATGAAACACAGTCTAATAATTTTCTCTTAAAAGACATGTTTCAAGAGGTAAGCATACGTTGTCCACCTGATAAAGGACAGCCAATAACAATTCTAGTTCATATTTGATTGTATATATAGATGTTTCCCTTAGCCAATCCCGACCCTTTATAGGTTTTTCACTATTGCCACATAGTATGATGTCACTCTGACACATAATGTGTATATAATTATGTGTTTTGCGAAAACGTCTGTTGATGTTCATTGTAACCTCCCTGTTTTAGATAATTCTTAACAAAACAGTAACTTGCCATCTTCTTGAATTTATCAAGTTATTTGGATTCGGAATTATTTTGGTGTAATCCCATCCTTTAACAGATGCACGTTCTAAGGGCCTTAAGCTCAGCACCTTCTTTAGCCTCTTCAGCCAGGCTCTATGCAAGTACCAAACCACAGAATGAACGACTGTCAGGTCGCTGGAATTCTTGCAGAAAGCTAATGCCACATCCACATGGTGGATGACGGCCAGCCAGAAGACTGGAACCAGACAACTGACTCAGAGTTGTTTATATACCTCATAGATGGAGCAAGAAATGGACAATGGTCTCATCCTGGGCCACGCATACTGGGCACAGCGTAGTGTTGCAACCCACCCAGTTCTGGTTGAAACAAGCCAATTTCAGAGTGCCAAGGTGAAATTCCAGATCCAGATACAGGGAACAGGCAAGACGTGGCGTAATCAGGTCCAAATAAGGTGTGTTACCAAACTCGGGCTCGGACATCAAAGAGAGTGCCCCAGTGCTTAGATTAACACATGCCACCTCCATAGACCGGTAAAACTCCACCACGCCTGCACGTTTAACCAAAGACTTGTGCCTGGTCATTACTTCGGGTGACCTCCATAAGTAGTCAAGGTTTGCTGCCAAAAGCCAGGATTTCACATGTTTAAACCATGGGAGAACACATGCTGCACCAAGAGACATAACATGAACTAATGAGTCTCTCTAGTGGATCAAACTGAACGAGGCCCATTTTCTTACCCGGCGGAGGGCCAGTTTCAGCTTAACAAGGTCCTCCACTGGTTGTAGGTCACATTCCATCTATATACTGGCAGTTGGTGTTGATCTTGGAACCATGAGCAAAGATTTCAAATATTTTTCAACAACACTTAATGATCGAGTATCAGAGCTAGCCCAGATTTCACCTCCATAAAAACACGATGCTAGTACCTGTAGTCGGTACAACAAAAGGGCTGGGGTAATGGCTCCACTATAGTGGCTCTGATGGAAACACGTGATGGCACCACTAAACATTTCTCGGGTGGCAGTAGCTCTCACTACATGTTTGGACCACAGGCCATTTTCGCAAAGCTTTATGCCCACATAGTCGTAGGCCAATACCTGATCAAACCTCACACCCTCTACCTCGATATTAAGGGCCTCATTACACGGACGGCGGTAAGGGTTAACGGTCACCGTTAATGGCAACAGTGACCGTTAACCCTTACCGCCGTACTACGAGGTCCCTTTGCGGGTTGGAGGATTTAACGCCTGCTTCTTGCAGGCGTTAAAATCCAACTCGCTAAGGGACCTCGGAGCTAATTACGGCACCGCAAAATTGCGGTGGCGTAATTAGCGCCTTCCCCATTTCCATAGAGCCCTATGGGGCAGAAATGGGAATGGGGAAGGGCAATGGCGGAAAGGGGATTTACCGCCCCTCCAACCTTGGAATGGGGCGGTAAATCCCCTTTCTGCCAAGGCGGTGCCAGTATTTTACCGGCATGAGCCATGGCGCTAATAGCGCCATGGCTCACCGCCTACCGTGTAATGAGGCCCTAAGTCTTACTTGTTTTGCCTGACTGTGCATAAATGCCATTGTTTGACTTTTCTCTTTGTTTAAAACAAGGCACAAATCCTTGCATTTTTTAATGAAAATCGAAAATGATTGTTTGAGCCCCATCATGGTTTTTGTCAACAACACTGTGCACAAAACCTAATTCTTCCAAACCTGGGTGAGTCCAGGCTCTTTACCTCCAGCACCTCAACTATTTCATTAATGAAGATACAAAAGAGGAGCAGAGTCAGGACACCCCTGTGTACACTAAAGGGCACAATAAGCTCACTGCCCAGGCCCCAGCACACTGAGGCTTTGTTGTTGGTATATAAGAGCTGGATGGAGGACAATAGGTCAGCAGGAATTTTCTTTTTCATCAGAACCTGTCACAGTAAGTTCCTAGAGACAGAATCAAGCGCAGTCCTTAAGTCAACAAAGACTGCATCGACTATGGCCTTATCTAGCCTTAAGCACTTGTCCAAGATCAATCAAAGCCTAAAACTCTGGTTGATCATGCTTACACCTTTCTGGAAAATCGCTTGAAGCTGGCGGCTTATTCCGGAAGTCTCAGCCCAATGTTGTAGCCGACCCAAACACACCTTAGCAAAGATTTTCCCATCGAGAAGGGAAATTTGACCATAATTCCCGGGTGCAGCAATATCCCCCTTTTTCAAAATTGGCACGATTTCCGCATGGCATCGCCATTGGTGGACAGCTCCTTACTTAATAGCTGCGTTAAAAACTTGACATAACGCCGGGGCTCAGATCAAATCACTTGTCTGAGCCAGGAGCTTTCCCACCCACGATGGCCCTAATGGCCCTTTGAACCTCCTTTACAGTGACTATAGAGGAATTCTGGCACTCAAGTAGGGAGCAAGCAAGATGTGTGTGTGCAGGTTGCAAATCTCTGTATTGGTAGTATAGCTCCCCGAAATGTCTCTGCCAGGTAGAGGGAGGTAGACTACAATGTTGGTCAATGGGCACAGATGGATCCTTGCCCACCAACATTGACCAAAATAATTGAAAATCTCCATTCCTTCACGCAGCTGTTAGTGCATCCCATCTGTCATGATTATGTTCCAGTTGTTTCTTCTGATTAGTGACTTGTAGGAGGCCCTGAGCAAGAGTAGCTTCCCTTTGCCCACCAGCTGCTCTTCGTTTAGGCACGGCTTGAGACTAGCCCTAGCCTCTCGACATTCAGTATCGAACCACTGGGCTTGGGCCTTTTTGATTAGGTTTTGTTTTAATCTCCTTGGAGGTATGGTGAACAAAGATTGGAGAATGGAAACGTTTGTAAAACATTCTAAAATCAGCTGATGACTGCTCAGGGCGTCACACATTCCTACAACATGCTCCAATATTAAGCTGTAGAGGAGGTCACAAATATGGCCTGCACTCCAGCCACCCATGTCGAAATGCCAGAAGCATACTCGCCAAGATATGTGACGTACGAGGAGCAAATGAACGAACAGAGAGCAGCACTCGGGCTCTGCCCAGTATACATCAGAAAAGCAATACCTGTTGAAGCACCCGTAACTAGACAACCATGGGCTGCATGATACCCTCTTAGACAACCATACCAGCAGCTGAGACGAAATGAAGAGTACCTGCAGACGGTCCACGAAGAGACCCAAAGAGCCTTAATGGACGGCCAGTGGAGATGACACAAGGGCCTGGACAGACTCGCAGATGAACGAAAACGGCTACCAAGGATAGCACATCAGTGAGAGCAGCTATGAAAATAGATGTAATGGACACAGGAGAAGAGACGATGTTGAAACATAAGGAAACTTTGCTATGAAGCAAGATAGAAGTAACCAACCAGCTAACACCTGTAAATAGGCTTGGAACGCAAGAAGCTAAGAAAAACGGTACAGCTTGCAATGCTTAGTAGAAGAATAGAGCGGCATGCGCCAAGTATATATCTACCTCAATGAAGCACGCCATACAAATGCGACTCCATTTTGTAAAGGCAGAATTAAGCCCAGGCTGCCAGGTACTAACAAAGCCAAGATACATATTCCAGCCAAACCCGAAGGAAAGAGCGGAATCGAAACTCAGTAAAAAGCAGCTCAATGCCTGGGAATTCAAGGTCAACTCCAGGAAGGGAGGAGAGCGGCAACGCTGGAGAAACAAAACTTCAGAGCATACCAGCCAGCCAGTGAAGGTCGTGATAAGGAGGCCCCAGGCAGGTGGCGAGGCTATGGAAGAATCAAATACACGAATAAGAGGGAAAATGAAGCAGATTCACGGTGAACAGACATGTGACCAGCCAAGGGCAGAGAGGTACCAACGTCTGATGTCACCCAGAACCAGAGGATGCCATACATTTTCCTGATAAGAGCTACAGTTTCGAGGCCATCCTCAGCCAACTAATTGAAACATAGCCCTAAAGGTACTGATTGATGGAAGGGAGGCAGGGTGAATCGTGGGGCACTCTGCATCTGGGTGTCCATTCTGCATGCTGCTGATTAAAGTGGAGATTTATGCCTAGGGGTGTAACCCACCCAATCACAATGGACCAAATAATCTAGGGTCTTATAGCTGGTAGAACCAATAAGAAGTTGTAGTTGTGGTGACGTCTATCACGAGTGATGTAGTGGGATGGGCGTAGATGCCCACTCGATAAGAGCTATCCAATCCGCATGCTCTGTTATCATATACAGATATAGCACCTATACTTAAGTTACCTTTCCGACCAATAGAATTGCATGACAAACCTATGAGTTTTGCATGTCAAATGATGACGAAGTTTGCCCATAAAAGCTGCTGACTGAATGAAGAATTTGGGAGTTGAAGCGAGACAGGCGATCGCATCATTGATGATTACCATTTCTTGCCCGTTTTTTTGTGCTTGTCGTTAAACAGACTTCCCTTTGCCAAACTATTGAGTCCTCATTATTGAGTCGTGTTGGAGTAAGTGAATCATGCACCCCCATTCCTCACATGGTGCAGCTATCTTGTCTTACAGGTACTAGAGGGTGAGCCCTGATCTATGGGCCCATCAGAGGATGCTCCGCCCTCCTGTACACTTGATAGCGTGAGGATGGTTTTGGCCATCGATTATTGATTATATAATTCTAAGACACCTATAGACTGACGGCACAAAGTAACTCTAGGCCTTTGGCTATATCACAAGTCCTTTCGCCATTCCAGCTGAGTAAACTGAGAAGCTTCCCTTGAACAAAGATAGAGTAACTTTGAAAAAATCTGCAGTGGGTCTGAAGGAACCTGCCTTTCCAAGCATAACCCTTCTCATTCCCACGGGCAGCCAATCGGATGAAAAGACCGCAAGAGGCTGAAGAGGAAGGGGCGGTGATCCCGAAGCTCCAGAGAGGAAAAGATGCGAGCGATGAGTGAAACAACAAACTTGTTATTTTGGCAAATGTCTTGTAGGCATTAGAACAAGTAAGGGAAAGGTAACGGAGGGTGGCAGAGAAAAATAAAAATAGTTAGAAGTAGATAAGACTGTATATATATAAGGGGTTAATGACTTGAGTATAATAGATTAAAAAGTTGTTACCGGGATAGACACCCGAGATAAAAATGTGGTTACCGGAATAGACACCTGAGATAAAAAAGTATTTACCGGGAGGACACCCGAGAGAAAAAAGTAGTTACCAGGAGGACACCCGAGAGAAAAAGTAAGGTTACCAGGAGGACACCCGAGAGAAAAAAGTAAGGTTACTGGGAGGACACGCGAGAGAAAAAAGTAAGGTTACCTGGAGGGCACCTGAGAGAAAAAGTAAGAGCATTCGCCTTGTTCCTGCGCTTTAATACAGCGGTCAGAAGAAACGTGAACTCATAGTCCCACATAATAGGGAAAAATTGGGCTACTATGAGGATTAAAGACATCATAAAAGGGGTTCGTTTAAACCCCATGTCGGGGTATTGATTAGAAGGCAGGTATATGTGTGTCCAGCTGGTGTCCGTCTAGTCTGTCTAGTCTGTTAAAAGTCTGTCCTACGTGTCCTGTTTTATGTCAAATGTAAAAAGAACTGTATCATTGATTGTTTGAAATGAAATTTGTTTTTTACGCGATTCTGTAACTGAGAGGGAATCGCCAATGAATTGATGTTCTTGAGTAAATTGATAGTCTAAAATTTTGGCGGGAAAAGATTGGATTGGAGCTTGCGTACTTGGTCCTCGCTCATGGTGGTGAACGTGGTGACACTGCATAAGTATTGTTGGTAAAGAAATTGAGAATGGAGGAGGTTACCCCCCTTGCACATCTGTGTAAGCAGTTACCCAAGCATGAGCCTAAGCTTAAAATGTACAGCACGGAGTGGGTTAAGGGAACTGCCCACAAAATGTTTATGCCGTGGCCACAGAACGGGTCTTTATCTAAAGCCCTTTTACAACATATAACAACTTATCTGCATGCCACATACACAGGCAAGAAACTAGAGAAACGTCTTGCTGTTCTAGAACTGTGGAAAATGTTTGAACAGCCAAAGGAGGAAGAGCCTCCTGCAGATTGGATACTAAACGTATGCACGGAGGGGGGTGAGACCCCTACCACGCCACCAGCTCCGCCTGAGCCAGTCATCGAGGGGAGTAGGTCAGAGGGACTCTACCCGTTAAGAGAGCTTAAGGCAGCTATGGGGTATAGCAACCCCGCATATGAGTCACCTACGTACAGTAGTGACGAAATCAAAAAGAAGGAGGAGGAAACTAATCTTACCTCTGCGGTCCCGAGGGACAAGGAGAGACGTGATGATGAAAGGAAGTACCAGGCACAGAGTTGTGCACCTCTCATTAAGGAGAGAGAAGGAAAGAAATGGAAAGGAAGTGAAGACAGAACAGATGAAATATCATTCACAAAAGAAGAATGTATGGGAGGACAGATATTATTGAAACTCGATGGAAAAGGAAGTGATGATGTGAGACTGAGAGAGAAGTCTGATGAGACGCAAAGAAGGGAGAGAGAAAAGGAGAAGGAAATGAGGGACAAAAGGATAAGAAGGAAGGATAGGCTGAAGCGAGAACAGCTATATCGCGAAGAGCAAGAGAAACAGCTTGATCGCAAACAGAAGGCAGCCTATGACCAGTGCAGACAGAATACGCAAAGGTTGGAAGAAGAGCAAAGGGTACGTGAGAAGAGAGTGAAGAGAAGAGAAGAGGAAGACATTAGAAGGGCAAAGAAACATAGAAACAAAAGGGTGAGGGAAGTAGATAAGGCTAGAGAGGAGGTCGAGGAAGCGCAAGGTAACAGATGAGGAAATAGAACGTAAGCGCAGACAGAAGGCACGGGATCTTGAATATTTGGAGCGGGAAGTTAAAAAACCCGATCCTACTATATAATGGGAAGACATCGAAGAATTCTTACCTGCGAATGACTCAGTACCAGGTACGAGTGGGACGAATATTGAAGATGACTTCGACACCAGAAGCATTGGAGAAACGATCGATAAAATATACGATGAGATGGTGCTCAAACAGATATCTCAAGGGGGAAGAGAAGACGAGCTCTTGGAGAGCACTCAGCTATATGACACTGAAGAGGTCACCAGAAGTAGTGGGAGCCGGGGACTGTCCCCAGACAGGCTGGAGATTGGTCAGAACGAAGAAGAAGACGCAAGAGTTGCGTAAATTGGGAACAATCAGAATCTGACTCCGGTGGGGAGACGGAGGATGAGGCACACGAAGAAGGGAGACGGCACGAAAAATGGCTCCCAAGGGACCAAGGGGTACGATGGTCAGACGCTAGCGAGTCTGCAACTAGGACACTGAAGTCTGCCGCGCAGTCCGGCCGACTTTAGGGAACTCGCCACGGTCAGAGGGGGGTGTCAGCACCTGCCTATGTAGACAGAATGAGGACATTGCCAGGTAGACGGCGATGTGGGAATGCTACCACAGCAATAGAGAGGAGAGCTATGGGGAAAGAGAAGGAAGACTGCGCATACCAATTCCCGCTGCTAGAAAGGGGGGAGCAAGACCACAATATATTCCATGGCCACACATTGACCGAGAGAACCTTAAAAATAAGATTCCAATGCTGACATCGGGAGCCGGGAAGTGGATACATGAGTTAGAGAAAATGACAGGGGGTGTCACCTTAGCTATAGGGGACATTAAGGGCCTCCTGATCGCCATACTTGGTGAGAGAGCAGACGATGTATGGAAACAATCCGGGTACCCTAGGGTAACCATAATTAACACTTCCCATGACGGAGCACCATTTAATAACTGTAGAGCAGCAGTGTGGAAAGCGCTACGAACGCTGTACCCAGACACTTCCGATATGGGAGCTATAATGACTCGAAAAATGGAAGAGTCAGAGGATCCTTTGATCTATATCCAGAATTTTCAAGACGCGTGGGTGCTCGAAATGCATGAATCTTGGACGAAATCTATCCATGTATTCTACCATATATTGTGCCAAGGGTTGCCACAACCGGTGCAGAAACAGCTCAAGAAATTGGTAGGAATAGAAGCAAAGCCATGGGCCGAGATACAGTTGACAATTGCACACTACTGTAGATTGTTGCAAGAAAAGAACCGAAAAAAGGAGGCAACTGGTAAACGTGAGGAAGCGAAGCTGGTGCAAAAGAAACTCTCAAAGTATGCTATCGAGGGAGCCATGCTGACAAACCCAGCTGAGCCAAGCGCACAACAAGCGACTAACCCATTGCAGAACAACCAGGATAGCGCAGGATTTTACCTAAGGGGTAGGGGATTTAGGGGAAGAGGATGGCAGAGTAATCAGGGAGGTTTTCAGAACAACCAAGGTGGATTTCAAAATGTGCATATGGGCTGTCCAGCTATACCAGATCGACAGATGGCCCGACCACCGCCCGTGTGTTGGCTGTGTGGAATGACAGGACACTTGGCGTGCATGTGAAAAAGCCAAGGCATGTGGCAAAATGCCCAAAGGATGGGAACAGGCATGGTGAATCAGCCTGCCGTCCCACAACAAGGTGGTGCACAGAATCACACAGTACAGCAGCAGGTGCCAGGCTTGCACCAAGGAACTCTGCACAGGGTTCAATCCTCGAATATGGGGAATTTGCCACAGGGGCAATCCCAACAGGTACCGCTGCAAATGTCGCAGGGCACTAACTCCAGAGGGGGAGTCAACCCTGGTAATGGGGGAAGTCCACAAGTATACAGTGGACCAAATCTATATATACAATAGGACAGCTCATGGGAAACTCTGATGTGCTCTATCCTATCAGTGACACCAGACTCTAACAGGGAACCTAGGGTAAATGTCGTCATAGGGGGGAAAGAATATTCCTTCTTAGTTGACACGGGTGCAACACGCTCGTGCATACGAGAAGGCAAGTTCTCCTTGTCCAGCCAAGCCATAGACACTCAGAGTTTTACAGGAGCTCACAGTAGAGTTCCCTTTACAGACATTCTCCCAGTCTCTGTGGGGGAATGTGAGATGAATGTACACTTGTTATATTCACGCCAGACCCCAGTAAACATTTTGGGTCAAGATTTAATGGCAAAGTTGAATATGACTATATCGTTCACAGAGGAGGGCATAGTATGCTCCACTCCAGGAATGCATTATTCTAACGTGTGCGAAATGGTCAGAGCGTACTGCGGACACATAGCCATGAGAGCTATACCATTAGAACCGGAAGTCTTCGCATACGGCGTGCGTGTGCTTATGGCGGGATTGCCAGGCCTCGCAGATAGAACTATGAGAACCCCTGATGAGTTTCTATTCAGACCAAGAATACCTATGCATGAAGAAGAGGGACAAGTATTTCCCTTATCGATACATATTGCAGCAGTACGAGGGAAGGTAGTAATGGTCGAAGGGTACAATGATGAAGGCAGACAATGGTGTGCAATTATCACCATAGAAGAAGGGTACCGAGTGACTGACGTCACTGATGATGATCTGTTCGAAGAACACCCTGACTCAGAAGAGACTAGGGTGGAAGGGAGTCTCATATTTTGGGTCAAAATGATCAAACGAGAAGTGCCTCAGAGTATGATGTTGGCACTGATCCGCCCCGCATACTTCGATAATGATATGGCCCAGGTGCCTGTCTCAGTATGGACTACAGGACCCTATGATGTAGGCCTCCTGAAAGGAGCAGGAGAAGTGAAAATTAAATTGAAACCAGGAGCAATTTTACCAATGGCACGACAATATCCCATGTCCAGAGAAGCTTATGAAGGGATTGCAAAGACAATTTCTGCCATTATGGAGCAGGGCATCCTAGTGACGTCAGAATCACCCTGTAACACAGTGATTTACCCCGTCAAGAAATCGAAGGGAGGGCCCTGGCGTTTAATCCAAGATTTAGGAGCATTAAACGATATTGTCGAAGCCGAGTTCCCTACAGTCCCTAATCCATCTACGATCTTATGTAACATACCAATCGAGGAGAGATACTTCACGGTGATTGATTTGAAAAATGCTTTTTTCTCAATCCCGCTGTACGAGGTTGCCGCAGGGGTACTGTGAGTCCCCATCCATTTTCAACAGAGTCTTGCAAATGGACCTAGGCAACATTACAGTAGACAGTGTTGTTTTTCAGTATGTGGATGACATTCTGATCTGCAGCACCACTGAAGAACAATGCAGGCGCGATTCCATCCAGCTTCTGACTATATTGGCTGAGAAAGGATATAAGGATGACAAAGAAAAGTTACAATATTGTCAACAAGAGGTGCTGTACATAGGCCAGCTAATCTCGCATGAGGGGAAAAGGTAACGCCGGAAAGGGCTGAAACTATCATGAACACGGCTAAGCCGCTCACGATAAAACACATGCAGAGCTTCCTGGGCCTGTTCAACTATGTTAGGGCATGGGTCTTCGATTACAGCTCATATACCAAGCCGTTGCTCCAGGCCCTGAAGAAGGCCCAAGCGACAGAAGGAAAAATTGATTGGACTGAAGCGATGGAAGTGGGGTTCACAGAACTAAAGAGAGAAATTTGCGTGGCTCCAGTTCCCGGGATTCCTAATTATGCAGAGGAATTCTACCTGTTCTCGCACACAAATGGCAATGTGGCAATGTTATGATGGCAGTACTCGCTCAAAAAAACTTTGATGGGGTACAAACCCCTGGCGTATTACAGTGGTAATCTGGACCCAGTAATGAGAGGCCAGTTCCCATGCGAACAAAGCTTAGCTGCCGCGGCGTTTGCCATAGAAAAAGTGACAACCATTGTAATGGGATGCTCCATGACGTTATACGTCGAGCACTCATTATTTGCCATATTAGAGAAACCAAAAGACACACTGACATCTCAAAGGGCCTCTGCCTATGAGGTGATCATATCGAATCCATCGATCAAAATAGTTCAATGTAAAACAGTGAATCCAGCCACGTTCATAGCTGAACCAGTCACAGAAGGCGAGCCGATACATGACTGTGCAAACTACAAAGAGTTCTATGATGAAATCCCCAGGGTGAAGGAAAATGCCCTGCCGGGAGGTGAGATTGTTTTCAATGACGGTTCTTTGAGAATCGACCAAGAAGACAGACAAAGATATACGGGCGTTGCCGTAATGAAACACATGGCAAACATAGATTTTCAAGTACTCGTTAGTGCACAAATACCATCTCATTATTCAGCACAGGCTGCAGAATTATTGGCATTGATACTCGCCATTAAGAATCATGCAGACCAGGAAGTAACGGTGTACAGTGACTCTGCCTATGTGACGTCCACAGTGCATGCAGGACTAGCGCGCTGGAAAAGGAGGGGCTACCTCCGAGCAGACGGCAAGCCAGTGCAGCACGCAGCCTTATTGGGCAGGCTGATCAAGGCACTACAGCTCCCAGTGGGCATAGCGGTCGTGAAATGCGCCGTCCATACTCACGGGACAGATTTTGTGTCACGTGGAAATCACGCAGCAGACACAGCAGCCAAGCGTATGGCATCCAAGAGTGAAACAATCATGGACGTGGAGGTGGCACGTACCCATGAGAGGATGATGGTAGCACGAGCCACACCTGAGGCCTATAGCAACATGGGGCAGACTCAGATAATGGAGCTACAAGGGGAGGCACCTCAGGAGGAGAAGAATGTGTGGAAATGTCGAGGGTGTTCTTTGAACCCCTCGGACAGGTTGTGGAGGCAAGACAGCACTGGTAAACCGGTTATGCCTGTCTCCTTACTAAAGATAGCATTGGAGCAATTACATTATCCTATTCATATGTCAAAAGAAAATCTCGCTGCAACGCTCGCAGAAGACTGGTTTACACCAAATTTATCGGAGTATGTTGCATTCTTTATAGTGAACTGCATAATCTGCCATCGGTTCACCGCTGGGCATACATTAAGTGGTGAGAGGAGTCATCCCCCGGCCAAATGGGCCTTTTCAGCACTTACACATCTATTATGTCGACATGATTCAAGTATGTAATGGCTACAGATACTTAATTGTAGTGGTGTGTCCATTCTCTAGATGGATAGAAGCAGGTCCCTGTACACACCCAGACTCAACCTGTGCTGCCAAATTCCTGGTCAGGGAAGTATTCCCTAGATGGGGGGTGTGTGAGGTGATGGGATCAGATAATGGGGCTCAATTTGTAAATACTATTTTCAAACAGATTAGCTTGTTGCTTGGTATAAAGCACAAGTTCTCGTAGGCGTATCATCCAGAGGGAAATGGCATATGTGAGAGGCTCAACAGCTTATTAAGGGAGAGGATAGCCAAGTTGAAGCTCACTTTAAGAAAGGGATGGCTGCACTGTCTACCACTGGCATTGTATGCACTTCGGAACCAACCAGGCTCCGACCATCATCTCACGCCGCACGAGATAGTCACGGGCAGAAGGATGAGGACCCCTCTTACCCCCGTGATAGAGCTAGATGTGATGCCCAGCCAACTAGAGAGGTCTTGGGGACAGAGATGCAGGAGTATTTGAACTGTATGACATCCAGCATCTCTGTCATTGCAGACAACTACAGCGACGGCGAAAAGGGTGCAGCGCAGCACAAAACACAGCAGGAGGTGCTGAAACAAACTCAATTCAAAGTCTATGTGCGCCTCTCGTCTTCCCTGGTGATGCAGTCCTGATCAGAAACCACACTAGGAAAAGGTGGGATGAGCCAAGATTTAATGGTTCTTTCATCGTGGAGGACTGCACTCCTTCAGCCGTCAAGTTGCAGGGCAGAAGGGCATGGCTCTTCCTAAATGACATTAAACCATACATCGGGGAGATCCCTTTAGCTGCACCCCACCGCGAAGAACCTACAGACAAGGGGGAAGAACCTCAGCATGTGCAGACAAAAGCTATGATGAGGAAGAAGGACGCATGAGCAGGAAAACCAAGACAAAGAACCCGATACAAGTTGTGGCTTAAAACTGGACAGTTCCTCCAAACAAAGCGGGATAACGACATAACAAAAAACTCTGTGCATTCTAGTTGCAGGGTGAAGAAGAGAATCGCA
Source organism: Ambystoma mexicanum (assembly GCF_040938575.1). Taxonomy (NCBI): domain Eukaryota; kingdom Metazoa; phylum Chordata; class Amphibia; order Caudata; family Ambystomatidae; genus Ambystoma; species Ambystoma mexicanum. Next base: position 909,468,109 of record NC_090923.1, on the reverse strand, counting down.
CATCTAAGCCACAACACACTGATGATACGAACTTTTGAATCAAGCCATATCCAAGCATTATTAGCAAACAAGACTTTAATGAACTAAGAGCAAAGGTTTGGAACATCTCACAGCCACCTGAATCAACCAACACCTAGACGTTGTTTTGCAGAACGTATGACAGCCCCCAACAGAAATATCACAAGAGATGTGCTGTCCTGTTTTCAGTTAGTACTAGAGACATATCCATCACTTGTAGGGAGAGTTACCAGCATCACAGACTTTGGGCCTCATTACACGGTAGGCGGTGGACCAAGGTGCTATTAGGACCTTGGTCCATGCCGGTAAAATACCGTCACCGCCTTGGAGGAAAGGGGAATTACCGCCCTATTCCAAGGTTGGCAGGGCGGTAATTCCCCCTTCCCCCATTGCCCTTCCCCATTCCCATTTTTGCCCCATACGGCATAATGGGAAGGGGAAGGTGCTAACTACGGTACCGCAAATTGAGGTACCGTAATTAGCAACCTGGTCCCTTTGCGGGTTGGTTTTTAACGCATGCTAAAAAGCAGGCGTTAAAGTACCAGCCCACAAAGGGACCTCGTAGTAAGGCGGTAAGGGTTAACGGTCACCGGTGTACCATTACCGGTGACCGTTAACCCTTACCGCCTTCCGTGTAATGAGGCCCTTTGTCCAAAATCCTGCCAACAAGAAGGCGATCTGGCAACTACTGACTGTCATTGCGGAAGCCTTCATTGTACTGCCCGAGTACAGTGACAAGGACACAGATGCTTCCACCACAAGTGATCATTGATGAGCTAACATATACACTTTTCTTTCGCATCATAGAGGAATGCCCAGGACTCGTAGGGAGAACCACAGATACCCTAACCTTCATCAGAGATCCAAGGAACAATTAATTCCTGAATCAAGTGTGGATCAAGCTAAATTACGTGATTACAATCCACGCAGCAGGAAGGTGCAAAGACTGTTCTCGTCAAAAGAAAGGCCTGTGATCCAGAACCCAGCCAAGCAGGACAAATGTCCCTGTCACCTGAGGACAGCCGCCTGGCGCACAATGTCCTGTTCAGGCTAGTCGTAGATTATCCAGAAATGGTGGGAAGGCCTGCAGATGTTTACGTCATCACCTTCTTCAGAGACCCACCTAATGTCACACATATGGGCACACTCCTCCATGGTATCATGCTCCAGGTGGAACTGTCCAACCTTCAGCGAGAATACCTGAGGAGATTCCAGTGAAACTTTCTGCCGTGGGACAGATCGAGAAGAGCGGAAACAAGAACTCCATCATCTTGTTTTTCTTTTTACTTTTATTTTTTCTATTTTTTCTTATTTTTATTTTTATTTTTTTCATGTTTACTTTTATTTTTATTTTTATTTTTACAACATTTTATTTTTGTGCGATTTTTAGCAGTTCCATCTTTTCATTCCTTCGTATTGAACAGGTTCCAGCATGTCCTCAGGACCAAAGCAAATTTGAGGAGTGCACTGGGATCTTACCTATTGTAGAAATGCACAATGAATGTGACTTACCAAAGGCATTAGCCTAACCTTTTCCATAGTCTATCAAGGGAACTGTACTCCGTGCCCAGAGATTGCCATCATCACCCGCAAGAGGGGGGACACTTGAGAAGCACTCGTCACTTTAGTAATTCACAAACTCTTGAGCAACGAAATCGGAGTAAGAAAAAGAATTAAACACTGACAATAGACTTATGTTCGAAATGGGGGCCCAGAACAGTAACATAGTCCTCCCACAAGCGGAGGGGCGCCCCCACTTCCCTGGAAGAAAATGCTGCAAATTGTCTTATCGAACGATAATGTGGATATGTATAGTTATTATTATTGTTTTCCTGTCATTAACAATCAAAACAGCATTCTTTATTGGTGCACGAAGCGCCACAATTTCAGTGCACCCACCAGACAATGAACGCCTGGGTCCCACGAAAGCACCCAGGCCCTATATAGTTATTCCAGTTCCAGGAAAACCTGATGGTAAAGTTAACATACTAAAATTAAATGTAATTAACAGTGATCCATACACACTAGAGGTAACAAATTAAGAGAAAAGCTGGAGACAGGGTCAGCACGGAATGAATGAAATTGTAGCACTGACCACTGCACGCACCCACACACAGGATACACACAGACCAGGACAAGTGTCAATGGCTACAGAACCTCGAATGATGGCAACAGAAAGTAAGAGACTGCCTACAGAACAACCAGTTCCAGAAAATAGTGGAAGTGACCAAAAGGAAGCAAGCGAAAGGCTAACTGAAAAAGATATAACCAAAGCACTCAAGAAGACATAGACTGCTACAAAAGAATTCACTGCAAAGACATAAATGCTGATAGACCATTTGTTCCCATTTATAGCTAGAGCAAAGAAACTGCATGAGGAACTGAAAAATAGAACCGCAGTGACTATCGCAGCAAGCACATCAGTTCCTACGAGCACCAGGCCCATGATGAGGCCACATGGAGGACAGTCAATACACAGATGGTGGTTAAAGGAGCCCTATGGGAGAATTCAAGAGGAGAAGAAGAGGCACACAAAACCTTCTCCTACCACAGCGATTTAGGTAATGAAGCCTGCTCCTCCAACAAACATGCCCGAGAATCCTCCAGCAAGAAAAAGTCACACAGACGCATTTAGAGACGTAGTTATAGCTAACTACAAAAAGTAATTAAGAATCAAGAGAAACCCACATGAAGGCAACAATGAGCTAAACGATTACCTGGACAGCACAGCGCATCTAGGAAATAACATTTGGTAGCAACACATGAAAGAGGTCGGAAGTAGAAAAGCTGAAGGAGAATGCTATGCCTGTGCACTCCTACCGTACAGCATGGGAAAGTCCAAGATATTCGTGGCTGTAGAAATTGATGTCCCAACAGCACACTGGGCCTCATTACGACCCAGGCGGTAAGTTACCGCCTGGGTCGTACCCTTACCACCATGGTGTAAACTACGTTTACACCATGGTGGATGGCGGATTTACTGCCCCATTCCAAGGTGAGTGGGGCGGTAAATCCCCATTTCCCATTTTACCCTTCCCCATTGCCATTTTTGCCCCATAGGGCATCATGGGAGTGGGGAAGGCGCTAATTACGCCACCGTAAATTACGATGGCGTAATTAGCACCATGGTCCCTTAGCGCCATGGATTTTAACGCCTGCAAAAAGCAGGCATTAAACTCACCATGGCACTAAGGGACCTCGGAATCAGGCGTTAAGGGTCGGCGCCGTTTACGGCGCCGTTAACCCCTTAACGCCTGATTCGTAATGAGGCCCGCTGTCTGTTACACGTAGCAATGTGTAACACCAGAGGACAGTTCATGGGAAAGGATGCCTTACTAATATCGGCAACAGAAACAGCATATCCCGATGAAGATGACTATATCCAGGACATTAAGACAAAAAATAGAGTGGATACTAGGAATCACATAATCAGGTATGCAAGGCCAGAAGCAAAAGGAGCAGGAATTAAATGGGAGGTTAAGCCGAGACTGTACGTCCAAGGGAAAACTCCAGAAGAAGCCAAAATCTGGAAGAACAGAGGCCAAATGCAGATCTGGGGAACAGTGCTATCCACAGGCGGATGGGAAGCAGGAGTAGTGATATGCCGAGCATGGATGATCCTTGGAGCCTGCAAGGAAGCAGTAGAAAACTCACAAAAATTGTGCAAACCTCTATGGCAAAAATTGGTAAAATTACTTCCATGGGTCAAGGACAGAGGAGGACCCCTGCAGATAGTACCACTGGAGAGCCCAAAATTATGCTTCAGAAACAATGGTAGGAGGAAGATGGGGGGGAATCAGAACTGCGGACGGATTTTCGAGGCTCCAGGAATGACACGAGGAACCGCAGTAATTATGGATCATTACTGGGCGTGTGGATCCAAAGCATACATAAGACTGCCGGAAAACTGGGGAGGCATATGCACAATAGTGAACGTCCACGTTCCTGCACTAGTGATCCTGAAAAGTGACCTGAACATTGACAGTTTCCCGAAAGCAGATGCTCACGCAAGAAAGAGGAGATCTGTGGAATTGGTATCCCGAATGAAGAGAGAAAATTACTTTTCTGCCAAATCAAAAGAAGCATTTCATGCAAACCCATACGAGCACAGGCTGTTTAGCCTCACCTCAACAATGCTCTTGCCGCTCATCCAAATAGGAGTGAATGCTAAATTGCAGTTAACCAGATGGGAGTTATTGCAGACCATCAACACTACCATAAAAGGATTCAACGCAATCAAAGAAGAACTGAGAGCAATCCGATTGATGACCCTCCAGAACAGATATGTACTTGACATGATCACAGCAATGGATGGAGGTGTTTGCACAAAAATCGGTGAATCATGTTGCACGTTTATACCTTCACATGATGAAGAAAACGGAACCTTGACAGAAGACATAAGTATGCTGGCAGATCTACAGAATCAGATGATCAAGGTAACTGATGAAGTCGATGACGACAGCTGGTTTGGAACACTGTTTCTATGGGTCCCACAGTGGATGGCAGATATATTCAAAATTCTGGGAGCCCTGCTAGTAATGATACTACTAGGATTCTGTGTTATCAAGATAAACGTGCCAGAAAACTGCAAAGAGAGCCATTGAGATGAAAATTATGGTTGATGTTGAACCAGGATGGAAGCCCGGAGACCTAACAGATTGAAGAAATAATATACTTCGTGAAGGCTAGCGAGTTTGCGCCATAAGGAACAAAGTTTGCATACCCCAGAAAATAAAGATGTTATGAAGGGAAATGGATTTACTGCAGCCCAAATGGGCAATGCCAGCTAATGACCTGGAACAAAGACGAACATGTAAAAACAACAGGAAGTTTGAAAGGAGTGATAAAAATATGGACTCCAAAGATGCACACATTCACACCATCATGTATAAACCCAGATGACGAACAATTGGATATGGAAGAACCAAGCAAGAATAATCTAAAGGAAGAAGAGAAGGTGGTCGATAAACTACCAGAGGGGGGTGTGTAGAGGAGGTCCCAAATATGGCCTGCACTCCAGCTACCCATGTCGAAATGCCAGAAGCATACTCGCCAAGATATGTGACATACGAGGAGCAAATGATCCAACAGAGACCAGCACTCGGGCTCTGCCCAGTATACATCAGAAAAGCAATACCGGTTGAAGCACCCGTAACTAGACAACCATGGGCTGCACGATACCCTCTCAGACAACCATACCAGCAGCTGAGATGAAATGAAGAGTGCCTGCAGACGGTCCACGAAGAGACCCAAAGAGCCTTAATGGACGGCCAGTGGAGATGACACAAGGGCCTGGACGGACTCGCAGATGAACGAAAACGGCCAGTGGACATGACACAAGGGCCTGGACAGACTCGCAGATGAATGAAAACGGCTACCAAGGATAGCATGTCAGTGCGAGCAGCTATGAAAATAGATGTAATGGACACTGGAGAAGAGATAATGTTGAAACGTATGGAAACGTTGCTATGAAGCAAGATAGATGTAACCAACCAGCTAACACGTGTAAATAGGCTTGGAACGCAAGAAGCTAAGAAAAACGGTACAGCTTGCAATGCTTAGTAGAAGAATAGAGCGGCATGCACCAAGTATATATCTACCTCAATGAAGCATGCCATACAAGCCCGACTCCATTTTGTAAAGGCAGAATTAGGCCCAGGGTGCAAGGTACTAACAAAGCCAAAATTCATATTCCAGCCAAACCCGAAGGAAAGAGCGGACTCGAAACTCAGTAAGAAGCAGCTCAATGCCTGGGAATTCGAGGTCAACTCCAGGAAGGGAGGAGAGCGGCAACGCTGGAGAAACGAAACTTCAGAGCATACCAGCCAGCAGGTGAAGGTCGTGATAAGGAGGCCCCAGGCAGGTGGCGAGGCTATGGAAGAATCAAATACATGAATAAGAGGGAAAATGAAGCAGATTCAGGGTGAACAGACACGTGACCAGCCAAGGGCAGAGAGGTACCAACGTCTGATGTCACACAGAACCCGAGGATGCCATAACTTTTCCTGATAAGAGCTACAGTTTCGAGGCCATCCTCAGTCAACTAATTAACACATAGCCCTAAAGGTACTGATTGATGGAAGGGAGGCAGGGTGAATCGTGGGGCACTACGCATCTGGGTGTCCATTCTGCATGCTGCAAATTAAAGTGGAGATTTATGCCTAGGGGTGTAACCCACCCAATCACAATGGACCAAATAATCTAGGGTCTTATAGCTGGTAGAACCAATAAAACGTTGTAGTAGTGGTGATGTCTATCACAAGTGATGCAGTGGGATGGGCGTAGACGCCCACCCGATAAGAGCTATCCAATCCGCATGCTCTGTTTTCATATACAGATATAGCATCTATACTTAAGTTACCTTTCTGACCAATAGAATTGCATGACAAACTTATGAGTTTTGCACGTCAAATGATGACGAAGTTTGCCCATAAAAGCTGCTGACTGAATGAAGAAGTTGGGAGTTGAAGCGAGACAGGCGATCGCATAATTGATGATTACCAATTGTTTGCCCGTTTTTTGTACCTGTCATTAAACTGACTTCCCTTTGCCAAACTATTGAGTCCTCATTATTGAGTCGTGTTGGAGTAAGTGAATACTGCACCCCCATTCCTCACATGCTGCAGCTATCTTGTCTTACAGGTACTAAGAGGGTGAGCCCTAATCTATGGGCCCGTCAGAGGATGCTCCGCCCTCATGTACAAAGCCATAAAACCATGCTTGTTGGTACTCCAATTGGCATCAGACCATTTGACCCTACACCTAGCATGGCAGACAATATTTATATTCACTGCCCCATGATGGCCACACCCAGGCGTAACCCCCCATGAGTCAAGCAAAAGGGTTCACATTAGCGGCTTGAGATCGCTCTCATGGCGGCCAATGACCGCAAAGATTTTAATCAGATGCCAGTCTACAGCCCTGACTAATATGTAATCGATCCTTGAATGCCCATCACTGCTCTGAAAAGTGGTGGATGCAGGTTGATCAAGATTGACCCTGCCGTTGCAGACTCTAAGATTTAGGCTGCAGAGGGTGCATGATACATTCTTTGCCAGTGCCGGAATCCCTCAGGCTTGGTCCTGCTCATCCCATAAGTCATCCGAGTCATGGAGAGGTTCAAATTGTATGTTCAAATTGCGCATGGCAAGGATGAGTGAATTGCTCTTATGCTGGAGACCCTGAGAGTGGATAATGTCCTGCATCCAACGAAGGGGCAGGTTGGGCATGTTCCTAGTGACTCTGTTATAGATGCTAGACCTACAGACTGTTTTGTTCAGTGGGGTAGTGGGTAAGATGTTGGAGATCCAGACAGTCAGTCAAACTATTGTAGATAAGCCAATCGTGGCCAGAAATTACCCAAACTGACATGCCACTATTAGGCATTCCCTGTAGTCCTTTGACTGCCGGGACAGAAAAAACACAGTAACCCTGGGCTAATAGCGAATCCATCGCCCAGGTCTCCTGCAGGCAAACAACATCAAAATCATGAATAAAAGCCACCCAATCTTGGATTTCCACGTTTTTACAGACTCAGAAGATACTTACTCAAATCTGAAGTTTGGTGCACCCCTACTAAGAACTAAACCAAAAACAATGGGCCTCATTATAAGTTTCCCGGTCTGGTAGTAATGGTGCCGGTAAGCTACCGGTGCCGTTACTACCGGACCGGAAAACTACAAGTGCTGCTCGCGGGTGCCTTTTCGCCCGCCAGGTCTGACCTGGTGGGGGTACCGGCACCCCACGAGCAGAGCATGTCGGATGCACCGGCACCATTCATGAATGGTTCCGGTGCATCCGGCTTCCCCATTCCCATTTGAGCCCTATGGGGCTCAAATGGGAATGGGGAAGAATATTTCCCGGCACCCGCAAATGGGCAATTATCGGGTCCGGCAAGGCCGTAATGACCCGGTAATTGCCCATTCGCGGGTGCCGGGAAAACAATGATACCAGCGGCAGCCGTGCCCGTTTTACGGGCAGGCTGCTGCCAGTATCATAATGAGGCCCAATGCAACATATTTACACCATGTGTATTACAAATACAGCTACAAAGTGTTAAAGGTGTTGTAAGGTCTGAGATATTTAGCAAATTCTGGCTTCTAGCTCACATCATTCAATATTCTTGTTCTGTTTGTACTTTTAATTTCACACTATAAATGCAGACCTAAAGGTACCAGAATGCCCTATGATGGTTGGATAAAAGCCAGGACTGGATGAGCATTTCACTCTGAACAAGGTCCAAATCACAAGGTATCTCTCTGGATTTTACATGAGTGACACCTGCCCATAAGCTTTGCTTGATACAACAAAACATGGATCTATTCTCTGTATTTCCTTGTAACCCAAAAAAAAAAAACAAGAGATGATTGTGAGATCTGCAAAAAAAATTGTAAAACCACAAAGATTCAGAGTACCTATGTTACAAGAGGTAATTCTACTCTTAGGGGGGACAATACCTAGCAACAATGGACATTAAAGATGGAGCCCTCAAAATGTGCACTCTCCACTCCCCATTTTCTAGTGATAACGGACTTTTGACTAATATCAAATAGTGTGCTGTCTATGTGTAGTGAGTGAGGGACTTGTTATGCTTGTAACCTGTAGAGCACACCTCTGAAAGATGCATACTTTTATATTTCAATGTTCCCAGGAAATCATAAGTACCTAAGATTCAAGATAGTCCAGCTGCTGCCTTTTGGGATTGTGTCAGCACCTTACGTGTTCATAGAGGTGGGGGCAGCACATCTATGCCATCAAAACATCCCAATCTACTATTACCTAGATAATTGGCTCATAATAGGGGAAAGCACCATGTTGTCCTTCGTGGACACACAAAAAACTATCAATATTTGACCACCCGGGATTGTCAATGAACAAACAAAAACCCAGCTTCATTCCAAGTCAATCCAAAAATTCCTCAGGAGCCATACTGGATTCAAGGAGTGTAATGTCTTATCCCTCTCAATAAAGAGTACTTACTCTTCAAGCTCAACTCCCTTGTTGTCATGACAGTCCTCAATAGTATGAAAAGTAATAAGGCTACTAGGGATGGTGGTATAATGCACATTCCTCAACGCATTTGCCTTCCTCAACATGTGCCAAGTCGGACAGTGGATCGTGAGCCATTGGTTACAAGCATCAGAAAAATGGGGCTATCTATTGGTAGTTTCTCAGGAGGTGGCAACAGCACTGCAGTGATGGACAAGCCCAAACATGTTAAAGGGGAAGCCTTTCGTACATCCTCCAGTGCAGGTGACCATTTCAACAGATGCATAGCAAACCGGTAGTGCTCAAAGTCCAAGGCAGATGATAAACTTGGAGAGCAGTTTACCACATAAACGTTTTGGAACTGATAGCAATATAAAGATCGTTCTATGCATGTTTCAAAAGCATCTTTCGGGCAAGAATGCCCATTGCCGACAACACAACAGCCATCTTTTAAATAAACTGGGTGGAAAGCACTGGAGAGTTGTCACTTCTCGTCCAGCAGCTATGGCAGCGGGGCATAAACCGGTCAATTTACATCCAGGTTCGCAATTGCTTCGGTGACAGCCTAAGTAGAGTGTTGCTGCAGGAACATGAATGGGAAGTGACCACAAACATATATTGCCCCGATCAGTCGGAGGGCAGCGGGCTATGGGGGGGATATGATTTGATTTGTGTCATCAACATGTTTGCTGGGTCGGCTTCATCTCTTTGCCCATCTTTTTTCTATCTGCATGCGAGTTCCAAAGAAATACCTGTCAGGGGTTGACCTTTGAATTGGAGAGATTTAGCTCGGCTCCGCCAGCTCCACCTCGGCCGCAGTTGTTCAGGAACTGCAGCTTGATTCCATGTAGGGTCCGGCCCAGCAGTCAAGCGTGCTTGGCATAACAGCGGAATTTGCTATTGATCTGATGTGTTGCGCTATCCTGACTTCCAATGGTTACACTTTCAGCATCATTTGTGATGCTATAATGATGAGCATCTAATCACGAGATCCATTTCATATGTGCAGACTGTGTTCTTCCAATAGCTACGCATCAAAAGTGCCCTGAGACAAAGGCCTCGATCGAATGGCGCTTTACAAATCTCACATGACATGTGTCATTCTATATGCACACGGGCTGCACCAGGTATGTGTCCTTGAATGACTTGTGGCTAAGGTCACTCCAAAATATTAGCTGACAAATGAATAAGATTTACTGTTGCTTTAACTATTCGGAAATTGACATGATTATTAATTTGTGGAGAAAAAAGGCATTTTGGACCCTTTGTAATCAGGATTTCGTCTGATATATGGCACAGAAACTGCCCTGGTAGCGGTTTGGGATGAACTATTGCAGGCAGGAGACCAATGCTGGATATATCTGCGGCCTTCGATACTGTGGACCACAAGATTCTTATCGAATGACTGAGGACAGTAGGAAAGGTGTCAGGAAGTGCCCTAAAATGGTGTAGCTCTTTCTTGTAAGGCCAACAACAAAGCGTGAAATTGGGTTGCTTTCTCTCAGGCCCTCGCTGGCAGTGCTGCGGAGTTCCGCAAGGATCATCTCTGTCGCTGGTGCTATTCAACCTTTATCTATGCCCTCTTATGGATATATTAAGAAGGCATAACATCAGATTTTAGTCATATGTGATGACACGCAGGTGTTCATCAGATTAAATAACATCGAGGAATCTTTCTCACGAGTCAATAACTGCCTAAAGTTGAAGCCTGGATGCCTGCTAACTGGCTCCAAATTAATCCAAATAAGACAGAATAAATCTTGTTTGGCCCAAAACAGTTAACTGATGAAAGGAGTTGCTCTCCGGCACCAGTGTTCTTGGGATCAGAATTGAGATATGCATCTAAGATCAAGAATATGCAATGCATATGGTAGAGTAATCTGGGATGTGATGGTCAAGTGACAGCAAACGTTTCAGCCGCCTTTTACAATCTTATGTTGCTCCATCAGGCTCTTCCCTACATTCCAAAAAAGATCACGCTGTAGTAGTGGGAGCTTTAATAAACTCCAGCCAAAAGAATCCACTGTTTGCAAAGGACACAAAATGCGGCAGTATGATTGGTATTTGGAGTAATAAAGTCAACTCCAATGTCAGCCCTACGTCGATCTGTGAACTGGCTTACGGTGGAAGATCGAATTAAATTTAAAACAGGATGCATAATATTTAAATGCTCGAATAATTTAGCACCAAGCTTTCTGGTGGAAAAGATAAATCGCTATCAACCAATCTGATCATTGAGGTCAAGAGATAAGCACTTGTAAACACAGGCATTGCTGGGGGGAGTAAAGGGACTATAGACCCAGGTCTTTTGGTTATAGCCCGGATAGAAACTCAGGGGTTACAACCAAAAAGCTAGCTAGAACCGAGTCCTGACAGTCCTGACATTAGCATAGCCCCAGATCTTTTCCAGACCTAGCAACACCCCTGCTTGTAAATGGTTCCTCCGACTAAATTTGCGACTGGAGGAGACTGTAGACTCTCTGTTCTCGGCCCAAAGCTTTGGAATAGATTTCCACTTGATTTGAGAAGTACAGAGACCCTGTCATCTTTTTGGAAGAAACTAAAAACCCACCTGTTTAAATAGAGAACAATATCTGACAGAGAACAACTAGTGTTAATCAGTTGATGAATCGATTGAGCTATGCTCTCAGACCTGACAACCGTGCTGTGATTCGATTCAGTTTGTGATACAAGCGCTATACAAATATCTCAATCAATCAATCAATCAATCAATCAGAGCACTGATCTATAGACTGATTTTTACTATCTCTGTTTCCACCTTTAGGGCTGCCCCCCCAAGTATACGGGGGAGTTCCACAAAACATTTGTTCCAGCTGTCTTTGGCATTGCAATCCAATCCATGCCTAAACACAGTTTGCTCTTCCGCTTCTAATATGTTGCTACACTATTCGTCTCTGCTAATAGTTGAACAGCTGTGTAAATTATATTGACTACCTGAATCCAATGTTATGCTCCACTGCTCATGTCTGTTCAGACTACGGTCTTCAAGGCACTTCATTTGGGGGTCGCCAGGGCTCGCAGCTGCGACCCCTGAGGTCCCCCTTGCTACCCCTGTGGACTCCCCTGCCACCCTTAAAAAACAGAAAAAAAAGATATTTTTTTTCTTTTTTTAACAAAAGCTACTGCGCTGTGGCCAGAGCCATGTGGCTCTTTGTTTCTGTAGTGGCTGGCTTTCTTGATCAGGCCTCTTGAAATAAAACAGGCGCTTCCACAAGTGAAACACTTTGAGCAGTGACCCTAAATAACAAAGAATGGGAATAACAAATTGTCTCTCTGGAATTCTATATAATAATTGCTAGACTCATTAAAGGTTTATTTTGGGCACACTTCAGTGGGTGAGTCAGTGATTTAGTCTGTTCTTAAACACCTCAAATTCACAACCTATAAATAAAAAAGCATTTAGAATAGAATGAGCATCCATTTCGGACTATGTATTTTGCTTTTCGCAAAGTTGCAGTTATAGCATGTTTTTCTCTGCCGTTGTCTCTGTTATGATCATCACAAGACATTCCATCTCGGTGTCTCGGTCACTTGACAAAATCCTTGTTCCTAAAAGCTTGTGTACAGTGTAGAAATGTTTGATCCTAGCACATCGAGAAGCCTTTCATTTAATTGTGGCACAATTCATGTTTTGTTTTAATGTGTTATTTTTCGTATCTTCATGGCATGCTGTTCAGGATATTTGTTTGCATGTAGGAGGTAACGAGTGCCCAGAGTACGGGATGCCGTGTGAGTGCACTGCTTTCCCTGCACTACTCTAAATTGTTTAAAACACAGTTATGAACCCTCCCAATGGTATGTATTTTGACAACCTCTGAAGCCTGAAAAGTAGATCCACACAGGCTTGACATGTGGCCAACATTGCACCAGACTGGCCTGCTTTTAAATCTCAGTTACCAGTTTATTGGTATCCACTACAGAGTGTAATTTGCTTTCTGACTTTGAGAACGTTCAGACATGTAATTGCCAATTTTTCTATAGTCAGTAAGATAGCTGTAGCTGGTTAGATAGCTCAGGGGGTTGAGTGCTCGCTGCTGCAATGTGTGTGTGATCTGCAGGTTGGAGGTTTGAATCCCTGCAAGGCCAACTGCGCTTTTTATCCTTCTGAGGTCTATATATGAGTTCCAACACAGGTTGGGTGATATTGTATGTATATTTGTTCTACATAAAGCGCTTAAGCGTAAGTGCTATATAATAACACATCATTATCGTTTGGCCTTGGACGTCTGCTTGCATTCACAGTAATTTGGAAATATGGGCCTATATACACTGATATTAACAATACATATGGTGATTTATTCTTGTATGAAATCTATATCACATTACAGTGATATCGTAAGCATATTTATCGTAGGGTAGTTAGGAACAATGCTATGTGCCACTTCCTGTTTTGTCAAGGGGTGACAGGTTGTGTTCCATAGTTTCCACCAGTGTCACTTCGAGGAGGGGTCAAATGACATCACTTCCCGTGATGTCATCAGAAGTCAAGGGTCATGTGATGTCACTTCCGCCACCCCTGGCATTTTGGTAAAATGACGTCCCTGCGATCTGCCCAAATGCCGTTGAGCCTACAGTGCTTCGAAGCCAAAACAAATGGCAACAGGCGCTATAAAATATCATATAATATAACATACAATCATCATATTATGCACAATACATGATAAATAAAAGTTGCATTCCCAACAGAAATCATTGGTTTAAAAATAGATGTTTGTTTTGTACTGAGCCGGTTTTTAGATAGGTTTCAATACCTGTGCTTGCAAGAGGAACACAGGATTTCTAAGAGTTGAGAACTTTTAATCCGATTTCACACTGAGCTGTACATGACCATCCCTCCAACTCCGAGCAACTCTCAGGCATTCAATATTTTGTCTGCTGCTGCTCACCCCAGACACCCACTCCGAAGCAGAGTGCACCCCGCAGCATGCCTGTTTATGCACGCCGATTAGTAGTGGCATAGACAGACTTTGGTGTGAGAGTCAAGCCCCCCAAGCACCTTGCCCCCAATGCCCAACCTGTCATGTGGGCACAGCTGGAATGTATTCAGATCGGTTTCTGACAGCTGAGCAGGATGAAGATGAGAAATTAAGTAGAGGCCAGCTAGAAGCTGTCAAGGGAAAAATGTGGAGGAGGGGTATAGATTTGCGACGCAAGAAAGAAAACATATTGGGGCCCTGACGAAAATGGTCAGTTTTTTAAATATAGACCTGGCACTGCTACATAATTGCATGTTACTTTAGGCTCTGGTTAATATGGCATGGAATGCATTCACATTAAGTGTAGTTTTCACAGGAGTACAAGGCTGCATTACAGTGCAATAGACTGCAGTGAAAGAAGCAGAGCCGCAAGCTGAAATATTTTTGGGGACTAAGGAGCTGACAGGCCTAGGGAAGAGCTGAACGCTTGTGTAAGGCAGGTGGAGGGTCTTCAGGATAGCTGGCAGGGTTACGTGCCTGAGTAAGGCTGCAGGCATGGGAGCCAGCGTCACACAGTTACTGGAGGACCCAGCGGTGGGAACATATTAGGGTTAATTTTGAAAATGAACTCCAAAATGAGGGACAAGATAATGGAAATATGTTTATTTTTTGCTCCATTTTCAGCCACAATAGCGCCATTTGCTGCAATAGTTCTACATTGGAATTAAATATGTCTTGTACGGACAGTAACGAATTCATGTTGAACACATAGAAATCCACAGTTTATATTAAAGGGTGCTTGACTAATATCACATGAGTAAACTGTCCTTCAATAGACTTGATAGACTGCAGAAGAGTGGAACATTTGATCTGAATGTCTGGGTTCTTCAGTGTGCTAACATTTGGGTGGAAGGGTTAAGAGCACGGTTATCAGCTGGTAACCTAGGGTTAGACATTAGGGGCTTATATAGGGGAGGAGGAAGTGTGCAAATACATGAATAAAGGGTGGGAGTTGCAGACATACAAGACTATTGGTGGTAGGAGGCAAATGTAAATGGTCTGTTTTGAAAATTACCCCAAGACAGCTGAGGGAGCATGTGACTCATTACAATTCACAGGCAAGGCAGTGTAGCTTGCTGCTTTAGTAATACATTATACATAATGTATATTGTGTGATTAACAAGACAAATAATGTAGACCACAGGCGCTCAGAATATACATTGTGTGTCCAAGATCACAAGGCTTACAATGCCATAATTGTGCATAGCTCCAGAGGAGCTGAGCACTTGATGAGTTTGATGGGTCTGAGTTTGGGATAAGTTAAGGTGCTGTAAAAGAGTTAAAGTATTTGGTTTAAAGTGCCAAGGAACGCAGAAGAGAAAATGAGCTTGAATTGAGCTTCACGAGGGTCAGTGGAAATGCTGAAAGAGGATACTTGACTGGATGTGGGCAGCAACGATTTGGACTCGGGTCACACACACATTGGTGGTGGCACTGGCGGGGTGAAGATTACATGCTCTGTTTTGGAAATAGGCCTCTGACAGAGAAGGGAGCATGTAGCATGGTAGGCACGTGTTTGCAATTTGGTTCGTTTTAATACACATCAGTGCAGCTTGCTGTGTTTTCCAATTCATAGTCAATTATGTCAATTCAAATTAGTTATTATTTAAAACTGCATGTCGTAAATGTGTTTAAGATGCCAATGTATTAAAGTATTCAATTAGAACTTGAGAACTCTCAATGAGTTTGTAGCTGTTTGCGAAGACTTGATACAAGAATGTGATATTGATGAAGGGTCCCCAGGACTCGAGAAACCCAGTCCACGACACCCTTCCACACAGTCCAGCTGCAAAGGAAGTAGCGCCAGGCAACGTGCAAAATAACAGATGTTATACCATTAAACGGGAGATGTGCTATGCCCTGAGGGAGCTGTTAGTCACAACACACATCAAAAGGGAGGGAAGGTTTAAACCTACTGGCAATTATATTATTATAACACCCCAAATGATCACCATCAGCGCCCTCTTGTTGGCCTCTCTCCTTTAAATATCCACTAATTGCCCCATTAATTGCAACCAATTAGTTAAGGCACTCCCATCTGATAGGCCTAGGGCAGGCTCCATTCTACCTTCCAGGCGCCAGTTTAATTTCGTCCGCCCTGTTTTACATGCACTGTCAATGTATATATACAATTGTTTTTCAACATCTAGACAACAGAAACCATAACTACTAAATATAGAAGCCTGCCGCAGTCCACCATCATGTTGTGCACCGCAGGGGCCCAAGAAGCATGTCTATATACTTACCCCTTGGGCACAGTGGTACTGATGTTTATTGTTTTAACCAGGCCTTTAAGTGGGATTGGAAATCGAGGGGGGTTCTAGTTAGGGGGGGTGGCAATGGAGAGCCCCCTCGATTAAGGGGGTGGGGTGTGGCTGGTAAAAGAGGTGAAGCTGGGGCACACTGGCATCATTTCCTTTGATGCACTCAGCCCCTCCTTTTAAACAAAATAAGGGGCTGGGCGCACCAAAAGGTGTGATAACAGTGTGCTGCAGCTCGCATGCAGCAGGCAGCCCTTTCATTCAAGGAGCCTGCTTTAACTGCTGCTTGCAGGTGTCAGTACTTCTGTTCAGAAAAGGAGATGCCTTTCCTTTTTCTAAACCGAATTGCTGACACCTGCAGGCAGCTCGTGTAACCGTGCAACCTCTTACACAGGCTTCCTGATGTGTCAGCTGGATGGGGCCAGTCGGGGTTGAGACTACTGGGGCTCTCTCCGGCTGACCCCGGTCCACTTGCAGCCCTGGTTTTAACCCTGTCCATTAGTCATGCATTAATCATGCATTGTTGATATATCAGCTTGCTGCTGCTGATCCGTTCTTCATGTGGCACACCATGCATTCAGGGGCATGCGCCATCACCGCCATTGCCTGGGGGGAGATCTTGAGTGGGGTGTCCGATGCCCTGGGGGGTGCCGCCCGCACATTGACTACGATGCAACCAGGAACGCTGCTCTAGGGCGGGGCCCATCACCCCCTCACTGTGCACCTGAGTGGCGCTGAGTGGTTGATCCCACTCGTGCATCACTGTCTTCTCACTTCTGGGCTTCCTGCATGCGCCCAGGTTCTCTCCAACTCCGTCACTCCCATCATCCCCGCTGGCGCCCTCTTCACCTCGGCCGCACCTGGCCTTGCTCAGCTGCTACCAGCCGGGTCTGGCCCCAGGGAAGGTGGATGCCTCTCAGACCACCGTGTCGGTGGATATTTGAATGTGTTTGCATTTGTTGAGCGTTTTCGTCAAAGCACTGGAAATCATGATGACAAAAGTGCACAACAATTAAGGTAATGATCACAAATTAATCAGAGAGTAAAAAGGAAGAGGAAGGATGTCAGCTGTTGGAGGGGGAAGTGAGAACATGACCTTTAAATTGTGCATGAAAAACAATAGAGAGAAAGTAAAAGAGAATGCGAGCATCAAAAGGTAGAAGTGAGAAAGAGAGGAGAAAGAGTGTCATAGAAGTGTGTGCAGGAAGTGGGGATAGAAGACAGATAGCAGAATTGTAGCCAGAACGAAGAGGGGTAAGGGGGCAGACAGAAAGACCAATAAGGGGAGCAGAGCAATAATCAATCCAAGAAAACATAAGACATGCAACCAGAAGCTTGGTGATGTGGAATGATAAAAAGGGCTACTCAATGAATATCGAACAGATAAAAATTATAGGAAAGGGAAGAATCAAAGATAATTCCTAGATTATAAGCGGAGGTAGAGAAGTGGAGGAATGCAGGGGGAAAAGAGAGAGGGGGGGGGGTGAGGGGGCTACTGTAAATGTTGGATAAAGAGGCTTTCAGTTTCAGAGGGGTTAAGATGAAGAAAGTGAGAGCACATCCAGTGTTGTATGGCAGGGAGACAGTGAAAAGGAGTGAGTCAGTGAATGAGGAAAAATAAAAGAGGAAGAAGGATCGAATATAGATTTAAATAAAAAGAACACTGGGGAAAGAAACCGCACATTCAAGTAGCTTGGAAAGAAATGACAAAAGAGCAATGGGGCAGAGGTGTGCAGAGAGAGTGGGATTGAGAGTAGGTTTTTTCAGTCTAGTAAAAATCACAGCATGCTTGAAGCAAGAAGAGAGGCATGAACGGGACAGGGAGATATTAAGAAGACAGGCACGTTAGGGGCTAAGCTGAGAGTAGACTAGAGGGGTGAGGAAAGGTGGAAGAGGATCAAGAGTAGAGGCAGTAGGATGGGCACGAGTTATAAAGGCAGTAGTGTCAATGCCAGTAAGTGGAGAAAAAGCTGACAGTGAACAACAAAGAGAGGGAGAGAATTAGCAGGAAGGAGATATTAGAAAAAAAGGAAGAGCAGAGAGAAACAACCTTGAGAGGGAAATAGTCATCAAAGTCAGAGGAAGAAAGGGAAGAGGCGGGGGAAAGGATGTATTTAGGAGTTGGAAAAGGCGACAGGGATGATAGGAAAAGGGAAAGCGTACAGTCGCAGAAGTAGAACCTCTTAGCGGCCAGCAGAGAGAAGACATAAGATGAATGAGGAGAGGAAAGAGCAATGGGATCAGAAGGGAGCGAACATCATTTGGCTTTACAAAGAGAAGTCTGAAGAGAAATAAGTTTAAGACTAAGCCATGGTTGCGGGGGTTTACGGGACGGGGAGAAAGGGTCGGGCGGAATAAGGGAGTCCAGGCTAGTGAGGACCAAGGTGTGAAAATAGGCAACATCACAGTCAGAAGGAAAGGAAGAGAACGTACTACTAGAAGGAAGGGTAGATAAAGAGAGGACAGGACTGAAGAGTGATTAAATTAGTGTCACAATGGGAAAAAGTAGATGGAGAGGGTAAGGGTACAGAATACGAGGGGAGTAAAGGAGAGACAGAAAGATGGAAGTGGTCAGTGGAGTGACTAGGGTGAGAAGTACTAGTGGTATTATTAGAAGGAAAGAAGGAGAAGTGTGAGAGGAAGGGGATGGGTTCTGGGTTACATGATAGGATTCAATCAGAGAGGACAATGGAGAGGCAGAGTAAGTAGCAAGGTATCACTGAGAAATCACTGAGCAGAAAAAAATTAAGAGGAAGGAGTTAACACACAAGAAAATCTAGATCATCATACAAGTTAGGCATAGGGCCAGGAGGCCTATAATGAAAAAGCAAACCCATCCAGTGAGGTTTAGAGTAATATGAAAGCAAAAGAAAGATGATATTCAAAGGAAGAGCATTTAGGAAGGTTAGAGGGGTATACAGGAGATAAGGAAGAATGGTAGAACATCTAAGTGCCCCTGCTGCTACGAGAAACACGATGAGCTTTGGAGAATATTGTGGAGGTGGTAAGAAAGGAAGCAGAAGTGATAGGGAACCCGTAGGCCCTTTGAGACGAGGTAACAGTATCTGAGATGGATGGAGATGCAGAACTTACTCATACATCAATAATCAGACCGACTCAGGGAGTTGGCAAGACACAACTGTTTTAATTGCATTTGTCTAAAACAGGGAGTACAACGGGCATCAACGGAAGCCGCATGGTCATACGTCTCTCTCAACAATTTTCATGAAAAAACACAGATTTACAACAAAAACTCGTCCTGAGTGACTTCATACTATGTGGCAAAATACGAAAACCTACTAGGGGATGTGATAGGCTTAAGGGAAACATCTACGTATACTTTCAATGGGGGTCTAGACTGTGATTGGGTCTCTAAGGTCAGGTGGACAGCTATGCCCACCCCTCGTGTAAGTCATCTTCCATGTCATAATAATACACAATGTTTCATTGGCATCTCAAACTATAGGGCTCTTTGCTACATGGCCCTCTACAATTGGTTGGCACGCTTGTACCCTTCTGGAATATTCAACTCGCTAGCAGCAGGATAGCTGGTACCCCAGGTCCTGGAGGGTTGGCTTGGTCATGCCTCCCCACCCAATTAGCCCAACATCCATCATCACTCCTACTATCTGCCATTCAATTAGCTCTTTGAACTCGGCCTTGCAAAGGATCACTGTGCCTTAGAATAAAAGGGAGTGTGAGCATGGCCTTATCTTCTGGTCTCAGTGTAGCTTGCCCAAAGTCTATTTTTATCTGACCATGTGACAGGAGACCATGTTTTGAGCTCCGTCGTTGCATTTAATAATATTAAATGAATAACACCGGGCACTTCTAGTGTTTTTCCATTGCACCTCAACAGGAGCCCGTTTTGCTTCTCACGTTCATCGTATCGCCTCGAAAAGATAACCAGTTTCTTGGCTGTTCCAACCCTTGACACTGGGTCAACAAGTCTTCTCGAATCTTCCTTCGCCGTCAGCTGTTTTATTCTACTGTGCCACACTTTCAGCCCTTCTTTTCACGGGGTCCAGGTTTGCTAAAATGTTTGTGCAACACCCAGATTCAATACACACTTATGTGTATTGGCGGCATCGCCTGCAGTGTATTCGCTACGTATAGCCAGCTTTATGATTACTTAGCCTGCTTGCGTTACTGCATCTGTACAATTTCAAAATGGCATTGCATTTTCTTCAGTGTTCTCTGCACGTGCAATCTTCATTTTGCTCATGAAATGTTGCTCAATTCTTTACTTCGCCACCAGATTCTATAATGTCTATTCACATTCGTTATTGGCATCTCGTCTGGGTGTGTCATTTCTGCTTCATGTGACATCACCAGTTTTCTCTTTCACTCATCTTCACACCTCTTCCGGAATTTCCTTCAGAAAACTGTCATTTCTTCATGGATACATCAAGTAGGGTTTGCCCAATGGATACCTTGTTTCAAAAACTTTTTGCGGTGTAGGTGCCATCACTGGTGTTGCGCATGTCGCAATTTTCAGTTGCCAACATATAGGGAAAATAGGGGCGGGACTTCCAGTAGAGGCACTTGGCTCCTCCTCTACAACAGTGTTGAGTGAAGCAACCCAGGTCTTGGTTATGGAAAGAAAGTGGAAGTTAAAATGAAAAAGATTTCCTATTTTTCTTATTTTTTTTTTATTGGTGTCTTATATACAGGCACCAGGTTGCATGAATGTTTCAAAACACCAAAGACAACTGGATGCAGCAAGGATATAAAAGCATGTAGAGATCATTCACATTTAATTTGGGTTAGTAAAGAAATGCTTTCAAGGCACAAGAGAGCATATTCCAGAATTGCAAAGCAGAAAGAGGTGTGGCAGAATTTAGCTGCTCGCACAGCAACTAATTTACCTTATGGAACTCACACTTCTCCGGTTTTACGGTCTCTTCATTGGCTCCTGATACATAGACGGGTGGAGATTAAGGCTCTATGCCTTGTTCATTGGGCATATTTTCAGTAGGAGGCAGACAATCTTTGTGCTAAGTGTACTCCTTATATTCCCAACTAGGCTCTTTGCTCTGGAGATGCATGTTTAGTCGTAGATCGTAGGTTTCGTCTTGCAAAAGTGGGAGGCCAAACCTTTTGGATTTCAGCTGCTAAGCTGTGGAATGGGCTCAGGGATGTCATTTGGGGGTTGTGTAGAGACTGCAATGAGTGGATGTAAGAGAAGGTGTGAGTGACTAGTGGGTGAATGAGAAGTGATGTGATGTAAGCTTTTGAATGTTCTGGGTGGGTGGTTGTGTGCCTGTGCACAGAGAATGTAATGAATGGATGTAAGAGAAAGTGTGAGTGACTGGTGGGTGAATGAGAAGTGATTTGATGTGTGCTTTTTAATTTTCTGGGTAGGTGTGTGCCTGTGTAGACAACATAATAAGTGGATGTAAGAGAAGGTGTGAGTGACTGCTGGGTGGGTGAATGAGAAGTGATGTGATGTGTGTTTTTGAGTTGGGTGGGTGGATGTGTGCCTGTGTATAGAATGTAATGAGTGGATGTAAGAGAAGGTGTGAGTGAGTGACTGGTGGGTGAATGAGTATGAATCTGATGGTGTGTTTTTGAATGTTCCGGGTGGATGTGTGCCTGTGTAGGAAATGCAATGGGTGGTGGTAAGAAAGGTGTCTGATTGAGTGACTGCTGGGTGAATGTGTATTAATGTGACAATGTGTTTTTGAATGTTCTGGGTGGGTGGGTTTATGTGTGCCTGTGTAGAGAATGCAATGAGTTCATGTAAGAGAAGGTGTGAGTGACTGGTGGGTGAATGAGCATACATGAGGTAGTGTGTGTTTGAATGTTCTCGGTGGGGTTTGGTGTGTGCCTGTGTGGTGAGTCCAGTGTGATTGAGTGCAAGAGGAGATGTATAGCTGAGTGACCAGTGGGTGAAAGGGGATGCATGTGTGTGTAAGGCCCTGGGAGACTCGGGATCACTGGAGCATTTTTGCCACATCCTTTATTGACTTTACATGCTTTACTGGTATTTCTCGGCAAAGGCAAGTTCATGTGTGCCATTCCCTGGCTAGACTGGCATTTTGGTGCAGCCAGTCTAGCCATTGCTTACTGTGGCATGACATTTATTACTCGGCATCTTTGAAAAAGCAGGCATGATAAGTGCTAGACTGATGTTTTGGTGTAGCGGCCTGTATATTCTTCACTGTAGCATGACTTTTTATTAACTGAGCATCTATGAGGAATCACGCAAGATAAGTGTACTTATGGGTCTAGACTGGCTTATATTGGAACCAGTTTGGACATGTTTTCCTATTGTGACATCTCATTTTTAATGGCAAAACCAACGGGAGTATGTACTTACATAGGTGTACTGGCATATATTGGCAGAGCCAGTTTTGTGCCCAGTGCCAGTAATGATACTATAGAAAAATGTCTTAAAGCGAACATAAGTATGGTCTTATATGGGAATATTAGCATATTTTGGTGGAGCCAGCATGGAAATGTATGGGCACATCCAGCATACAAAGGTTTTTTTATACTGGCATATATTGCAGGGACCGGCATGATAATGTATTTATTTATTTATTTGGCATTTGTAGAGCATGCCAAACCTTTAGGTATCTGGGTGCTAGACAGTACATGTCAAATACATGCATCAAACAAGGCATGCAGAGAAGCAGTTCTGATATATTTACATAGCATTATTTACAATATTTACAAGCATATTGAGGATCATAAATAACAATTATGCTGGGTATTAACAGAATGTACAGGCGGATCATAGGTAGAGAATGGTCAAGGATCGAAGAAACCAGAGGGGCATAGCAACAGGTTGGGAAATGCCCTGTGAACCTTTGGTGACTTGCAACTATTGTACTTTTTTTCATGATTTACCCTACACCCAAAAACAACTCGCCTTCCACCACTGGCTGGTATATTTGTGGACCAGGCACCACCCTCTTCTCTCTATGTTACATTTAAAGATTTAAGCTTTGATTGAAAAACATGTTGACTTCTTTCACTTGCAGTAGTGCATGCCCCTGCAATGGCATAATCATCATGGACATTGCACACACATCGTGGGCCGGACAGTCACTCAGTGTGGCATGCCCTGTGATTTGTTAAGGAGCTTGCAGGGCCCCCACAGCTTGGCTTGCAGGGGAGCTGCCATATGTTGTGCTCCGCCATTGGGCACCACAGGGTCTTAGAAAGGGGCAGTGTGCAGTGCGCACTTTGAAGTCTGCCAGTGAGTCCCCGGATGAGAAGGAACTAGTGGGTGTTTTCAATTTTAAATAACTCTGTGGTGCTATGTAGGTGTGCAGCAATGATATTACATTAAATGGTGTTTTTTTAAAAACATCTGCTGGCACCCAGTATTACGCCTAGATAATAAAAACGATGGGGGTCTTGGGTATATTGAAAGAACCTTTCCCAGGTATTATACTCCAGCAAAAATAACATTATTGGGTGCACTCCCCTCTTTGCATGCTGACCAGTGTAATAAGTTTCTTCTATCATAGTGGTAGCTGAATCATATATACATTTATAACCAGGGAATTTTGTTGATACTAAATCCTGGTCAATGATTTAATTTTCAGGCTTGTTCGTGCAGCATTTTTCTCCTGGTTAAACACCAGAGCACGCCTCCCCAGGTCAGTGGTTATTTGACTTGTTTAGCACAGCAACGCCACAGATAACACATACTTCTGTGTCCCAGGCCTGGCTCCAGCAGGCGGTGCAGGGGGGCCAGGCCACCCCAGAGTCAGTCTCTGGCCCCCGCTAGAAAGAAGGTCTTATACATCACTGGTAACCGAGGGAGTGGGGGGTGGTTGTCAGGGTCGGACTAATATTGTCTCGGGCACAATCAACAAGTGCCCCACAGTTCCAAATGGATATTCATTCCTTTTGTGACACTGTTTGAATAGTAACCAAGGGGGAGTTTTTTTGATAAAGTGTGGTGCAAATTGTGCATGTCAAACAATATTTATTCAGCAGCACTGGCCAAAACTACTAGCCGCAGAGGGAATGAACTCATCATACAGGCCCAAATTGGCCAATAAAGTGGCCCACATTAACCCAAAAACGGGCCTACACCATCATTCTGTGAGGCTGAATTGCAGGAGGCCTCACCAGGATTTGTTTTCTTGCCTTAGACAATGATTTATGCCCCACAGCCATAAAAGTACAAATGACAAGGGAGATGGAGGACCGGTCACACATCTAAGTGAGGTAGCACACTTATTCAAGCAGGCTGCCTACAACCATTTTCTGAAACTTAAAATCACAATTTTGGTTTCTGTAATTTAAAGTATGTTTATTTTGTGTGGGAATATAGTGGTTTTTCACATCACGCTTAATAAAATGGTTAACTATATCAAACAATAAATGATAGGTAAAGTTGCTTGAACACAGATTTCTGCAGAAGGTGTGTTAACTGACACAACTGACTGGAGGCCCTTACAAATGACAATCAAAGAATATATTCTGTTGCATTGACTACTTAAGTATAAGTGAAAAGATAAGGTTGGTAGTAACAAAAATGTAATTCTGAAGGGGAGAGTGTAGTAAAATCAAAGTGATTAATGCAAGACTTTGAATTAAACATTACCACTACTGTTGCTCTGCGCAACATTCCATGCCATAATTCTGTAGTATGTCTGTGCAATTAGAGAAGGGGACAAGCCATTAGCAAATGACCTTTGGTGCTGCCACCAAAAGGAAGGTGCAGTTCATTCTAAGTTGCTAGGCCATGTTGAATCTGCACTGGAACACAAGCAACTATATGAATTTTTAGGCCCTGTGGTCTAGCAGTTTGGGAAGGGCTTCTGGCATTAGTGACAGGGCCATGGCTGATATGCAAACAATGGCATGGAAGGATGGCCAGAGCAATGACGGTGCTTCTAATTGATTCAAAGATGTTTTACCTATTAGGTACAACCTGAACACAGGCTGTGAAACACAGATAGGATGGCAATAAAATGTGAGGAGAAACACACATCCAATGGGTGTGTCTGGTCATTTACCCACCTAATGACTAGCCATGGCTATGTCAATGCCTCGCCACCAAAACCTAACCTTTTTTGAACTCTTTGAGCAAGCTCTATCACAAAGTAACACCAAAACGTGTTGCTGTATAGGGTATGCCAGTGTTATATCTAAGCATTCTTTTGAGTGTTTAATTACTTAAGTGACTCTGTAAATGAGCTCCTGGTGTAGTACAATTCTCTTAATGTGTGTCTACAGCCAGTTGATTTTATAAGTAATATATTTGTCAATGCCTCTGTGACTTGCACTGAAGTCCTGTCTTAAGCAATCACAAAGCCAGCAGTTTTGGCTTGTGTATAGGTATTAGCAGACATTTGCCAGGCAATGCCATCATATGCCCAGTTAGTGGCTCCATGTTCTAGTTGTTCTCATCTTATGGCCATGCGGTACCCTTATGGCAGTGCCTGGTGCCTATCCATGCCTAATCAAAAGCCCAAGCTGTTGGCTTTGCCAATACATGTTGGCTTCTGTTGGTCTCCCTAAGTCCAACAAGGCCCTACCTGAAAATGCTAAGGCTAGACTGGCAAGTATTGACCTGTTTCAGATCTTCTCATGCATACTTACCAGTGGGGCTCCGACCTAAATAGAATATACCTTTGTTTGGAAGCCCAGTCTACTCCCATAGAACATTTCATGATTCAAACTGATAAGTACTGACTTGATAACTTCATTCTGTTTAAATACATTTCCTGAGTTTGCATGCAAACAGAATATGTCATGTGTGTTGTGGGATTGGTTTGGAAAGTATGATGTAAATCGTGGGTGTTGGGTTTTCAGGCAGTGCCGGAAATGAAACATGGCCGCCCTTAATTAACAAAAAAGAAGAGCGTTTTCTGTAATGTTGCAGGCAAAGTATAAAAGGTGCAACTCTTTTATAACTAAAAAGCAGTATTTCAATATTTTCTATTGAGTGCAATCAGAGGTGGATTTAACATTTGGACAAGGGACAAATGCCAATGCCCCCCACCCCCTGCTCTACTCTCTCCCCTCAAATACAAACAGCAGTGAGCCAGGCTCTACCAGTGAGATCTTATCTATTTAACGTGTCTCAGAGGCAGATTATTTACAACAGGGAGTGATTAGAGATGAGAAAAGGTAAAAAGGTAGTGCCCATTTCTTAGGCACTGTAAAAAAAAAATATATGAGTTTTTAAGAAGCCATTTAAGTGTGATTGTTGGGTGATTAGTAAGTAAGGGGATACAGAAAAAGCTGTGTGAAGCAATAACCTTGTCAAGCATTTCATTTCACTTTGTGTCTGTATGAGATTGTTTGTAAGTTCTCATTAATTGCTATGCTGGAGCTTGTAGGCTTCCATTCAGGATGGGGAAAATAAAGCTACAGTCCTTGGCAATCATTTTCCAGGTCAAGTGGAGTGGAAGAAGTGGCGCAAAATGCACGTAGCTCCACTTTTGCTGAGCTGCAGGGTTTTGTATGATTTGACAGGCGAAGTTGGAGAACAGATCAGACTTAACAAGGCCCCCCTGCCAAATCCGATTGGTATTCCACCAGCATGTATTTTTACATTGGCGGAAATCCAATAGATTCCTATGGGAACTGCCTGTCTTTTACACCTGGAAAAAGCGGGCAGAGTCCAAAGGAATCTATTGTGGATGGCTCCCACAATTGTTAATTGTGGAAGTGGTTTACACTTGTCCAGACACGTAGTGGTAAATTAAAGAGCAAAGGCGATTTTCACCTGTGTTTTACTCTTTATTTTCCAGTACTTGGTGAAAACAATCAAAATTAATGAATGGCCCCTTATGCAAAAAAGTGCAAACAGGAGAAGTCCGATCTGTGCAATTTAGGATTCAAAACAAAATGCCCCCATTGATGTTTCTACAATGATGAATACTGTGTCAGGTTGGTTTATCATGAAACTTGTGCATTTTTTTAAAGGTTGCATGTGGTAATATTTCCTACAAAAATATCGCCATATTTTTGCGGCGATATTGAGCCATCGGCCCTGTGGGGGACACCCCAGCATTATTTTAAAATGTGCGGGGGACACCCCCTCAATCCTCACTCCCACAAATTATCCCCCCAAAAATATTGCCTATGGCGAGACAAGCAACCATATGTACGCTGAAACTGTTGGTGGGGATAATATGTAGGGATACCTTTTTAAAATACAATTTAGTATTATTTTAGGTATTCAAAGCCAAACGTCAACACATATTTGTATCAACCTGAGCTCGGAAGATGTGTGTTCAAGTATCTAAATTTCATGCTAGGCTCATATTATGGCTTTACCGCTTGACCGAAGTGTGTGATCCTGGGCATATTTTTTTATTTCACTATGCCTTCCCTGCTCAAATGAGGTGCCACTAACAGTGATTCAGTTTGCACTATAAGCTATTCCAAAAAGCTTCACTCATGGTTTATTAGATGGGCAACACATGGATTAGGGCACACACACATCTAACTTTGCAAATATCCGGGCCAAATTTATTGAACACAATTGTGTCATTTAATAGCAAATCAGAGAAAACACATCAAACAAAGAGTCATCATGGACAATTGAATATTATAACAAGCATGTACCAGACAATGATGTACAGGGGGACGCCCCACCAGGAGTGATACCAGGAGACTGCAAACCCCTCAACCAGCACTGTCTGCCTCCTGATGCAGCCCTTCCAACCCTAGCACTCCCTTGCACTCCCAACTCAATTAAAATGTGCTGCACAAATGCAACAAAAAATAACATTGTGTGCTTAAAATGTATTTTGGACATGAACCATTGATGGGAAAACATTCAGAATGGGACTACTGTAGAGGTTCATTTGGAAAGGAGGGGGAGGAGGGTGTGGAATGGGTGGGTGAAGGGAGGATTGTATACATGTACCTGTATTGATTTGACATGGTATGTTTTGTTCTTGAAATTTAAAGAAGTTTGAAAAAAATGTAATTCTGTAGGAAACAAAATCTATTCCATGCTTGAGTATTCTGGGTGGGGGGGCTATCTTTCACAACAAGATGGACGGACCACAAGCATGTCCTCCGGGGGCCCACTGGGAGTATTCACAGTGCTCAGGAAGGTATTGTTGGGCAGACACCATCTGAGATGGTACAAAGACTGGGGGCCTCACTGCTTAGCCCTCTCAGAGGAGGAGGACGAGGCATCACCCTCAATTCTCCCAAGCCAGTTCAGGAAAGGCATGCTTGGTGCTGGTGTGAATAGGTGGGAGGGAACGTAAATAGGAACGCTGGTTTGGGCAGCTGAAGGAAGGTGATTGGACGGTGAAAGGTGAAGGAGGATCAGATATAACAAAAAGGGGAGATCAGATGGGAAGGGAAGACAGGTAGATTGATGTTGCAACACTATTTTCCTTGCTTCTCTTTTGCTATGTACAGTTTTTTTTATAGGGGGTGCATATGTATTTTTGCAGATCTGGGAAGACATTTTTTGCTGGATCGCGTACCTGGGAAATCTGGATCAACGCCATCACTTTGTTTAGGGTACTCCGAGACCCACACCCAATGGAATGTGGGCCCCCCTGATCACAAACCTGGCCCACCCAGATGAAAATTCCTGGAGCAGGGCCTGCTGTGTCCATTGATCTATAGATGTTTGATACACTAGCTGTAGCCTGCATTACAGATTTTGGTTATCCTGTTAAAAATACTGCATTATGTATGTTTCACATGTAGACCCCACATCGAATCTGGAAAATGGCATTCCCCAAATGTGTAATCGTGGACAAATAATGCCTCCTTCTGTGCCTCGGTTCTTATATCTGGCTGAAATGAGAGCACCTCGAAACATGGATGCTAGATACATCTATAAAATCTGAAGGTAGTTTGCCATCAATTCCAGTTATATCTGTTGGGGCGGAGTCAAATGATATCACTTCCGGTGATGTCATCAGGGGGCCAAAGGTCAGGTGATGTCACTTCTGCTACCCCTGGCCTTTTGGTGAAATGACATCCCTAAATGGGCTGCCGCCTGCCTTGAGATGCACCCACATTCGTTTGGAATTTAGACGGCTGTTGAAAACTCTACTTTCTTAGGTCAAATTGTTAGCTAGCCTTCTGTGTGTTTGTAGCGCCAAGATGCCTTTGGGCTTACGAACCCTTTATAAGGTTTATTAACATAACATAAAATAACAAAGAGGGGGAGCAGAGGTTTGGGAGTTCAGGAAGAGGAGTGATATAGGAAGGGTTGGAATGAAAGTAAATGCAATTTAGTTTAGCGGTTGGAGTGCTATGGGGTCTGGAATTGCATATCAGGTAAGTGTTAATGTGGTAAAAGGGAGATGGAAGGAGGGGGAGAAGGGGAAGAGAGGAAGGTATTATTCAAGGTAGAAGAAGACAGAGTAGGGAGACGCATCTGGGGTGTCTAAGTGCTTACATAGTTGAAAATGGGGGTGTCCACATGAAGGAAGGAGGCGAGTCACAAAGGTGAAGTGTTAGGTATTGGATGGTTGGCACAGGTGGTGTGTTAGGTTTGCGATTGAAGGTTGGAAGTGATCAAGAGATCAAAGATGGAGTGTGATTTATTAGAAGCTGAGCATTCAATCGCCTAAAATGAAAAAGGGACAGAATATCAGAAGAAATGAGAGGGTAACTTTTATTAGATAGGTTCTGAGAGCGATTATTGATAGCAGGGGGGAAGAGCCTAGAAGAAAGTCTAGAGGACAGTCTAGTACGGATAGGAGAAGGCATTTTAAACACAGTCAGAAGAAAAAGGCAGGACTAAAAAAGAAGATAAGGAATGAGAAGTGGAGACTGGTGCATTGTCAGACGGAAACAGCGGCAAGCAGGAGTAAAAGACCTTAGAACGAGATGCCCTTAGATGAGAATACCCAGTTGAGGTTGCCATAGAGGGTTGTCAAAATAGGGCAATGGGGGTCACATTATCCATCAAGTCAGCCGGCCATGATGTCAGTGTCAAGGTGGATGCGGATAGCGGGGAAGGTCTGTGTGTGGTAACCCTCCTTGGTGTGGCAGATTGAGAGTATGGGCTGCCCTTCACATGCAGGCCAGACAGGCATGGTAACACATGTTCACAGCCTGCCTCATCTGTCCTCGGAGTGGGCTAACTTATCTTGGCTGGCCACTGCCATCTTCTGCTTGAACCCCACCACTCATGTGCCCTGGAAATGGGTGGTCCTCTGGGCCTTGCCCTACTGGCCCTGTCATGTCATTTGGCTATGGGCCTGTCCTGGCATGCATGCCAGATGCCTCCTTCATCCTGAGCTGCACTGACCAAGCAGCCTGGGCTCCAGTTCTGATAGAGCCACCCCACACTTATGCGGCCCAGCCTAAAAATGTCTCTGATGCCCCAGGAGACCGCTCAATGCAGCCCCCAAGAAGGATCAATTCAACTCTGGGGTTTATCCAGGGTGCAAATGTTTTTTTTCTTCGTCTGTAGCGACCAGAGTGGGAGGTGTGCCAGACCAGAGAATAAAACTCTTGTTCTGCAGGTAAGTGGGGAGGGGGTGGGGAAGAGGTTAGGTTTGGTATGGTTTGGGAGGGGTGGGATGATGGGTGACCCTTACTGTTGCCTATCCACATTACCGAACAAAACAAAACAAAAATATGGGGCTGCCCAGGGAAGGTGGCTGGAACAGTGGGTGGTCAATGTGTATTCTCGCACGCTGTTCCAGCCACCTGATTGGCTGAACGCCCTTCCCTGTGTACCATTAGGTTTTCTTTGTCTTTGTCGCTGGACATCCAAGGCTGTTCCATTGTCCTTGGACAGGGAGACCTCTTAATTGTCTCCAGCCCTGAACATTCCATGGATTTCCCTAGTCAGTGTGATACGCCTGGGTCAGGTAAATACAGTATCGTGAAGTCCAGAATCACACCTGCACACTAAATAAACAAAATTATAAATAACTAATTTGTTTTTTGTCTTTCCTTTTCTTCCCCTGATGTTCTATTTGCATGTGTAAGTAGACGAAGTCTGTTTCCCTGACCCGAGTTGGACCGGGGTCACACACTCTTGTACACAAAATAAAATACGAACTGGATCTCGATCACTGCCTGTGCTCCTTTTAAGGGATTTTGATAACTGACCATAGAATGCAGTGCAAGGCATGCACACCCGGATGTTCCCATGCCTTACAAAGCATCAAGCCACCAATGTGCAATTGCCACGGTGTTAATCGGTCATGGTGGCCACGGGTAGCACGGGACATCTACGGGCTCCAGCAACTCGTATGAAACGCAATAGAGCGGCCAGACTCTGCATGGATTCAGCAATCCATGCACATAGAAGAATGTGGTGCAGGTGGGACAGCTGGTAGGTTCCCTGCACAAAGCAGGCAAATGAAGAAAGCGGATTTTCTGTTTCGCGACCGTGCCATGCAGTGGCGATCATTGCATGCAGTGAATGTCCATGCACGTGCCTGGATTCGCTTCTTTAAACTCACGAGTGCTGATACATTTTGAAATTGCAAAATTAGAAATAACATTCGCTGTGTTGTGAAGAAGGAAAAAAAAATAACTTTCTTTTTTTCTTTTCTCTTTCCTTTTTAATGCAAGACGAATGTCACATCTTTTATTATTCTTATTTTTATAAATTGACTGCAATTACTTTTATATTGTTGAAATGTGTGAATGATATATTGTAAAGTTGACTTTGTTCAGCTCAATCAATAATAAAAAAATTAAAAAAAACTCATGCAACATCAACTGGGCTACTTTAGGTGCCCATGCCAACACAAGGTAAGAACTGTGCTACATTTTCTTTAAATGCAATCCTAACCTCACAGTGACAAGGTGATCAAGTTAGCAAAAAAAACCTTGCCAACTGAAAGTGCCTAAGCAGAAAAACCCCAGGTGCCACTGGAAAATTATTCATGGGCAGAACCAAAAGAGAAAGTAATTGCTGAAATGTTTTATGAACAAGGATTGTGGGATGTACTACAATAATGAACGTTTATGTAGCATACAACAAACCGAATTGCTTGTTTGGCCTTAAACACTCTGTGTTGTTAACTTATTATTAGCTTACTAAATGGTACTCATTGTATCTACTACAAAGCATGACCACAAGAATTCCTCTTTTGCCGATTCAAATGTGCTTGACGCCGACTACACACAATGGGGGTAATTCATAGAATTCAGCGCACAAGTGGCGCACGCGGCCGACGCACAGTGTGCGCGTGCGGCAGTCTGCGCCAGCCGCATGCGCCAAAACCCCATTTCGGCGCACACCATATACATGGATTTTAACATCCCTAAGCAGCCGTGGCGCAGAGTGGCGCAGCGACCCTGCAGCAGCGCCAGTTACGCCCCCAACCCCGGCCTGTGCGCCATGAACAGCGCACAAATCCAGTACATGACGCACAGGCCAGTGGACCAGCATACAGCCCCCCAACCACGAAAACGCATGTAAAACTCCCCGCGCACCCCTTGGAATACATGTACCCCGCTCGCGCTAGGCCAATCGCGTGTAAATCTCCCCGCGCACCCCTCGGAATACATGTACCCCACTCGCACTAGGCCAATCGCGTGTAAAACTCTCCGCGCACCCCTCGGAATACACGTACCCCGCTCATTCGTAGGAAGTTTCACACGCGATAGGCCTAGCGCGAGCGGGGCACGTGTATTTCTGAGGTTCGCGGGGAGTTTCACACGCGGTAGCCCTTGTGCGAGCGGGGAACGTGTATTTCTGGGGTTCGCGGGGAGTTTTACACGCGGTAGGCCGTGTGCTAGCGGGACACGTGTATTTCTGGGGTTCGCGGGGAGTTTCACACGCGGTAGGCCCTGTGCGAGCGAGGTACGTGTATTACTGGGGTTTGCGGGAAGTTTCACACGCGATAGGCCTTGGGCGAGCGGGGCATGTGTATTACTGGGGTTCGCAGGGAGTTTCACACGCGGTAGGCCCTGTGCGAGCAGGGCACGTGTATTTCTGGGGTGCCCAAACGAATTGGCAGTGTGTGTCCTCCCAGGTGTGCCCTCACACCCCTCCCCAGGGCCTGCAGGCAGACCACAACACAGGTGAACACACTGCACCCCTGGCCATGCCCCACAGGCAGCCCATCCACCCTGGTGAAGCTCCCCAGCCAGCCCACATGTCACCACGCACAAGTGAGCACTGACTCATGTGACCCCACCCACCCACCCAGCAGTGAGGGGCACCTGCCAGCAGGCCCCCATTCATGTCCCCCCACCCACCCAGCAGTGAAGCGCACCTGCCAGCAGGCCCCCACTCATGACCCCCCATCCACCCACCCATCCAGCAGTGAAGGGCACCTGCCAGCAGGTCCCCACTCATGTCCCCTTAAGCCCACCAACCCACCGGCCCAGCAGTGAAGGGCACCTGCCAGCAGGACCCCACTCATGTCCCCGCACCCAGCCAGCTGTGAAGGGCACCTGCCAGCAGGCCCCCACTCATGTCCCCCCCAACAAGTCAACATGACCCACAATCATGGCCCTCATGGCCACCCAAATCCCACCGCATGCCACCCCTGCCCAAATAACCAACCAAGCATAACATAACCCCCACATTGAAATGGCCATTACATGGAACAACCCAAATGGCATGTATGTACGTCAACACATGTCCGTCACACACGCACAATGGGTGCCAGTGAATGTAAAAGCCCACATCGTGACATGCATGAAACCAATGAGAGAATACCACACATTGAAGTACGGGAAAAAATGTATTGAACAAAAAATGTGGTGAAACAAATTTAAACTCCAAACAATGGACATAAGGAAAACAATGCAGAATGTCACATAATGATAAAAAAAGGAAATCAGAATCCAAAATATATGAAATCAAAAATGTCTCCAAAGTCTCCCTCCAACAAAGCAAATCCAAACAGAAATGAAAAAGTAAAATCCATTGCTCCATTGAAAAATCAAAAAAGAAAATGCTGACAAATCCACACTCCAACTATTTACAAGGATGAAATCCTGGATCCATGAGCCCAACAGTCCAAATGAAACCTACAAAAATACACTAACTAATGAAGAACTATATACAAAAATGTGGGGTATTGTCCAAGCGCCCCAAAAAAAAAATGAACACAAAAATGAAACCTAACACTAACTAACTATTTACAATGGCAACGGGCTAGTCCGACGGCTCACTTTTTTATGTCCCGGAACAGGGCATCATCGAACTCCCGCTCAATGTCCTGGAGGCGGTCCTCTTCCATGGCCCCAAGGGTTCGCAGGGACGATGACATGTTGACCTCCAACTGCCTGCGACTTGCTTCGAGGCACTCGGCCCGCCTCAGTGCCCTCAGCATGGAGTTCTCCGCCCTGACCATTGTGAGCCGTGCCTCTTCCGTCCGCTGCTGCTCCGCATCTATGGCGTGGCCCAACCACTGCCACACGGAAGACACTTATAATCCTGGGTCCTCCTGCCCTCTGGCCGATGCCTGCCCCTCCAATGTTGAAGGCCCCGAGCCATCATTGCTCCCACCATGTTGCTGCTGCTGCTGTGCCTGTGCCTGCGCCCTGGCTCTTGCTGCCTGCATGTCCTCCTCCGGCTGGGGTGCAGTTGTCGTGGTGGCCACCCCTGCTGGACGTCCAACTCCGACTGTGGCAGGGATGTGTCCTCCACCAGCCTGGCCGCTGGGTCAGAGGCAGCTCCATAGGGTACCCAGTTGATACATGGGTGGGAAGATGGCAAGGAGGACGACTGGCGCGTAGGGGGCTCAGGTGAGGAGGGGGTCGCAAGAAGGTCCAGCACACGGAGGAATCCAGCACTGGTGACCCATCCCAGTAAGTCAACGCGGTCAAAGAGGCATCCGAGATGATGTGCAGTGTCTTCATGAAAACACTGCAGGTCACCTCGCATGCCCTGTTGACACAACTCTATCCCAGCCAGGACAGGCTCAACCCGGTCCCGGATAGCCACGTCCGCAGGGAGAGGAAGGCCAATTGTTGTGCGCCAATCCCCTCCCTGAAAACGGGTCTGGACATAGGCATCCCTGCTGGTGCCGGATGATGCAGTCACAGGATCAGGGACAGGATTTCACACAGGCACCTCCGCGGCGGCCTGTGCTGCCTCCTGTCCCGGCCCCTGCACTGCACCACTAGCACCAGTGGAATCCCCACCTCCAGACCCCAAGTGTGTCCCTTCCACGGCCTCCTCCTCCACCAAACCCCCCACCAACCTGGATGACTCCATGCCATCTTCCTCCGTCGGACCCTGTGGGGTCTCAGCTGCCCCTTCTGCTGCCGAGGAGTCCATCTCCGACCTCCGCCTCTTGGACCTACCCTCGGCAGCTGCAGCCTGGGATGCGGCACCAGACTCCTCACTCCCCGAAGAGATGACAATCTGGGAGGGGAGCCGGGCCTTGCGTCTCCGGCTGGTGGTGCAATCCCTGCTGCTTTGCTCCAAAGCACCCTCTCCGCCCTCTTCATCAGTTGACGCTGCAGACAGGGAGAGATAGAACACAGGCCTCAGGGCACTGTACAATGGACTGATACACACATGACAGTTGTACATGAGTGGCAGTGTCAAACTTCAGACATGGCATCACACTCCCTAACACACATGTCATTTCTACTCACACACATGAGCAATTCCATAGCAATATTGCACCAGGCAGCACCATCCATACACATACAACAGCATCAGCATCCGAAGGTGAGCCTGACATCACATGAAACACGGGGAGTGCACAACACATGCACACACACCAACACACTTACATGCATGTGTACATGTCCACCAACTGTCACAGTGATGCGATCGCCATCCATGTCACATCTGGCATTCAGCCTTCTACATGTCAGTGCCACATGCATCCATGTTGCATCACAGTTGCACACTTGTCAAATACACACACATGCACACAGTGCAGATACATGCAGCTGGAACCACCATCCATGTGTGACACCACAACCATGCCAACGTACATACACAGCAATACAAACTTGTGTGCTCCCACACCAGCATTTGGCCTGCATGCTTATCAACACATACACCATCCATGTGAATCACACATGAGAGGACTCACATGTGTCAGCCTCACGCCCCTGTACATACACATCCATACATGGCCCTACAAAAACACATGTATAACCTGCACACTTCTGGCACACCACAACACGCACAGCGTCCAATCAGTATGCATGTACACTTACCGCTCGACTCCAGACGGGTCTGCCTCTCAAGGACCTGGATGTGGAGCGCTGGGCGTATGCGTTCCAGGACCCTCATTTGGTGGTCTGACAGCTGGCCCTGGCGCCCCTTGGCATCCGCTGCCTTCAAGAGGCGCTGGGCCTTGTCAAGGGTCCTGGACCTGAAGTCCTCCCAGCGCTTCCGGACATGTTTGATGTCATGGACTGCCACCCCCTCCTCGTTGATGGCAGTCACGATGTCCATCCAGATCCTGGTCCGTCCTTCATTGTCGGCGCGCAAACTTCCAAAGAGGGCATCATACTGCCCCAGGTCTTACTCCACCAGGACACCAACTTCCCTGGCACTGAAGCTGGTGGCCCTCTGCCTCTCTGGCTGGGGGTTTCCAGTGGTGCCAGATGGTGTTGTGCCCGACATGGCAACTCCAGAGACAGGTGTGGGTGGGCAACTGGGTCCTGGGGCTGGGCTGTGGAGCGATGGTATCCCAGTTAGGAGTCTTCGGTTCCAGCAGGGGTGGTCACAGCAACTGCACCCCTGGCTGACGTGCAGGCAGCAAATAGCAGGGCACATGGGCAGCAGGCAGGCAGGCAGCAGCAGATGGCAGGTGGGAGCGCGCTCAGGGATCATGGGGGGCAGTAATTCGGCCTTCTGGGCAGGAGCGTGATCTTCCGTGTGTTGTTGCATAGCCAGCTTGATACAGAGTGATTTGGCACGTGAAAAAATTGCACGTCAGCGTGTCATTCGAGGAAAGGCCCTTAGCGCGTAAGCGTGTCTGTGACGTTACGCGCACGGGTGTTTCCCTCGTGACGGGTGCATAGTGAATCACCATTGAAGACACAGCACATACGCAAATTCATTGGACCAAAGGCCCTTAGCGCATAAGCGCGTCTGTGACGTGAGGCGCAAGGGCATTTCCCTCAACACGGGTGCATGTTCAAAACTGCACGTCCGAGTGTCAGCTCATGTAATTGGAGGAAAGGGCCTTAGCGCGTACACGCGTAAGTGACGTTGTACGCGTGGGCCGGTTGAAAAGGTACGTGTAGGACACCATTTTCTTGTACGTGCTTTTCGTGGAGAGCTTCTAGTCGGTTCACACACAATTACTTCACAACGGTTCAAGTTCGTACTCCCTGTTACCTCTGAAAGCGTTCAATTACTATTTTGGCCTGTTTCCTCAAACAGCGTTCACTTCTTGTTTTGTCCTGTTTCCTCAGACAGCGTACAATTCTTCTTTTGGCGGGGGTGTTGCCAATGCGCGTCTTTTTCACGTTCTTTTTCCAGGCCCTGCAACATCACCCTGCAGCCAATGCCTGCACCAAGACCAATGGTCAATGTGCATTCGCACACTCCTAGTGCCCAGTCCACCGGCGCTTCTGCCCCTACTAACCAGAACGGCGTAAGCCACTCAGGATCCGCATCACCTTTGAAAAAGACGAAGAAAGGTGCTCTGGCACTACATGCTGAGACCCCAGACACGGCTACACACTCCGTCGTGTCAAGGAAGCCTAGCTTTAATGACGCCGAACTTGATGCACTTGTGGCCTATGTGTCGGCACATAGCCGCGAAATGGTGGTGACTGCAGGGTGCAAGACCACACCTGGTCAACGTAAGGCACACTGGCAGACCATCGCGGACACCATTAGTGCCCTTGGATTTGTGAGGCGCACAGCTGATGATTGCTACAAGAGGTGGAATGATCTGAAACGCAGAGCAAAGAACAAGCTGGCCTCAAATCATGCCTCTACTCTGGTGACTGGCGGTGGGTCTCCACCAGAGGACAACCAACTCACTGAACATGAGTCTGTTGCTGGAACCTTCGTCACAGAGGAACAGATCCAAGGCGTGGGAGACCTACCAGATTACGACGCATTGTCCGGTGAGTACCCCGGTGAGCACAAACTGTGCCATAAAACTCTTGGCAGCATAGGAAATGTCAACCTTTGGCAACATTTCCAATACAGAGGATGAACTGAAAATATGCGGCAGTCTGCAGACCTGACATACGCCAACATTTTAAAAAGTATTAGAGTTGGTGTACTATCTCAAGAAGCACAAACTATATTAAAAACCAGGCACATCCATGCACTCTATGGCCATAACTCATGTGCTACTGATGTCATGGAACAATTAGCACACAAGAATGTCAATTGTATGTCCTTGATGCCAACTCTTGCAAGCTGTTCAAGATTTAATGAAACAATGTTAAAAAATGAAATGCAACCAATAGTTCAAATTGCCTCCACAGACAAAATGGATGTACATGGTATGACAATACCCATGTGTCAACAAGCCACAAGAAGGCTAAACACCTTGGAAAACTCTATCTCTAACACAGCTGGTTTGGAGAAAATATAAAAAATATCTTTAAACTGTAGAGTAATGCATAAACGTAAACTTGACGTGGACCAAGGACTAGTTAATGGAGCACTTGGTACAGTTGTTGGCTTTCAAACATAGCCACGTGACAACAATATTCTACTTGTCAATATTCTCTTTGACAAACTTTCTGAAGTTAAAAGGATAGGACGCTCCACTGCCCACTACCTTCTTTTCAAAGACATGTATGTATGCAGAGAACAATTTTCTCTACCTCTAGCATACACCGTCACCATTCACAAATCACAAAGTCTTACCCTAGATAAAGCATTGATAGATATTGATAGCACAGTCTGAGCTATGTAGCACTATCACGCTTACGCTCACTTGACGGACTATTTCTAATCAACTTTGATGCAAGTAAAGTAAATGCTGATATTTCTTGCTTTCTAGAATACAATAGACTGCGTTCACTCTACACCCCCATCTAAAAACCTCGTCCTTCGTAGAAATGCAACCAACTATCCTGACAACACTTACAGTGTTCATGGAATAAGACAGGAATTGGACTACTGTGCTGGAATGGTCAAATTCACTATAAACTCACAAGAAGATCCACAAGAATTTCCAATGTACTTGCTACAAGTACTAGAAAACAAAAACATACCTATAAATGAAATCTTCCAGATTTCATACATGTGGAAACATGCATGCACTCTTTGCAGGCATGTAGTACAAGAAGAAGTTCCTAATGAACACTTCGTGTATGTATCCATACCTAACTGTGAATCCATTCCATTTCAGCAACTTTTACAAAATGTAAACCATGGCAGATTATGTACTACCTGCAATTCCGATAATCGTTCCACCCTACAAATACAGAAACGTAGTAAATACGTAATAGTAATGCTTTTATGTTATAATGCAGATGTTAGCAAAAACAACTGCAAGCTGACTGGATTCACATATGGTCAAGTTTCACTTGGTAAGAAACCTTCACAACGGTAAGAAACCTTCACAACAATAGGTATAATCTACCACGCAGGAGCCACGACCAATGCAGGTCACTACACATATAAAAAAGAATTGTGGATGGTTTGAATGTAATGATAGCACCATTATTCTAAAACAGAGAATACCAGCAAATCTTGTAAACGCTTACTAAATATTCTTAAAACCAAAAATGTAATAACTAATCTGTGTATGAACATAAACAAAACTTGAACTTCAAAACTATGACCAGTTAGAATGTGCCAACAGGCATCTAACTGCCCCAAGAATCTGCCACAAAGAAACAGATAAATGAATACCACTAAAATTAAACAAGAAATAAACAGTTAGAATATGCCAACAGGTATCTAACTGAACCAAAAATCTGCAACAACTGAACAGATAGATGAATACCACTATAATGGAAAAAGAAATAAACAAATAGAATACACCAACTGCTATCCAATTGCAACAATACTACCACCACTTCCAAATGAAATACCATACACCTATTCAATTCCTCATATTGAAATCAATGAAAGAAATATATTGTACCACAACGTAGAAAGTTTTTTTTTTTAATCCAGAATGTATTTTTTTCCCACAGACCCAATGATTTAAACAACAGGAACTGAGCAAATTGTACAGTACACTGATTTGAACTATATCACTTCTAAAGTACTAACTATGAGGGTCGACAAAATACAGAAATGTCTACTATGCAATGCAATACTCTATAAACTACCTACACTAACATGTGATTTTTTCTTTTATCACAGTGATTGAAAAAGACTGTGTGCTCCAAATACCCATGTCATGAAAAAACTGCATACAACCACTAAAAATCAAACAGTAAGTATATAATCATTGGACTCACAAACACCACAGCATAACACACCCAGCAAACACCTGACCATAAACCACAATCCAAAATGTTTGCTTCTATGGGTATCTTATGCTGAAGTGCTTGTTGCCAAACACTACAATCTTGACTGCATGACCTGGCCATAACTCTTCACACAGCCTCTACAAAGGAAACAGTAAGTTTATAATAATTAAACTCACAAACACTGCAACATTACACAGCCATTTAAACGAACACCTCACCAATAAATACAACCCAAAATGCCTAGAGTCTTCAATACCAAAAATCTGAACACAATCCAACAAACGAACAAACACACATCATCTCACTATCCTATAAACACTATTACACTACTACCCATCAGTACTCACATTTTTGAAAACATATCCCCTAAGCAGCCCACATACCACAATCAAAATGTTTGGTAGAATTCTAGAGTTATGCTGTGATGGTTGTGGCCGCGGCCTAGAGTCTTGGGTACATGGCCTACGGCCTTTGGCCATGTACCCAAGATTCTAGTCCCTGGCCACAACCACCGCAGCATACCACGCCCATAGAAACAAACACATACCAAACGACCACAACCCAAAAACATAACACATCCACCTCAAAATGATGCACTTCAATTAACATTCTAAAAAATAATTACAACCAACGTACAACCTCTTCAATACATACCCTCTTCACCCAATGCTCTGCACCCAAGACTCTAGGCCCTGGCCAAAACCACCACAGCACAACACACCCATAGAAACAAATACCTACCAAATGACCACAACCCAGAAACCTAATACATCCACCTCAAAACTATGCACTTCAATTAACAATCTAAAAAATAAATACAACCAACACACAAACTCTTCAATAAATACCCTCTTCACCCAATGCTCTTCTAACGACGCAAAACCAACATAATACTGAACTAAAATAGTCAGTAGTGTGCCCACGCAATCCAACAAACTAACACACATCATCTCACTATCCTATAAACACTATTACACTACTATCAATCAGTACTCACATTTTTGAAAACATATCGTAAGCAGCCCACATACCACAATCAAAATGTTTAGTAGCATTGTAGAGTTATGCTGCAGTGGTTGTGACCAGGACCTAGAGTCTTGGGTGCATGGCCTACGGCCTTCGGCCATGCACCCTATGGCCTTCGGCCATGCACCCAAGACTCTACACCCTGGCCACAACCACCACAGCATAACACACCCATAGAAACAAATACCTACCAAATGACCACAACCCAGAAACATAATACATCCACCTCAAAACTATGCACTTCAATTAACAATCTAAAAAATAAATACAACCAACGTACAAACTCTTCAATACATACCCTCTTCAACCAATGCTCTTCTAATGACCCAAAACCAACATCACACTAAACTGAAATAGCCAGTAGTGCGCCCAGTGTCTAGTATGTCCGCAGACAACTGTGGTGAACGCAGAAACCGCGAACACATCACGGCCTTCTCCCACCTAAACAAATACAGCATTTGAGCCATCTCTTATTCCCTCACCCTCTCCAAGCACTCATACACACCAACACACTCCCCAAAATTGGATTTATGCTCACTTCCAGCGCATGTCGGCGCATCCAGTATGGCGGGCGCATTGAAACAATTTGACGCACCTCACCCCAGCCAATCAGAGAGCATGATGCAAGCCATTATCCAATCGGTGTCCTGTCCACGGAGCGAACAGGGAAGTGTGTCCGCAGAACGGACATAGATATCACACATTTTTTTAGACCTACTGGTCATTTTAAAAAAAAATACTGGACGGATTTTCACCAAATTTATAAATGCACGCTTTCTGGACCAAGCCGCTGCTCCTACCACAAATTTGGTGAAAATCCATCCAGCAGTTTGGGCTGTAGGCGCGACAGACTTTTTTTCTCCATTCAGTCTATAAAATAATTTTGGGACCCCCACCTATAACTTTGCCCCCCCTTGACTAAACCTCACCAAACTTTGCAAAATAAATTCAGAGTGGGCCATACACTTTATCTGCAAAGTTTGGCGAGGATTCGTCCAGGGGGACCGAAGTTATAAGCCGCCCACAAAGTGCTCTTCCTATGAGATGAGCAACTTAACGATAACTAAATAGCCGCTGCCGTCACAATAATCATCCATCCTGAATCAAATGCTCCAAAATCTCTATGGCTAACCAACACCAACAGGAGTGTGCTCCTTGCACCACCCACACTCTGTTTTCCGCCCTAAAACATTCCAGCCACAATCATTTCACATGCTCTTCGACCCCAACCCAAATGGTATAACACTCTTTTACAATTTCAACATCACCTCGTCACGTTAGAAACCACAGTTTTCTCCCAGGTTTTGTTTCCATTTTCTCTCGTCAACAAGTCTGTGCCCAACTACAGGCATTCACCCTCACTTCAATGTGTCATGTCCTATTAACAACCTTTGATGTGACGTCAGAAGCCTAATACAAAAATCCCAATACTTTGAGTGAACTCTCACAATACCCCAAGACACAACAACACAACTGACATATGGCTGTCTGATTCCTTTTTAAATCAAACGGGATTCCAACAAATATGTGGTCCTTCTTCTATAGCGCACCAAAGAAATACATCTATAAAGATAAGCTAAGAAACCACCTCCCGCGCCCTAAGCGAGTTAAACTAGCACCTAGGCACAGGGATCCATACATAATTCATCCGTAAACTAAGTTGACTGCCTAGAAACAGGTATCCACACATAATTCATCCATAAACTAAGCTAGGAGCTAGAAAACAGGAAAACCTCATCAACCGCTTAACTAGCTAGGGCCTAGAAAACAGGAACTCATAAATAATTCATCCAAACTTAGTTGTATGCCTGGAAACAGGGATTCTTCACAGTAACATAAAACAAAAAACAAACAACAATTACCCTCCACAATATTTGTTGTATGCCTGAGTCTATACTTACACTCCACGGATCTGCTAAAGTCAACGGGCACCGTCTGTCCCACAATCTGCCACTTTGCCATCTGGTTTGCTTGGCGTCCCACAGAGGGCGGGCAGGAATTTCTCCAAAGCGGCTGCTGATGACCTCCCAGTGTCCACGCGCTGTTTTCAATCCAGTCCTCGCGGGTCGTGACTCATCCCTTTGGGCACGCGGCATGAAAACACAG
Source organism: Ambystoma mexicanum (assembly GCF_040938575.1). Classification (NCBI taxonomy): domain Eukaryota; kingdom Metazoa; phylum Chordata; class Amphibia; order Caudata; family Ambystomatidae; genus Ambystoma; species Ambystoma mexicanum. Next base: position 909,424,455 of record NC_090923.1, on the reverse strand, counting down.
TCTTAATTGCCGGGGGTCTTAGCAACCATCCTCTGCTACCACCTGAATCGTTATCAATCTCCCCAATTGCATGCAAGAGGAACTGGGCTAAGGAAATCCCCTGCCCCAAAAAACAGACATTCCAGCCATAGAACAAAGTTTTACTGTCTTTATTGAAAATTCTTTGACTGGGATTGCAGTATGAACACTACAGCATTCTCCACATGCGCTCTCATCAGTACAGAGCCTGTAATCCAGTTATGTTAATACAGGAAGTCACAAAATGAGGTTACATCCTACAAAACCTAACAAGGGTTGGGATTGTTTATTAGGGTAAACTATATGCATATTCTATGAGGGGTTGGTGTGGCAATTGGATAAAATATATCTGGTCGCTCCCCCTACGACCACCTTTAAATGTTGCAAATGCAAACGTTACAAGTTAGTGTGAGGTGATTGGACAGTGCAACCAAGTGTGAGCTCAATGTAGAAGGTGGTTAGGGATTGGACAAAAAGGTTCTTCTCAGACATGAAGCTTTAGAAAGTTACCAGGCAAAGTGCAGTTATTCAAGGTAGTGAGAACAGCCCCAACGATGCTGCATGTTCTCAACAAGTTACCATCTCTGATCTCCTATGCCTTGAGACGGAAAATTCGGCTTTGAACCTGATATTACTTTTGTATCGTCCTGCCTTCAGTTTGATGGGAACAGCCACCTCAGTCTGGCTCAAATGAATGGGCTCTGTCTTGCAGGTTCAGATCACGTGAGTAGGTACCACAAAATGGATTTTTCCTACTAAAAATTATGAGGCTTTACAGCTTGAATTCTCTGCAGGTGTCCTATCTCTTCTATTACCTTGAAACTATTCCCTCTCACAGAGTCCTTTGCAAGGATGTGCACTGTGGCTTTGCTGGAAGCCTGGTCTGCATGCCTCAGCGAGATCAGTCTGTCAGCTTTTCTATGTATCCTCGAGTCCTTTCTGCTTCTTGCATTCAGTTTAATGCACTTGTGGCTTCCATCTTGATTTATAAGGCCGCCCATGTTAGATATATTTAAGCGTCAGCAAGCAGTTCATATGTATTCTTGTGCATCTTTCAGTTTCTGCGTTGAAAAGGTGTACGTGTGTTAGTCCTCTAACTATGTGAGTCACAAGCAGGTTCTTTGTTTCCGCCAGCAATACATCTAAGTGTCTGCATAACTTTTCACAGGCATGCATATGCGCTTCATGTCTAATGCATCTATGTCATGGTGTCAGTTGTGACATCATTGGCTTTCTTTGAGGCAACTTGTTCCATTGATTGAAGTTATGTCTCTTCAACATCTGCAAGGAGCTGGTCAACCCTGCTGCAGTCTCTACCCCTCCCCTTGCCTCTCAGGCTCTTTGCAATGCCCTGGCCTCTCACGTTATCTCAAAAACCCAGGACATCTTGTCCACCCTCTCCTCCACTCCCTCCCCTCTCCCCTCTCCGTCTGTACTCACTGACTCTCCTCCAGCCATCCCCCCTCCCTCCTTCTCTTCCTTTCCTCTTTTCTCCCCTGATGAGGTCGCTAGACAAGTCCGATTTATGAAAGCCTCGTCAAAACAGGTTCATCCCTGTTCCTCTAAAACTATCAAGGACCACATTGATACCCTCGCTCCGGCCCTTGCCGGTTTCTGCAACTACTCCTTTGCCTCAGGATCCTTCCCCTCCCCTCTTAAGCACTCCCTTGTGCATCATCTCCTCAAGAAATCCACAGCTGATCCCTCTTGTCCGGCCAACTATCGCCCAATTTCCATTACCCCCTTCTTGGGCAAACTCCTTGAAAAGCTGGCCATCTCTCAGCTAATCCTTCATTCTGACTCTGTTGGCTGTCTCCATGACCATCAGTCTGGCTTTAGATCCGGCAGAAGCACGGAAACTGCTCTCCTGAACATCCGTGAAGATCTGCTTTCCAACCTTGACTCTAGCATTCCCTCTGTCCTCATCCTACTCGATCTCTCCTCTGCCTTCGACCTGGTCAACCATACCATCCTGCTCAACCGTCTCAGTGATAACCTGGGCATCACAGATCAGGTTCTGGCCTGGCTGACCTCTTTCCTCTCTGATCGACCCTCCCTGGTCCAACTTGGGTCCTTCCTATCATCTATCTTCCTCTCCAACTGTGGTCTGACCTCTCGCCGTGGCTTTTCAACCAATACCTAGCAACTCCTGCCCGCTGTATTGCCATTTTCTGCTCAAACCTCCAGTGCTACGCAGATGACACTCAGCTCATTTTCACGCTGCCCTCGGCCACCTCCTCCACCTCTCTCATCACTGATTGCCTAACTGCCATTCAAGATTGGTGTGCCGCCAACGATCTCTGTCTGAATGCAAGCAAGACTGAGATCCTCCTCATTGGCACACCATCACCTTCCTTTCCCCTCACTCTCTGGCCGGCCTCCCTTGGCCCTCCTCATATCCCCACCTGCGAGGCCAAGGACCTTGGTGTCACCTTTGATTCCACACTCTCCTTCTCCGCCCACATCGCTGATGTATCAAAAAAGTCAAACTTCCTACTGCACCTCCTCAGAGGTACTCTTCCTTTCCTCTCATTCCCCCAGAAGCTCACTGTCTCCCAAGCTCTGGTTCTCTCTAAATTGGACTATTGCAACAGCCTCTTTCTTAATCTACCTACCTCTACTCTCCGCCCTTTGCAACTTATCCAGAACAGGACTGCAAGACTTGTCCTTGGCCTCAAGCCCTGGGATCATATCTCTCCAGCTCTGAAATCTCTCCATTGGCTCCCAGTGGATGCAAGGATTAAATTCAAAACCCTCTGCATTGTCCACAAGGCTTTCTGGGGCCTGGGTCCAACATACCTTCATCTATCCCTCTGCAAATACCACCCATCTCGAGCACTCTGCTCCTCTACCTCTAACTCCCTAAGGGTCAGTCGTTTCTCAAAGAAACGAGCTGAGGGTAGATCTCTGTCTTTGGCTGGGGCCGCCCTCTGGAACAGCCTCCCTGCCACTCTAAAACTTGAGGAGAACCATCTCCGGTTCCGGAAGCACCTCAAGACCTTCCTCTTTGCTTCTGTATTTGTCCCCCCTCTCCCCTGCTGACTCTATTCTCCCTCGGCACCATGCACCTGGCCACCCTCTTTCCCCTGTGCCCAGGTACCAGCTCCTCTTACCACCCGCACGCTCTGCCTCCGGGCCCCCCCTTGCACTGGGGTTTGTATCTGTACCCCTTTGTTTTGTTCTTCCTGCACTTATCAGACCTACCCAGCCTGCTGCCTTAAACCCAGCACTGCCTCCTGCTGGCTGCACTCCCTCTGTTTGTTGCCTTTTTATTTATTAATTTATTTATTATTATTTATGTTTTTTCCCTCCTTGCTCCGCACTCTCCTTTTGTTCCCCCTTCCATGCACTTCTCCCTCTCCCCCTCTACAATGCACTTGCGCGTTTCCAATGTCACTGGGCCTAGTAAGATTGGTGTTTTTGTTTCTCTGTTCCCCTTCCCTTGCCACGCTCTGAAACACTTGTGTATGAGCGCAATAGAAATAAAATATCAATATCAACACTGTCATCAGTTTAAGGTCTGAACCTTTGCCTGAGTGAGTAGCGTTGCTCACACCTGCGATACATCGATGATCGGTAGGAAGGGCCTAGGAACGATGTACACCTCTCATTTCTTTGTCACCGAAATGAGAGCGGGATAGGTGCAACGAAGGCCATGTTTAGGTCTCCTTCTTCAAAGCAATGGTCTAGGCATCTAAGAAATGAATAAAACACATGATAGCACATGATAACTCTATTGTCGTAAATGTGCTGACGTAGCCAATGAGAAATCTGCTTGGATGACAAAATGACTCCACAGATCCTCTGTCACACCATGATAGGTAATAAAATACAATGGATTCCCCTTCTGGCTTCTTTGGTACCAATGCAAATTGGGAAATGATCAAATCGCCCATACAAAGGGAATAAGTGAGAGGCTGCACTAATCTGCTCTGCCTTATTTTTACAAACCCTTTGCCACCACCATGTCGCTATGCTTTCTAGATTCCAAACTCTCCTTCCATGTTCTGAAACATTGCACTTTGAATGCTATCCTATGGCCTTGAAGGAATTCTTCGTTCGAGAGGTTCACCCACCATCCCATCTAGCTAGTTAGCAGGCCAACCATTCTGCAATCCTCTCCTACTTAACTTCTGTAGACAGAGGGTACCGCGCAGGTGGTAATAGTGTGTGGTATAAGAACCTTTTACATAACATAACCTAACAGCATTTTCCATTAACAGTGGGTAACTGGACCAATAGCCAGTGCTCTGCCAACAAATGGGTTGAAATATCTGATGGGGACAAGTCTCAAGGAGTTCATATGGAACTGGCTGCCTGCCAGAAATGTAGAATACTACTACCTGTTGCATTGGACACCCCCTGCAGCCACAGATCCATTTCCACCTCACTCAACTAATGGAACTATCTCTGCAGAGGTGGAACTATAATGCTTCATCATAATGTTGTCCTGCCACACATGAGTAGTTGAAGCCACTGTTATGATATGCCATTGATGACCTCAAATAAAACTGAGTATAGAGTATTTCTATGATCCCAAGGCAGTGACGTGGCCATAGGCTAGATTTAGGAAAGTGGAAACAGGGAGAAGGTTCGAGGTGAAGGATATAGACTAGATTGAGGACACAATAGACTGAAGTTCAGCCAATGAGGGGACAGTGGGCATTGGAAAGCAGATGTTAGAAATAGCCAGCAGTTAGCAGACACAGACATGTATGTAGCTGTGAGGACAAGACAAAAGCCACGCCCAGATTTTAAGAGAATTGTGTGCCGCAAAGGAAGAACGCCAAATGCTGGCACCATGCAGAGTCACTTGAGGAGTTCCTGGATGGGAAGTTTGTTCGAGTGATGTAACCAAGAGCAAGAACAAGCAGAAACAAGGCTATGGAGATGTTCACAGATTCTTGATGACCTGAATAGCTTGACATAAGGAGAAGAGCATAAGATGGAAAGCATCAGACAGGGCCAATCCGGTAAACCCAATTAAGAAAGTTATTGAAAGAAGAGGAAGGTGTTAGCTGGAACCTTGTGCACAAGCACCTAATAAAAAGAAAACATATGTTGCTTACAACCTGGAAACAAATGTCCTAAAACCAGGGTAGCAACCACCGTTGAGATATTGGGGGGATACAGAGGGCTAGATGTAAATGAGGTTTTCCATAGCATGAGGCAAGGGCCAATAGACCAGATTTCTTCATTCTCAAAGTGTCTTTGGTGTGAAATGATAAATGCAGCAAACACATACTACTTTGAACTGAACTAGGGTAATGAAATGGAGCATCTGCATTCACATTAAGGGCAAAATGATGACTATTCCCAAGAAATGTTGTTAATGACATCATAGACCATACCATGTTGGAGGACATTTTCCTCCCTGCCATAAGTTGCCCTTAGGGGCACTTCTGTGTACATATGTGCAATCAGGTCACCTGCATAGTGCAATGGTGGCAGAAGCGCCTGTACATCTCCCTTTTGCACTTCACACTGCAAACTGAGTAAATGCCTCCTGATGTTTATACAAAGCAGGTAGACTTTACAATGGATACCTATGAAATCTACCTGCTTTTTGCTGGTGTAAAAAGCAGGCAGATTCCATAGGAATACATTGGGTTCATGCCAGCATGAAAATGTCTTGCTGGCGTAAAACCAAGTGTTTTTTGGAGACGGAGGGCAAAAGGGAGGTGACAACGTAATTTACTGGACATAAATATTTTCAATAACCTTTTAAAATATTTATATTATACTACATTGAAATCGCATGGCACTCAAATTAATGTACAAGTTAAGAAATGTATGAAGGCATTATGTTTCTATACCAATTTCTATAATTTTGGTGCACCTTCCAAAAGAAGTGTCATAAAATCCTAAACAAAGTGCTGCAGGCCCAGAAATCAGTTGAAATGTTGCTGTTATTAGCGGATTTTTAAGACAATTCACTCTTTGTTACAAAATATGCAATTTGATCATTAAAGAGCTGGGATGTATTGTGATTGCCGGAGAGGAAGTGCCCAGCAAGGTAGAGGAGAAAAAGGAAGTAAAAGCAACCCCCAGACCATGGGGAGTCACTGGACGTCTGTAAGGGAAAAAGTTTTAAAAAAACCAAAGAACTACTCGGCCCTATATGTAGTTCACTGGATTATAATGCAATACTTTAAGTTAAGATCTGGTAACCAAATAAAGGATTCATTGGGAATTTCACAGCGAATTAGCAAATATTTGTATAGATATGTATCATAGATACCATCTGCAGTACCCCCAGGAGATTGAGAGCGGGTGGGGGCAGGGGGGCAGGGCAATAGGGAGAACAAGGACATTTTCTCTGGTCCACCTTTAACACATGATCCGTGGTCATGTGTTAAAAAAAAAACATAGCAATTACTTTTTTAAATAAAGGCTACCAACTCTTTAGTTATATGTCGCATCTGGAGGACTGCCTTCTTTTGATGAATTGAGCGGTTTCTATGACTTTGCTCAAGAAAAGACAGCAGTACCTCAGAGCAGAGCACAGTATGCAGGCCTTACCAGAACCCACTCCCCTCCCACCCACTGTCTCATTCATCACCACTCCTGCCCTATCCTCCCCCGACAGGCTGCCCTCACTGGTCAGGTCAAAGCCCGTCTCTTTGCTGGTTGCTTTAGACTCAGTGAAGCCTTCATTGCTCTCAAGTGACACTGATATGTGGTCTGACCTACATTTTAGACACAAAGAGCTCTGGGTTGTGGCCTCCTCCCCATCCACTTCTCTCAACCAACATACCTCTAATGTTCCACCTTCTTCCTTTTTCCTCCAGGAGTGACCACTCAGTCATATAGAGCCATATCAGTGTGAATCATTTCCTAGTAGAGTTTTATTGTACTGACATGATATGGCTAAAACCCTACAGCAATGACTGTATTTGGTGAGGAGGCTCACGCTTCTGGACTCCCATACTACTGACAGAGCACCAGACGACTACAGGAAGCCGGGAAGCTGGTGGAAGCTTACCCTGCTGGCTGTAGGAGTCATATTGCACTGACAGAGTAGCTCTCGAGGATGACCACACTGGTTAATATGGTAATGCCGAAGGAAATCCACCCTGTTGATGTATTACATGACTAAAAAGGCCCTGCTGAGGGTCCTATACCATTGGAAATATTCTTCTGGAGGCTTACGGTGCTGGGGTTGTTTAGCACTGACAGGGCCTGCCGGAGGGAAGCGTCCACTGCTAGAGATCTGTTGTTGTGCATGGGAGGGGTGATGCTGGAGATGTGTTTAGATCAAAATGCTATGCACTACTGCTATTCAAGACATGTGTGGGGACCAGTTGTAAGGGATTCGACCATCTGCACGGAGAGTATGCGCTCGCCTTGGCTTTTTTGAAGTTTTGTAATGAAAATGAATGATGGTAGATCAACCTCAGAAAATGTGTGGGGCTAATCCGCAGGCATTTTCCTCTGCTCACCGCAAAACAAACACATAGTTATGGGTAGTGTACTGCAGGGGCACACAGCCTACAGGCGCAGTCCTCTCTGTCACATTTAGCTGGAATGTGACAGCCACGGGTACATCAAAGCATCTCAGGAAGGGGGAAGGCAACACTTTACACCGGTCATGGCCAGCCTAATTAAAATATCAAAGGCTCCATGGATCCACACTCTCTATTGTCTATGTTCTGCTGGTGGCAGCGAATACTGATGAGAGTTAATTGAATAAGGCCTGCAAAGGGGTTTCTCTGCAGAACTGACATAAGGGGACAGGAAACCCAACACCTCTTTGATATGCAGTGTCGACTTGAAGCTAGCTCCCACCCCACTGTATGAAGGGCAGTGAATGGCATGTCTGGGACACCTGTTTGCAGTAGGCAACCCCTGCAGGGAGACCCCCTTTTAGAGGGAAGAAGTTGATGAATTAATGGAGACAGAAGTCTGTTCTCACCACAAACTTCAAGGGAGACCTGTGCTTTGATCAAGAGTCAAGAGAGCTCAATTAACCAGACAGACACTTTGATCCACAACAGACAGGAAGATGGGTGGGACTTAGTAGTACACGCTGTCACCCCCTACCTTTCCTGTTGCAAAACACTCTGGTTATGACCTCACACATAACAGAAGATTGTTGTTGGGGACCCAGGATTGGGTCATGAACGTAGGCTTAGTCTGCACCAAACACTGTGGCCCACTTGGCTTTAAATGAGGGCTTAGCCCCTACCTTAGCAGATCATCTGACGAATTCTAAAGGAGTAAGAAGAAGGACTCATTTGGACCCTGGCTGAAGGTGCATTCTGCCTTACAGCTGCTGCCAGTGGAGGAAGGCCAGGATTTCTAAGAAGGAAGCAAGGTCCCTCCCCTAAATATCGCCCAGGAAACAGAGGGAGCTACCATACTCAGAGGATCCATCCAGCAGCTCTCGAACTGGTACCCAGCCAGCACACAGTATGCCATGTTAGGTTCTGCCAGCAAGCTTCCTAGGTGGGAAGTGACAGAGAGTCTCTGAACAAAGGACAAGGCTGTTGCCTGCAAAACTCTCCTAAGCTTTGGGATCTGCCTTAAAGGAGGACACGTGCACAGTGAAGAAGCTATGAGGAGTGCCACACAAGCATCAACCAGCGTCCACCTTTCAGGGACATTTTCGAGACATTTCGAGACCCTTCAACCGCGACCAGCTGCACCACTGACTGTTGTCATGTTACAGTGGCTAAAGCCATCTGAGACATCTCGACCAGCGTTCCAGATCTGCCAACCAGCACAAGATGATTCTTGGCCCCTAGCCTCTGTGTAGGCCACCCTGCAGCTGTCTTTCCAAGCTCCCTTGCCAAACTGCCTGTCACCTGATGCCTGCAGCTGTTTCCCGTCTTGAACTCTGTCGCAGGAACTGCAAGGTGTCCTGGAACTGACTCAATGCTGTTGAGCATCAAGGTCATCTCAAGCACCAGGTATGTTGTAGTTCTGCCCCCCTGGTCCTTCTCCGAAGGCCCCTATTGACAGTTACAACCCCTTGCTCCCTTGGCGCTGAAACCACATAACCTTGAACAGTTAAGACTGATTGCTTTACTGACTACCCTCCTGTCATTATCTAGAGTCCACCCCTTTTCTTAGTGAAACTGTCCGTCCTCTGTGTTCCTTTATAGGGTGGGTTATATTTTGTAGTGTGCTAGAACTGTCTGTTGTGATATTAATAAAAGTAGATATTTGTATACAACTTTGAACAGACAGTCACTTTTATCATTGGGTAATAATAGTAATTTTGCTGTGTTGCAACTAACCAATGATTCACGACCTTGCAGAGATAAGCCTGCCGTTTCGTCCACGTTACCAAAATTGGACAAGGAGGTTTATATTTACTTGTGTTTCCAATCTGTTCAGATCCCTTCTGATGTACTAGAGGTGTGGGGCTGATTGGTGATTTAGAAACCGATATTCATCCCTGGACCACTGGTGCCCCGGAAGTTGATTTGTCACACCAGTGCAGCTTCAGCAAAGAGTGGAAGCTAATTACAGATTACCTAATGTTAACACACAGGACAAGGTAACAAAAGGTAGAATCCAAGTTTAGAGAAGGTATCATGAGATATAGGTGTGATGGTACAGGGCGCTTCAGTAGCACTGCCTAGTTGGGGATTATTCTCCCCTTTGCGCAGGCTGGAGTCTTTTGGGAGCTATCTGCACAAGCATCCTTTTCTACTTTTTTTATCTGCACTGCAATCAGCTCATCTTATTCGCAGTGATATTGGGTCCAGCATTTCCAGGTCTACCTTGGGCCTTAGGACCCTTTCCAATGGACTGAGTGCCTCCTGACGTTTATAATTTATTTATCTCGGTAAATCAGTGAGTGCCACATTAAATCTTTGGCGCTGCTTGTAAGCCCTTGTCAGCTTTGTGAATACAATCAAGGGAGAAGGTTTGGAGCTCTTATGGGTAAGTTGTCCGAATTGCCCTATCTGCAGATGTATTAATTTGGCTAGGTTTGAGGTTTTGCGACCAGTGTCGTGTTCTCTGATTAGCAAAGGCCAAGACCATTGGCAGAGAGGTTGCAGCACTGGTCCCTGTTATTTCCATTACAGTACCTGTACTTTATCACTGTTAAAGGAAAGGTTCGGTCAAACATTTTTATTGGTCCTACGCGTCGGCCATGCGTTTTTAAGCCAATAGAAAATACTTTTCGAGGAACCTTATATGTTTGGGCTTCCCTTTGAACAACCTCAGCGCCCTGACAATTTCCAGATACTACACTGTTTTGTTAGGACTTTTCGCTTTTTCGTGGTCACATGTGATTATAACCACGGAGTTCCGGTTCCTCAACTCCGTTTTGATTAAGACACAAAAGCAAACTTTTGGTTACTATTTCTCTCATGAGCCCTTATGCTTTGAGAAGAAAAAAAGCCTAAGTCGCTCGATTTTAGAAAAGTTTCCTATGGACCTTACTCGGGTTTTCGTCCATTAAACACATGCGAAAACAGGCAGTAGGGCACCGCCATTTTGTGATAATCCTATCACTTGCCGCATCGCCCAGGCTGACCTGCTTTTGCGGCACTAAATCATATCCCCCGCCCCTGAGTCTGTCATCAGCAGACGCGTACCACCCATTTCACAACGCCAAAGCACGTCTCGTGTCAACATTCGCTGCGCTTCAGCCAATGACGTGTCGCCATGAAAATGGCAGGACGCCTCTTTCCTCAATAAGTATAAACAGACCATTTCACAACACACAGCAGCAGATTTTCGATTCCATTCCTCTCTCTGTGTTACTTTGAGTATTCTGTGACTCGTTTCTATGCTCTGGTCAGCTACCTTCGTTGCTTGTAGCCCGTGTGAACAGATACCAGTACCACCGCTATAAATTATTTTAGTTTGTTTAACACACAATGGCTACAATAATGCCCTACATGTACGAGCCCGAGCATACCGAGGAGGAACTACTGGAACGGGAAACACGCGAAAACGATGGGTCTTCGGACGGCAGTTGGGAAGATGATTCAACAGCTGAAGAGCCTTGACCTAGTCGCATGGACGGTGTTTCCACCTGGTGCACATGCAATCGGTGCGAGCTAATGCCAACCGAGGACGAGAACTGCTGCTGCTGTGAAAACTCGGGATGCGTGGCCTACATTTCGGAAGACGAGCCACGACCGCAATGCATCACCGAGCTGCCAGACTTCAGGGCAGCCTGCCTAACACGGTCCGTGTTGAGGATAATGATGGTGCTTATGCACGAACTTCGCACAACTGTTCGTCCTCGTAATCCGAGTAACGAGTAAGTATACTCTGCTTGTCATGCCACTCCTATTTCATGGTCTTCTACTATATCCAAAATTACATATACATATCATTGTAACGCATGAAAGTCGTTCAATAGTGTGCAGTGTCTAGATAGCATTTGTCCGAGCAGAATGCCATTAGTTACAAGAATTGTCATTGACAACAAACGTTTATTAAACTTATCTTGGTCATTTAAAAACAGTTTGTTTCATTCCTTTTCACAGGTGGTACAGGCTGGTGGCCTATCGTTCCTTTACAAGGTGGCTTCACGGGAGGCTTTGACACCGCGTTCGAAGAGTAATACCCGCCTGTGCCATTCGTGCCATAAGAGAAACTTTCACAAGTGACAGCGGTCAGTACAGGGGATTTCCTCTCGCTGTGCTGCAACCTGACCTGTACAATGTGTAAAGTCTTGTATTTTTGTGTCATCAAAATAAGATACAAAATAAAACACTACATATATTTTAACAGCGGTTGTTTCGATTTTTTAAATGAATCAAGTGTGTCTCCATTCAAGGATGGACGTCAGACATCTGTGCTCTGAATGGGTGAAGGTCAGGTCGCTGTGAATCAGGGTGGTCACTATCTAAGCTAACATAATATATTCTCAATAATGCATGCACTAAATAACACTTGTTGAAAGTCTTTCAGTCGGTTATGTCTCTATAAAAGTCACACATATATCTATACTATCAATTAACATTGGATTATACAGGCCTTAGATTAAGGGTCTTGACCACTATAATACACTGTTTGAAGTGTGGGTCTGTGCTCACAAGAATCTCCGGTATGTGGCATTTGTTATTGATAGGCAACGATATACTGCAGTAGGGGTCTAATGTTAGTTGGGGATTTGCTAGGTGGGCATCATGGCGTGGTCAGTGGTCTGGCACATGAAGAGAATACCTTGCAGGGACACAGGGTCAGAATGGCAGTAAGTTTCCACTGGCGAGGGTGCGTGGGCAAGGACACGTTTGTGGAGATGAACGAGCTATGTGCTTAGTTCAGGATGGTTCACATGCAGGACAGTGATCTCAGAGGAAGAGTGATGTGTTACATTTATTAGCTGTTGCAAATACCTCTGGAGTTTTCCAGTCAGAGTGGGATCGAGGGTGGGGGCCATGTGCTCTGCGCAGTGAGGCCTGGTCACCAAGATGGAGTGAAAAGGGGGTTACAAAAATGGATGCCCTGTGTCCTGCTCAGTGGTCCCATCTACGGGAATGTCACCAAAGTTAACATCACATAAGAGCAAGGGGCGAACCCACTACTGGAGGCACTTGGTCTGAGTTTCTACTGAGAAGTAAAGGATGAGAGGGACCTGATGGCCCCTCGCTCCCACACACTTGCCTGCACGCCCCAGGCCCATCCATTCCACCCCCCTCTATCAAAGGCGGTTCGCACCCCGGGATGAGCGCTGGCATGGGGGGCTGTCACGGGCGCAAACGGCCAAGGTGCCAAACAGCATGTACACTTCAAAAGGTATCCCACGCCCAGGGGCCATCGCTCACATGGCCTCCTCAGACCCTGTGTCTCCAGGCAGGCCTCCCCTGAGGCAGGCCGCCCCCCTGCAATCCACATAAGTGTGTCTCCAATCAGCAGTCTTCCTGTGCCTTATCTGCACGCCCCAGGCCCATCCATCCCACCCCCCTCTATCAAAGGCGGTTCGCACCCGGGGATGAGCGCTGGCATGGGGGGCTGTCACGGGCGCAAACGGCCAAGGTGCCAAACAGCATGTACACTTCAAAAGGTATCCCACGCCCAGGGGCCATAGCTCACATGGCCTCCTCAGACCCCGTGTCTCCAGGCAGGCCTCCCCTGAGGCAGGCCGCCCCCCTGCAAACCACATAATACCACGACATACACACGTCATTCATTCACAAACACACCCCTGTTTCTAATACTTTATAAACCACTTGATATGTGTCATGAGAACATCTTTGTGCTTTGCAAGTCAACTCCTGAACCATCTACCTGAGAAGCACTGAGATCTATGCTAATCTGCTTGTCGTCGTGCTATCTGTGACTGCTTCGAGCAAACTCGTCAGTGTGCTACCTATGGCCATCTACCTGTTCTCCTGCAATATGCTGCTCGGCCTGCTGAATCCAACTGTTTGTTGGTCAAGGTAAGGCCATGTATCCTAGTCATATTTCGGTCATTTTTACATTTCTATCTATTTGCGATTACAGTAGCCAATAGTGCTATGGTCATTGGTCTCATTGCTATTGACTTGAGTTTCAATTGTTATGCTATCAATAGATATATTTATTTTCATCTGTGTCAATTGTCATCGAATTGCATCCTTCGGGGGTCCAGTCTATAATGTAAGCATGTTTCCTTCTCGTGCAAGACAGAACATCCAAGGGACGAGTCACATGTTCAGAGTTTAGTCACATCATTTAAAACATTTCTTTAACTTATGCAAATACTAAGCCGCACATGATGAACTGGTATAGTTCCGGCGACCAAAACAAACCTTGCATTGAACATAGTATGATTCATTTACTTTTTTATGACATTTTTATTCATCAAGGTTTTATAATAATCTAGATATTTCCTTTTCAGAATTTTCAACAATGCCTGCCTGTTGGATTAGCGGTTGCCCTTTGAAGACCCATGCTAAATCCGAAGGCACTACAATTCATGTATTCCCTAAAACTGTTGATCGAATAAGAGAATGGGTCAGACATTGCGGATATCCACTGGAAGAGCTTGAAAGTAGAGTCCAGCAAGTCTTTGAGGACAAGAGGGGTGATCGATACTGCATCTGCAGCCGGCACTTTTCCTCGAACATGTATGCCACATCTTGGGAAACAAAGAAGCATAAACGGCGAACGACACGAAAAATTGCTCGCAAGCGCTATTCCAACTCTATTCGTCCACATTCCGTCAATGGTGAGTCAAGTGTTCAGATTTAGCTTTAGGCCTTGTGGTAGTGTGTAGGTAGCCGAATGGATTAAATGATATTTTAGGTGTTGTGTCCCTTGTAATACTTTCAATATTGATAAGAGTGTATAGCTTTTTGAATAATGACATTTATCAATGAATTATTTTTTGATTTTATAACCCCAAAGTAAATCTATTTATGGGCACAGGGAACTGTGCTTTATTGCGCATATTCAATAGCATTATTCTCAAGTATTCTGTCGGTTTACATGGCAATTTTTTAATATTTGCATTTCATTATCAAAGAATAATTTACCTTTACAACTGCTTGACTATCCACTGAATCTGAAGCAAGAACATTCTACTTCCGTGACGTGCTCGCAGTTATCAACCACTTCTAGCGCGTATCAGGTAATCATACTTGGCTATTCCGCTACAGACTTGTTTTATGCATGTCAAGTAATAGGTTTTATGTATCGTGTGCTTATTTTACCAATTGTTTGGTTAGTGCTTTCCAATTGATATACACCTTAGTTGGCGTCCCCTGGTGTTTGTTTTCAATTATAATTAATGTTATCCATACTAATGCAAGTACTGTCTTTCAGGGAGATGCTGAAGTGTCCACCACATTGACAACAGCACTAGATGTTCTTCAGCAGCACGAGGTATGGATACTGACAGCTCCATCGACCGTGATCATTAGGACTGGAACACTTGTCGTTTGATTGTTCTACACCATGTTTCATTCGTGGTTAGCCATTGATATGTACCTGTGCGGTCGACCCCAAGTGTGTGTTGTGTTTTCAATATTGTAATCCTTACTAATGCAAATACTATGTTTCAGGCAGTTGTTGAAGCGTCAACCCACGCACTTGATGTTGAGCCTGACATTCAAGTAATTCCAGGGGAAGTGGAAGCGGGACCATGCGGATACGAATCGTCGCAACAGCTTTCGGAAGTGCGCACTACATTTACAACATACATGGATATTCTTCAGCAGCACGAGGTATGGATACTGACAGCTCCATCGAGCATGATCATATAACGTGATTCCATTTGCTATACTTTCTTCCCTATTAACGCAAGTACTGTTAAAAAAAACAAAGAACTACTCGGCCCTATATGTAGTTCACTGGATTATAATGCAATACTTTAAGTTAAGATCTGGTAACCAAATAAAGGATTCATTGGGAATTTCACAGCGAATTAGCAAATATTTGTATAGATATGTATCATAGATACCATCTGCAGAACCCCCAGGAGATTGAGAGCGGGTGGGGGCAGGGGGGGCAGGGCAATAGGGAGAACAAGGACATTTTCTCTGGTCCACCTTTAACACATGATCCGTGGTCATGTGTTAAAAAAAAAGCATAGCAATTACTTTTTTAAATAAAGGCTACCAACTCTTTAGTTATATGTCGCATCTGGAGGACTGCCTTCTTTTGATGAATTGAGCGGTTTCTATGACTTTGCTCAAGAAAAGACAGCAGTACCTCAGAGCAGAGCACAGTATGCAGGCCTTACCAGAACCCACTCCCCTCCCACCCACTGTCTCATTCATCACCACTCCTGCCCTATCCTCCCCCGACAGGCTGCCCTCACTGGTCAGGTCAAAGCCCGTCTCTTTGCTGGTTGCTTTAGACTCAGTGAAGCCTTCATTGCTCTCAAGTGACACTGATATGTGGTCTGACCTACATTTTAGACACAAAGAGCTCTGGGTTGTGGCCTCCTCCCCATCCACTTCTCTCAACCAACATACCTCTAATGTTCCACCTTCTTCCTTTTTCCTCCAGGAGTGACCACTCAGTCATATAGAGCCATATCAGTGTGAATCATTTCCTAGTAGAGTTTTATTGTACTGACATGATATGGCTAAAACCCTACAGCAATGACTGTATTTGGTGAGGAGGCTCACGCTTCTGGACTCCCATACTACTGACAGAGCACCAGACGACTACAGGAAGCCGGGAAGCTGGTGGAAGCTTACCCTGCTGGCTGTAGGAGTCATATTGCACTGACAGAGTAGCTCTCGAGGATGACCACACTGGTTAATATGGTAATGCCGAAGGAAATCCACCCTGTTGATGTATTACATGACTAAAAAGGCCCTGCTGAGGGTCCTATACCATTGGAAATATTCTTCTGGAGGCTTACGGTGCTGTGGTTGTTTAGCACTGACAGGGCCTGCCGGAGGGAAGCGTCCACTGCTAGAGATCTGTTGTTGTGCATGGGAGGGGTGATGCTGGAGATGTGTTTAGATCAAAATGCTATGCACTACTGCTATTCAAGACATGTGTGGGGACCAGTTGTAAGGGATTCGACCATCTGCACGGAGAGTATGCGCTCGCCTTGGCTTTTTTGAAGTTTTGTAATGACAATGAATGATGGTAGATCAACCTCAGAAAATGTGTGGGGCTAATCCGCAGGCATTTTCCTCTGCTCACCGCAAAACAAACACATAGTTATGGGTAGTGTACTGCAGGGGCACACAGCCTACAGGCGCAGTCCTCTCTGTCACATTTAGCTGGAATGTGACAGCCACGGGTACATCAAAGCATCTCAGGAAGGGGGAAGGCAACACTTTACACCGGTCATGGCCAGCCTAATTAAAATATCAAAGGCTCCATGGATCCACACTCTCTATTGTCTATGTTGTGCTGGTGGCAGCGAATACTGATGAGAGTTAATTGAATAAGGCCTGCAAAGGGGTTTCTCTGCAGAACTGACATAAGGGGACAGGAAACCCAACACCTCTTTGATATGCAGTGTCGACTTGAAGCTAGCTCCCACCCCACTGTATGAAGGGCAGTGAATGGCATGTCTGGGACACCTGTTTGCAGTAGGCAACCCCTGCAGGGAGACCCCCTTTTAGAGGGAAGAAGTTGATGAATTAATGGAGACAGAAGTCTGTTCTCACCACAAACTTCAAGGGAGACCTGTGCTTTGATCAAGAGTCAAGAGAGCTCAATTAACCAGACAGACACTTTGATCCACAACAGACAGGAAGATGGGTGGGACTTAGTAGTACACGCTGTCACCCCCTACCTTTCCTGTTGCAAAACACTCTGGTTATGACCTCACACATAACAGAAGATTGTTGTTGGGGACCCAGGATTGGGTCATGAACGTAGGCTTAGTCTGCACCAAACACTGTGGCCCACTTGGCTTTAAATGAGGGCTTAGCCCCTACCTTAGCAGATCATCTGACGAATTCTAAAGGAGTAAGAAGAAGGACTCATTTGGACCCTGGCTGAAGGTGCATTCTGCCTTACAGCTGCTGCCAGTGGAGGAAGGCCAGGATTTCTAAGAAGGAAGCAAGGTCCCTCCCCTAAATATCGCCCAGGAAACAGAGGGAGCTACCATACTCAGAGGATCCATCCAGCAGCTCTCGAACTGGTACCCAGCCAGCACACAGTATGCCATGTTAGGTTCTGCCAGCAAGCTTCCTAGGTGGGAAGTGACAGAGAGTCTCTGAACAAAGGACAAGGCTGTTGCCTGCAAAACTCTCCTAAGCTTTGGGATCTGCCTTAAAGGAGGACACGTGCACAGTGAAGAAGCTATGAGGAGTGCCACACAAGCATCAACCAGCGTCCACCTTTCAGGGACATTTTCGAAACATTTCGAGACCCTTCAACCGCGACCAGCTGCACCACTGACTGTTGTCATGTTACAGTGGCTAAAGCCATCTGAGACAAGTCGACCAGCGTTCCAGATCTGCCAACCAGCACAAGATGATTCTTGGCCCCTAGCCTCTGTGTAGGCCACCCTGCAGCTGTCTTTCCAAGCTCCCTTGCCAAACTGCCTGTCACCTGATGCCTGCAGCTGTTTCCCGTCTTGAACTCTGTCGCAGGAACTGCAAAGTGTCCTGGAACTGACTCAATGCTGTTGAGCATCAAGGTCATCTCAAGCACCAGGTATGTTGTAGTTCTGCCCCCCTGGTCCTTCTCCGAAGGCCCCTATTGACAGTTACAACCCCTTGCTCCCTTGGCGCTGAAACCACATAACCTTGAACAGTTAAGACTGATTGCTTTACTGACTACCCTCCTGTCATTATCTAGAGTCCACCCCTTTTCTTAGTGAAACTGTCCGTCCTCCGTGTTCCTTTATAGGGTGGGTTATATTTTGTAGTGTGCTAGAACTGTCTGTTGTGATATTAATAAAAGTAGATATTTGTATACAACTTTGAACAGACAGTCACTTTTATCATTGGGTAATAATAGTAATTTTGCTGTGTTGCAACTAACCAATGATTCACGACCTTGCAGAGATAAGCCTGCCGTTTCGTCCACGTTACCAAAATTGGACAAGGAGGTTTATATTTACTTGTGTTTCCAATCTGTTCAGATCCCTTCTGATGTACTAGAGGTGTGGGGCTGATTGGTGATTTAGAAACCGATATTCATCCCTGGACCACTGGTGCCCCGGAAGTTGATTTGTCACACCAGTGCAGCTTCAGCAAAGAGTGGAAGCTAATTACAGATTACCTAATGTTAACACACAGGACAAGGTAACAAAAGGTAGAATCCAAGTTTAGAGAAGGTCTCATGAGATATAGGTGTGATGGTACAGGGCGCTTCAGTAGCACTGCCTGGTTGGGGATTATTCTCCCCTTTGCGCAGGCTGGAGTCTTTTGGGAGCTATCTGGACAAGCATCCTTTTCTACTTTTTTTATCTGCACTGCAATCAGCTCATCTTATTCGCAGTGATATTGGGTCCAGCATTTCCAGGTCTACCTTGGGCCTTAGGACCCTTTCCAATGGACTGAGTGCCTCCTGACGTTTATAATTTATTTATCTCGGTAAATCAGTGAGTGCCACATTAAATCTTTGGCGCTGCTTGTAAGCCCTTGTCAGCTTTGTGAATACAATCAAGGGAGAAGGTTTGGAGCTCTTATGGGTAAGTTGTCCGAATTGCCCTATCTGCAGATGTATTAATTTGGCTAGGTTCGAGGTTTTGCGACCAGTGTCGTGTTCTCTGATTAGCAAAGGCCAAGACCATTGGCAGAGAGGTTGCAGCACTGGTCCCTGTTATTTCCATTACAGTACCTGTACTTTATCACTGTTAAAGGAAAGGTTCGGTCAAACATTTTTATTGGTCCTACGGGTCGGCCATGCGTTTTTAAGCCAATAGAAAATACTTTTCGAGGAACCTTATAGGTTTGGGCTTCCCTTTGAACAACCTCAGCGCCCTGACAATTTCCAGATACTACACTGTTTTGTTAGGACTTTTCGCTTTTTCGTGGTCACATGTGATTATAACCACGGAGTTCCGGTTCCTCAACTCCGTTTTGATTAAGACACAAAAGCAAACTTTTGGTTACTATTTCTCTCATGCGCCCTTATGCTTTGAGAAGAAAAAAAGCCTAAGTCGCTCGATTTTAGAAAAGTTTCCTATGGACCTTACTCGGGTTTTCGTCCATTAAACACATGCGAAAACAGGCAGTAGGGCACCGCCATTTTGTGATAATCCTATCACTTGCCGCATCGCCCAGGCTGACCTGCTTTTGCGGCACTAAATCATATCCCCCGCCCCTGAGTCTGTCATCAGCAGACGCGTACCACCCATTTCACAACGCCAAAGCACGTCTCGTGTCAACATTCGCTGCGCTTCAGCCAATGACGTGTCGCCATGAAAATGGCAGGACGCCTCTTTCCTCAATAAGTATAAAAAGACCATTTCACAACACAAAGCAGCAGATTTTCGATTCCATTCCTCTCTCTGTGTTACTTTGAGTATTCTGTGACTCGTTTCTATGCTCTGGTCAGCTACCTTCGTTGCTTGTAGCCCGTGTGAACAGATACCAGTACCACCGCTATAAATTATTTTAGTTTGTTTAACACACAATAGCTACAATAATGCCCTACATGTACGAGCCCGAGCATACCGAGGAGGAACTACTGGAACGGGAAACACGCGAAAACGATGGGTCTTCGGACGGCAGTTGGGAAGATGATTCAACAGCTGAAGAGCCTTGACCTAGTCGCATGGATGGTGTTTCCACCTGGTGCACATGCAATCGGTGCGAGCTAATGCCAACCGAGGACGAGAACTGCTGCTGCTGTGAAAACTCGGGATGCGTGGCCTACATTTCGGAAGACGAGCCACGACCGCAATGCATCACCGAGCTGCCAGACTTCAGGGCAGCCTGCCTAACACGGTCCGTGTTGAGGATAATGATGGTGCTTATGCACGAACTTCGCACAAATGTTCGTCCTCGTAATCCGAGTAACGAGTAAGTATACTCTGCTTGTCATGCCACTCCTATTTCATGGTCTTCTACTATATCCAAAATTACATATACATATCATTGTAACGCATGAAAGTCGTTCAATAGTGTGCAGTGTCTAGATAGCATTTGTCCGAGCAGAATGCCATTAGTTACAAGAATTGTCATTGACAACAAATGTTTATTAAACTTATCTTGGTCATTTAAAAACAGTTTGTTTCATTCCTTTTCACAGGTGGTACAGGCTGGTGGCCTATCGTTCCTTTACAAGGTGGCTTCACGGGAGGCTTTGACACCGCGTTCGAAGAGTAATACCCGCCTGTGCCATTCGTGCCATAAGAGAAACTTTCACAAGTGACAGCGGTCAGTACAGGGATTTCCTCTCGCTGTGCTGCAACCTGACCTGTACAATGTGTAAAGTCTTGTATTTTTGTGTCATCAAAATAAGATACAAAATAAAACACTACATATATTTTAACAGCGGTTGTTTCGATTTTTTAAATGAATCAAGTGTGTCTCCATTCAAGGATGGATGTCAGACATCTGTGCTCTGAATGGGTGAAGGTCAGGTCGCTGTGAATCAGGGTGGTCACTATCTAAGCTAACATAATATATTCTCAATAATGCATGCAATAAATAACACTTGTTGAAAGTCTTTCAGTCGGTTATGTCTCTATAAAAGTCACACATATATCTATACTATCAATTAACATTGGATTATACAGGCCTTAGATTAAGGGTCTTGACCACTATAATACACTGTTTGAAGTGTGGGTCTGTGCTCACAAAAATCTCCGGTATGTGGCATTTGTTATTGATAGGCAACGATATACTGCAGTAGGGGTCTAATGTTAGTTGGGGATTTGCTAGGTGGGCATCATGGCGTGGTCAGTGGTCTGGCACATGAAGAGAATACCTTGCAGGGACACAGGGTCAGAATGGCAGTAAGTTTCCACTGGCGAGGGTGCGTGGGCAAGGACACGTTTGTGGAGATGAACGAGCTATGTGCTTAGTTCAGGATGGTTCACATGCAGGACAGTGATCTCAGAGGAAGAGTGATGTGTTACATTTATTAGCTGTTGCAAATACCTCTGGAGTTTTCCAGTCAGAGTGGGATCGAGGGTGGGGGCCATGTGCTCTGCGCAGTGAGGCCTGGTCACCAAGATGGAGTGGAAAGGGGGTTACAAAAATGGATGCCCTGTGTCCTGCTCAGTGGTCCCATCTACGCGAATGTCAACCAAAGTTAACATCACATAAGAGCAAGGGGCGAACCCACTACTGGAGGCACTTGGTCTGAGTTTCTACTGAGAAGTAAAGGATGAGAGGGACCTGATGGCCCCTCGCTCCCACACACTTGCCTGCACGCCCCAGGCCCATCCATTCCACCCCCCTCTATCAAAGGCGGTTCGCACCCCGGGATGAGCGCTGGCATGGGGGGCTGTCACGGGCGCAAACGGCCAAGGTGCCAAACAGCATGTACACTTCAAAAGGTATCCCACGCCCAGGGGCCATCGCTCACATGGCCTCCTCAGACCCTGTGTCTCCAGGCAGGCCTCCCCTGAGGCAGGCCGCCCCCCTGCAATCCACATAAGTGTGTCTCCAATCAGCAGTCTTCCTGTGCCTTATCTGCACGCCCCAGGCCCATCCATCCCACCCCCCTCTATCAAAGGCGGTTCGCACCCGGGGATGAGCGCTGGCATGGGGGGCTGTCACGGGCGCAAACGGCCAAGGTGCCAAACAGCATGTACACTTCAAAAGGTATCCCACGCCCAGGGGCCATAGCTCACATGGCCTCCTCAGACCCCGTGTCTCCAGGCAGGCCTCCCCTGAGGCAGGCCGCCCCCCTGCAAACCACATAATACCACGACATACACACGTCATTCATTCACAAACACACCCCTGTTTCTAATACTTTATAAACCACTTGATATGTGTCATGAGAACATCATTGTGCTTTGCAAGTCAACTCCTGAACCATCTACCTGAGAAGCACTGAGATCTATGCAAATCTGCTTGTCGTCGTGCTATCTGTGACTGCTTCGAGCAAACTCGTCAGTGTGCTACCTATGGCCATCTACCTGTTCTCCTGCAATATACTGCTCGGCCTGCTGAATCCAACTGTTTGTTGGTCAAGGTAAGGCCATGTATCCTAGTCATATTTCGGTCATTTTTACATTTCTATCTATTTGCGATTACAGTAGCCAATAGTGCTATGGTCATTGGTCTCATTGCTATTGACTTGAGTTTCAATTGTTATGCTATCAATAGATATATTTATTTTCATCTGTGTCAATTGTCATCGAATTGCATCCTTCGGGGGTCCAGTCTATAATGTAAGCATGTTTCCTTCTCGTGCAAGACAGAACATCCAAGGGACGAGTCACATGTTCAGAGTTTAGTCACATCATTTAAAACATTTCTTTAACTTATGCAAATACTAAGCCGCACATGATGAACTGGTATAGTTCCGGCGACCAAAACAAACCTTGCATTGAACATAGTATGATTCATTTACTTTTTTATGACATTTTTATTCATCAAGGTTTTATAATAATCTAGATATTTCCTTTTCAGAATTTTCAACAATGCCTGCCTGTTGGATTAGCGGTTGCCCTTTGAAGACCCATGCTAAATCCGAAGGCACTACAATTCATGTATTCCCTAAAACTGTTGATCGAATAAGAGAATGGGTCAGACATTGCGGATATCCACTGGAAGAGCTTGAAAGTAGAGTCCAGCAAGTCTTTGAGGACAAGAGGGGTGATCGATACCGCATCTGCAGCCGGCACTTTTCCTCGAACATGTATGCCACATCTTGGGAAACAAAGAAGCATAAACGGCGAACGACACGAAAAATTGCTCGCAAGCGCTATTCCAACTCTATTCGTCCACATTCCGTCAATGGTGAGTCAAGTGTTCAGATTTAGCTTTAGGCCTTGTGGTAGTGTGTAGGTAGCCGAATGGATTAAATGATATTTTAGGTGTTGTGTCCCTTGTAATACTTTCAATATTGATAAGAGTGTATAGCTTTTTGAATAATGACATTTATCAATGAATTATTTTTTGATTTTATAACCCCAAAGGAAATCTATTTATGGGCACAGGGAACTGTGCTTTATTGCGCATATTCAATA
The DNA here is from genome assembly GCF_040938575.1 of Ambystoma mexicanum. Classification (NCBI taxonomy): domain Eukaryota; kingdom Metazoa; phylum Chordata; class Amphibia; order Caudata; family Ambystomatidae; genus Ambystoma; species Ambystoma mexicanum. The sequence goes on along the minus strand of NC_090923.1, from coordinate 909,400,958 downwards.
GCAATATTCTCAAGTATTCTGTCGGTTTACATGGCAATTTTTTAATATTTGCATTTCATTATCAAAGAATAATTTACCTTTACAACTGCTTGACTATCCACTGAATCTGAAGCAAGAACATTCTACTTCCGTGACGTGCTCGCAGTTATCAACCACTTCTAGCGCGTATCAGGTAATCATACTTGGCTATTCCGCTACAGACTTGTTTTATGCATGTCAAGTAATAGGTTTTATGTATCGTGTGCTTATTTTACCAATTGTTTGGTTAGTGCTTTCCAATTGATATACACCTTAGTTGGCGTCCCCTGGTGTTTGTTTTCAGTTATAATTAATGTTATCCATACTAATGCAAGTACTGTCTTTCAGGGAGATGCTGAAGTGTCCACCACATTGACAACAGCACTAGATGTTCTTCAGCAGCACGAGGTATGGATACTGACAGCTCCATCGACCGTGATCATTAGGACTGGAACACTTGTCGTTTGATTGTTCTACACCATGTTTCATTCGTGGTTAGCCATTGATATGTACCTGTGCGGTCGACCCCAAGTGTGTGTTGTGTTTTCAATATTGTAATCCTTACTAATGCAAATACTATGTTTCAGGCAGTTGTTGAAGCGTCAACCCACGCACTTGATGCTGAGCCTGACATTCAAGTAATTCCAGGGGAAGTGGAAGCGGGACCATGCGGATACGAATCGTCGCAACAGCTTTCGGAAGTGCGCACTACATTTACAACATCCATGGATATTCTTCAGCAGCACGAGGTATGGATACTGACAGCTCCATCGAGCATGATCATATAACGTGATTCCATTTGCTATACTTTCTTCCCTATTAACGCAAGTACTGTGTTTCAGGGAGACGATGGAGCTTCCACTACAATCACAAGATCCCATTTAGATGATGCAGATGTAAAGAAATCGGAGAAATAAGTCGATTAAATCTGATCATATTTAAATTTGTGGTTATCTCTTTATATGTACCTGTGCCGTCGACCCCAAGTGTGTGTTATGTTTGCAATATTGAAAACCATACTAACGCAAGTACTGTTTTCAGGGAGTTGCTGATGCCTCCTCTCCAATACAATCATTCATGGCAGTCCATGCAGAGCCAGAGGTATGGATACTGACAGTTCCATGGAGCTAGGTCATCAGAGCTCGAATACTTGTCGTTTGATTGTTCTACACAATGTTTAATTTGTGTTGAGCTATTGAGATGTACCTGTGTGTTCGTCCTCACATGTGTTTTATGTTATCAATATTGTGATACATAGTAATGAAAGTACTATGTTTCAGGGAGTTGATGGAGCCTCATTCCGTGCTGTCTATGCGGATACAGTAAACATAGTCGTTGCAGTGCAAGAGGAAGGGAAGAGTTGCGGAAACGAATCGGAGCTACAGCGTGCAGATGTTGAAGGTCGAGTCAAGAAAGTTGCAAAGAAAAGAACCAAAAATAAGGTTAGTTACAATCATTTCATAACTTTCGAATTTTTTTTGTGCTGGGGACTATTTTATGTTTTTTTCCAGTCAATTGTACTATACTTTATCTTGTGTTTAAACTGAACATCCCTTTTCCAATCTGTCCTCTAGTTACCCGTGGGTGTATGAACTATACATACACAGACAGTGAAGCGAATGAGAGATGTTGCTTGCCAGACCATTTACACTATGGAGGAACTATTAATTCAGACGCTGCATGTTGAGACTAGAGATTCTCATGTCCAATGGCCAGAACATGAATTGAATGTGTCCGGAGAATCCAGTAAAGTTGTAATGGACCATTCCTACAGTGCGACTGCAACACAAGAAGATGATACTGAATGTATTGAAGATAGCTCTGAAGTAGTCGCAGATCAATTCACACAATCTACACCCGCCAAAAAAATGCCACCCAAAAAGCTGTCGACAATGGTGTTTTCTCCCATCAATGTTGAAGTAACAGATGTTGAAATGACAGAGAATGAACCAGCAGCAGCATTCACCGATGCATCAGAACCTGATATTGGCGATATTTCTTTCAATTCTGCTGATATGTCCTCAACGATGCAGTCCGAAACAAGTGTGATGCCGGATGACAGTCTAATGAAAGAGGGCAAATACATAGTATTCGACAGTTATTTGATGGATATTATAAGTATGCTGAAATGTGGGCATTCCGTCAGAGGGAAAGTATGTGGGAAGCCACTGATTCATGTGACTCGTCAAAAACAAGGCAGTAACGTCACAATACATGCCGCCTGTAGATTAAATCATACGTTCTCATGGTCTGCACAACGGATGCTGGGGAAACTGCCAGCAGGCAATCTACTGTGTGCAGCTGCATCACGTTTTAGTGGCTCTAGTTTTAGAAAGTTAGAGTCTTTCTTTCAGTTTGTGGGAATTAATTTCATTTCTAAAATGCAGTACTTCAAATACCAACATGATTATCTGTTTCCGGCCATTAGTGATGCTTGGAAAATTGAACAATTGTCTCTAGCAAGTACATTCGAAGGGAAACGATTCAGGCTCTGGCAATTCACCCCCCTCCCCTATGCAATGTAAGAAATGGAAGGAGATGGAAAGAGGAGCACACAGTTCTCAGGAATGCAATTAAATACAATACGAAATTCAGTTCCCCCCCAGCAAGCTTAGAGAAAACAGGGATGAGTTTTAAACACAGGCGAATTACTTTAATGTGGTTTGCAAGGAAGTGAAAAGGTGCTAAAATTGCTTTTAATTCCCTCTAGAGGTTCAGGGTAGGTGATGGCTACTTTATATTAGTTCAGGCTCACTTTAACAATGCTCTATGAGTTATTACCAAGTTGCAAACAGATTTTAACAAAAGCAAGAATGGAGCTGCTATTTTGACAAGTGGAGAAATTGAGCCAAAATCGCAAATCGCGGTAAATTTCGCGAGTGCGTAAATCGTGATTGCGGAAGAAGTAATAGGAAGTCGTTCCTAACCCGAACGGTTCCAGAGATACGGACGATTAAATAAAGGTTGTTTTTCGGATTTAAAGTAAACTCAAAATGACAGGTGACAGCTTGCAGCTGCAGAATTGACAGGTGACAGTTGTGCAGCTTTAAAAATGACAGATGACACGATTTCTAGGAGGCAGTTCTACTTAGGTTAAAATAGTTTGGATTAGATTATTTTAACTAAGAGATTGGTTCTGCACAGTTCTGCTAGGTACTCACAATATAAATTTGAACTAGGCCTCGTCACGGATCTGGTCAACACGTCCGGCTGCGGTTCTGTCTGCTCGGCGGGTCAATCAGGCACCGGTTCTGCTCACAGCGATCTGGTTCAGCTCTGCTCTGCTGGTCTAGCCTCTCTGGATTCTGGATGTAAAACTGCTTTCTGGGTACTGCTACAGGTTCTGGGGATTGATGGATTTGAAGTCTGGATCTCTGGATGTGAAGTCGTCGGTCAGCATGCTCCGCAGCAAATGGAATTGAATGTCTCTACCTGTCCCAGCAGTCTCTTTTTATGTGTTTTGGAAAGTGGGTGGGTGCGTTGGTCATAACTAAACCTGCCCCTCTCACTTATCATTGGCCAATTCCTCCTCTCTCCCTTGATTGGGGGAAGGAAATGTGAGTCAGAGTGATGCTGTAGGTTTTATGGCCAGAGGGCCCTCCCCTGTCATCTTTGCACACAAATCTATATTTGATCCAAATACATATTTTCCCAAATACACAGTTGTTTTTACATCATCTACACACACCATATATCACATGAGGTAGGCACTGTTCCGACTCTGGCGTTTCTAGGAGCTTGGGTAAAGAAATGGCAACTTATTTTTGATTTTAGTGGGTTATGCAACATTGGTTTTTCATTAAAAATTATACACATATACACGGCCTGTCCATACATACTCCAGTAAATTCCCATGTCTCTCGCTTAAACACAGAGTCTGTAGTATCAATAAATAGTGGGGTTTTGCCCCAGAACATCCCATAAATTGGAGTTTGGGCTTGAATTGTGGGCAAAGTTTTCATTTTAAGGATCCCCAAATTTCACATTTCTGTCATCTGGTTACCAAGAGTTATCAGGGTTTCTGTAAAATATATATTTGCTTACAATTCAAAGTACTGCAGTGTTTGAGTCTGCCCCCAAAGTTTGGGGATGACAGTGATCACATGTCTCTCCTGGCTGGCAGATCTTTGTTGACAGGAAACAGTCAAAATCACCATATCCTATTCAAGGGAAAAGGTCTTTTGTGTGGGCTCCAGCAAGCTGAGGTCAACAGACCAGGGGGCCACTTTGCATTTGGTTAGCATGACCATGTGATATCCTGGGCTTTCTGAGGTGAGAAGGTTTCCCAGCCTTTTGGCCTGTTAATCAAATCAGATTGTCTCTGGGAACAGCAGGTGGTTAGATTTTCAATTAACTAACAAGCTTTGAAGTCCCAATTGTCACAGAAGGCTGATTAGCTTCTGAAGTAGCAGTTCTCCTGTCAGAGTTTAGACCGCTAGCGCCACCTTGAGTCCAAAGCGGGTACTGCATGCATTTTTATTTTTGGATCAGTCTTGAATTAATGCATTCAAACAAGAGATTTTACATGGAAGTATATTATCCAGGTTCAGCACATGGCACTGGTGTGGTTCTGCAGTAAAATAATTTTGTGCCCATAATTTAGCCATATTTGACCTGAAGAAAATGAATTCCCAATAGTTATGGGTTGCTTTTGGCAATCAGCATTGCCCCTTTTTCAATGGTTTCAGGCTACTGTGTGTAGCCCAATGGTGGTTTTAGGCAGTGCCCTTCTGTGCCCACAACATAGGCAAAAATGGGTGGCAGCCTATTCGTCATGCATTTCCCTGTGCATTTTCTGGGAAGTTCTGGCCATCTTACCATTCTGATCCTTCACAGATGGAACTTGCAAGATCTGGGATGTTTTCCTCATCTTCTTCCGGTAGATGGCACGGTTCAGCATCTTTTCCCCCATCCGGTTAGATCGATCGGTTCTCCTCGCCGGTCCTGATGGGAATATTGGGCGGTACCCCGGGCCCCTCGGATCTTTGCTCCCGGTCCTTGGATCGTTCTCCTTGGCCAGTCTCCAGGTTTTCTTTCTCCTAGGACGACGAAGGAAAAGCGGCAATACCTATTCGTAGACATTTTTCCATCACTACTAATGGTGTGGCAGACATATACATTTTATACTTTAACATACCTAACATTTTACTTTTGAGATACAAGTTATCATTCAAAGACAGTGGCTTACAAGAGTATAATATTTTAGAGACTATATGTGGGATATTTTAGGGTTGGAACTGAATTAATCTGGAGCTGTCCCCTCTTGTATTGCAGAGGACTCCTCCAGTTGCTGCAAAGTGTGCCTGGGATGGCAACACTTTAGCTGGTTAATATGGACCCACTTGTCTTCCCCTTCCGCCAGACTGCCTTTGGTGATGCAGATCTTATAGGCAACAGGGGAGATCTTGTCTATAATTTCAAACGGTCCCTTCCATGTAGGCAAGAATTTTTGCTGTTTGGCCTGGTTCCTTTGGAAATTGTATAGATAGACCCGATCACCCACCTTATATTCCTTTCGGGTAGTTTTTAAATCATAGTGGGTCTTCATGCTCTCGGCTGATCTTTCTAGATTCCGCTGAGCATAGGCAAAAGCATGCTGAAGGTGTTTCCTTAAATTCTCCACATACTCATGAGTTGTGGAGGCATTTATCAACGTTTGCTCTTGGGTTCTGTAGAGCAAATGCTGGGGAAGCACCATCTTGCGTCCAGTCATCAACTCAAATGGTGATATTTTGGTTGCAGATGAAGGGGTAGATCTGATGGCCATTAGGACCAGAGGTAATCGGATATCCCAACTTGGCCCAGAATCTGCCACAAACTTTTTTAAGATGCTCACAATAGTTTGGTTATATCTCTCCACTGCTCCAGAAGAAGCTGGCCTGTAAGCAATATGTAGCTTTCTTTTGACCCCCAGTATCTCCCACATCTTTGTCATTACTTCACTGGTGAAGTGGCTACCTCTGTCTGACTCAATCCTTTGAGGTAGACCAAAACGGGAAAAGATGTGGTTAATCATCAGGGCAGCTACTGTTTCTGCCTTGCAGTTTGGGGCTGGGAGATATTCCACCCACTTGGTAAACAAGCATGTAACGGTCAACATGTACTTGTTTCCTCTAGACGAGCGAATCACAGGTCCTACAAAGTCGATTTGCAAATCTGACCATGGCAGTGTCATCCCCCTCTTTTGGAGAGGCGCACGGTGTGTGAGGGATGATGGCTGAAATTGTGCACACACAAGACACCCCTTCAAGTATTGGTCGAGGTCCTGCCCCATGTGTGGCCAGTATGCAACCTCTCTTAAGATTTCCAGTGTTGTGTGAAACCCCCTATGACCGGCGGTGGCCGCATCATGGGCGTGACTTAACATCAGGCTTCGGAATGAGGTAGGAACCACCCACTGATCGTGGCCAGCTTGGGATTTCCTTACCAACAAACCGTCTTGGATTTGGAACATTTTTGGACATTTCATCAACACTCTAAGGTCTTCTTTCCCAATGTAATCTGTGTCCGTCAGGGGAAAGTTCTCAGGGTCCTCAAGGTGTTGGTAAAACTTACCAATGATTGTATCCCCCTTCTGAGCTGTAATCAAATCAGCATCAGGTGTCGCCTTGCTCCATTGGGCAGTTGAAAGATCATTGGGAGCATTTGTCTGGGACCTAGTGATCGCAGTGACCTGGATTTCCCCCAACAGGAACTCTATTTCTATGTTGTCCTTGATTTTTAGACTTTCGTCCTCGAGACAGTTTTCTCTGGCACAATCATGCAAGTCAGCCAGACCTTGCGCGAGGGGACTCTTCTTGTTTTGGCCATATCTGACCTCCACAGGAAAGCCTTGCATTGACAGAATCCAGGAAGTAATTCGGGAATTACTCACATTTCCGGCCCGGATTCTGTCACTTTGGAGATATTGCAGAGGCTGGTGTGGAGTCTCCACTATGATATGTTCCCCCTGGATAAACGGGCGGTAATTCTTCAATGCCCACACCGTTGCCAGGAGTGCCTTCTCACAATCGTTGAATTTTTGCTCCACGGAGGATAAAGTTTTGCTCGCATAGGAGATTACTTTATTGACCTTGTCATGCTTTTGGTATAATACTGCCGTCAAGCACGTATTAGAGAACCCCATCTCCAGGAAGAACTCCTTGTTTCTGACAGGGTAAGCTAGGCAAGGCTCTTGTGAGAGGCTTCTTTTGAGTTGTCTTACTGCCTCGGATTGTTCTGGACCCCATTCCCACTTGACCCCCCCCTTCAGGAGATGAATCAGGGGTCTAGTGATCTCTGCGTAGCCTTCAATGAACTTTCTGCTGTAATTAGTCAGTCCAAGGAGGCTCCTTAGTTCCCGCAGAGTTGTGGGGTCTTTCAGTTTCTGGAGTGCTTCCACTTTCTTTTCTTGGGGACAGAGACCTTGTCAATATGTGTATGTATATATTGTATGTATATATTTTTGTTGCTGTAACTAAGTTTCGCAATCTCATGTAAATGCTGCACACTGTTAACCGAGGGGAGGCTTGCGTATTGCAAATAATAAAACAAACAAACAATAAATCTCACTTTCAACTCAACTCCTCGGGTACGTTATACTTTTCCTGACCTTCCCCCAACAAGTCAATGTCTCCATAGTTATGGTTCTCTAGGGCTGCAAAGCACGCAGACAACGAGGACAAAATTGGGGGCCTCAGAACCCGCCAAGCGAGCCGTTGCAGATGGGAGAGAAGCCAGTTCGCATTTAATATGCCAATTGCTGAATATTCTATAAACATTTAATGTTAAATAAATGTACTTTACCAAATGTACCGTGTTGCTGTTTGATTTGAAAGTACAGTATCATATTCAGAATTGTGGCGCGCTGTGTTGTGAGTTGATCTGTGTTGGTTTCCGGGTTCTGTGTGAAGTCGCGTAGAAGACGACTGGGCGCGTTTGCCTATGCAGCACAGTAACGTCACGGAGAGAGGCGGGGAATATGAATGTTTTGATAATGTAAGGCTGCTGATGACAGGCCCAGGGGCGGGGGATATGATTTAGTGCCGCAAAAGCAGGTCAGCCAGGGCGATGCGGCAAGTGATAGGATTATCACAAAATGGCGGCGCCCTACTGCCTGTTTTCGCGTGTGTTTAATGGACGAAAACTCGGGTAAGGTCCATAGGACATTTTTCTAAGGGCTTAAAAACACATGGCCGACCCGTAGGGCCAATAAAAAATGTTGACCGAACCATTCCTTTAAGTTATAAATACAGCATGGCTGGTAACAGACTGTAAAGGCTTAACAGAAGCTGGATTGAAAGGGTTGCTCACATGGGACATTAGCCAGCTTGAGTCGTCTGTAATATTTGAAGGTTGTGGTGCTGAGCACAGTTGAAATGATGGTGCATGAAGGACTTCGACAACCCAGCACATCAAACGGTGCCCCATATGAGGAGGACGTGGTGATCATGTACCAAACATAATGAGTTCCATAAAACAGCTCTGCAGCAATACAGAATATGTCAAACAGACCACTGAAGAGAGACATTACAACTCATAATACACAATTCAATTAAAATATCAGACACAGAAGGTAGGCTGAAGCCATGACTCAAAGGACATTGCAATTCATCTTAAAGTGCATACTACAAAGCAATAATCGGGTCCTGTAGTCAGTTAATTGTGAGGATGATGCCAAAAGGGAATATTGATGAACGGCTGCGCATCAAGTGGAAAGTGCTATACAGGCGGAAAGCCCCATAGCAAGCACTATTAATAACCAATGGCAGGGGAGTTGTTTTACCAATCTCACCGAAGTAAGTGCTATGAGGATTGCTGTTATTCAGTGGTGCCATAAGCCATGCAACTCTAGCAAACCTACAAATGAAAAGTCAAAGCTATAGTATACATTGTCAATACAAAACATGAATGCCCTCAAAATGTAGACGCATGAAATACACTTATGAAGGTAAATACATTACACGTTATTAAATGTAGTCGCCTCTAGGAATCTCCGGGCCATATCATCAAGCAATAGGCTGTCTTTATCATTGTTTGAAACGGGGATTGAGGTTATTATGGTTTCTTGAATAGCTATTATTTTACCCCCCAGCTGTTTTATACTTCAGCACCCACCAGTCTGTGCCAGCATAGCCAATAGTAAAGGATCATGGGAGTTGTGGTACAATGTCCAGTGACACAAACATCTAAATATATTTCTTTGCTTGTGAAGCCGGTAAGATGGCTCAGTGGGTTAAACGCTTGTTGCTGTGATCTGTGTTTGATGTGCAGGTTGTAGGTTCAAATCCTGGCAATGCTAACTCAGACTTTCATCCTTCCGAGGTCGAGAAATGCGCACCAATTTCGATAGTAATATATGTTTATATGTCCTATGTAAAGTTCTTTAGATTAAAGTGCTTTATAAAAAATAAATTAATATAAGAACACAGCAGCGTGCATTTTATTTAGCAGTATTTAGCTTACCTGTTCTTCAACAAATGAATTTGTGAACTCCAGGCTGTGGTGAGGATCTGGCTTTAAAATTCAGATGGCCCTTCATAGACTTTACATCATGAACATGATCACAGTATCACAGTCTCAAAGATGTGCAACCTTTCACACATAAGCTCCCCTGAAGATGTGCCTGCCCACATGACCCATATCCCATGGACTGATGCCTGCTGGAAGGCCGCTGACTGCCACAACAGCTGTAAAATGATTACAGCACATCCTCTGGACCCTGCTCACCTGACACCAGGTTTAACAGAGGGGGGAGGGGTGGAGCAAGGATGCGCATTATAGGTGCAATGCTCTAAAAACGAAGAAGATTTGATTACTGACGCCATTGCTAGGACTTATCAGTAACACAGCAGTGAAGGAAACTAGAGGGTTGGGTGAGGATCAAAGGACCCCTTTCATAATTTTAGGGCGACTGCATCCCCCTAAACGCCATGGTGGTTCCGCCTATGCTAGAGCTCATTATAAAGTGAATGAAAGTAGAAAGGCTATTGGCTGCAGCCAGTGAGAGAAGTTTGATAGGAACATCATATTAGCCAACTCACTCCCTCCTCGTAGACCATCCTGACCTTCACTAGTGTTGAGGCAAACTGGTAGCATACAGATAGTCCCTCCCTACCTAACACGTGCGGTCCTGGTGTCACTTGTACAGGTCTAGAACCTCTTGGGGCTAGAATCTCCACCCTATCATTTGGCTCCAGGTCAATAATGAAAGATGTGTTTTTTTGGGGGGGGGATAATTCTTAGTTGCCTGTAACATAATATGATCTAATCTCCCGGGCATGCAATTATTTATGGGCGAAGCCTCAGGACATTTGCAACATTGCTCTGACCTGTTGTGTTAGTTACCTTTTCAGGCATCGGGCAATTGAAAATATAAACCACACCTTGATTTAAGTTCTTATTTTTATAATTTTTTTATTTTTTATTTTATTGGCTTTATCTGGTTACACAGCATAGATGACCTTCTAGTTATTGTATATGCTGAGCTTATACCACTAGTTCTTAAAAGGCATTTCACAAAGGACGCTAAATCCACATCCTGAGCCCGGTGCATAGACGACAACGTGTGAGTGCTAAATTGAAGTTGCAGATCTGCTTCCTTATTAAACATGTGCCTGCCAGCTTTCCTAGAGCTACAAAAACAGCTAGGCAGGGTTATAACGGGTTGTCACTTCCCACTTTCCGCTAGAATGCAATTTCTAGCTCAAATGCGATCTGGAAAATGGAAAGTAACCTCGTTGTTCGCTTGCTGTCTTACTCAAATTTCAAATTGTTATCTTGTGATTATTTTTACAATGGCACTCCATAAACAATTGAGTTTTGACATTGCCCAATGCAGTCTTAAAGATTGCCATTCATTTTGAATGAAGCTGTATTTCTGTTTAAAAAGATACCTGCAGGGTTGGACTGGGGACCAAAAAGGGCACTGGCCATTTTTGTCAAAAGTGGTCCCATGTTTCGCCGAAGGAGCGAGCGCAGCGCATGAGTCCAACCCTTGGAGCAGATGTAGAGAAGGGTTGGATAAGGATGGTGGATCCGCTTGCAGTCAGACCTTTAATGGATGCAGGCCGGAAGAACCTATTCCCTGCTTGTTTCATTTATTCATTCATTCTGGAGAACAGCACTGGGCATGTGCTACTTCTGATTTCTCCTTTCACAGTGTAGATCACACATCTGTTTATCTGTCTTGTCAGTCTTGTGCTTTGGGGAATTCGTGGCTATTGAGCCGAGGCATTCCTCAAGCAAGCGAAGAGAAATGAGGGCTGGATGAGCTGTGCTTCAGTAGAATGGGTTCAGATCTGCCTGTCTAAAGGGGGATACGATTCTGCAGAGTGAATGTGGTACAGCTTTATTGCACTAAATGATATATCTGCCACTGAGCTTCTTCTATTGGTGGATGAAGTATCACATTTCACAAATCTCAGTACACATGCCCTTAAAGCGAATATAATTTCCAGAAGAGGCACAGCAACGCCGAGCTGTTGCTGTCTACAAAACTATTTCTTTGTATGGAGTTCCTGTCCCCTAACTTATCCCAGCTCGTTTGCTACCCCTGCACACTACATACTAGCCCTATAGTATGTCACTTGTACAGCGCTCATCTTTCCAGCTTGTGAGAGGGTGCCTTCTTCACTATGTCGGCAGAACGGTGATTTCCAATGTATTCACAGATCAAATACGACCGAAATATATAGAACGCCATGAGAGACGCCTCTCATACACATACTTTAATTCCATCCTTTTGTTTTCTGTCTGTGCGCCATTGCAGAAGGGGGCACACCTCTGTGGATCAGTCTTGCTCTTACCACCAGTACGACCCTCTCTAGCCGCAAATGGGATACAGTCTTTATAACAACACATTTTTCGTTGAAATATGTTACAACAAAATTTGAATAATGAATGACATATACAAAGAATAATTTGCATAACGATTTTTTAATAACGAATGCACATACAAATCATTTTTATAAATGTATATATTATAGAATACAAATTACAATTATATTTATAAGTCAATTATTAAATAGAATAGTTTTAATAAATAATATGAATTACCTATACAATTTTAATATTGAATACCAATTTGTAACACATTATACTAAAATCGTCCAGCAGGTGGCACTCCATAGTTCTTTTTTCTACATTAGGATGCACCGGAACCTCAGAGGCCATTTTGGATTTCGTTTTTTTGCAGCGATCAAAGTGCGTCTTGGCAGTTCCTTTTCTTTTGGGAAATTTTTGTGGCTTTTTGGCTTCAAGGAAACCTGTATTTTTTTCTAATGGTTTTTACCTTTTTGCAGATTCCCTGGACTGTGGATTTGCTGTTTTTTGGGGATTTTTCACAATTTGCTCTGGATTTATGGAACGCTCTGATCCGGGACTATGGATTAAGGGATTTTGTTCTGTTTTGAATTGTTGACATTGTTTTTTTTAGGGTTTGGGATGCTGTTGGATCTTGGATAACTGGAATTTTGCATATTGGAATTTTTGGGGGATTTTTATTGCTGTTTGGATACCAGGAATTTTCCATTTCGGATTTATTTGCAGTTTGTCCAAGTTTGGGATATTCAGTGTTTCAGAATTTTGGTGTTTGCAGTGGTAGTTAATTTTCCTTTTTTCAATAGTTTATATTGAAAGCGTTGATGTGTAGATACGCCATTTTTTCTTGCTTTTTTAAATCAAGTATACACTCTTTTACACATTTTTGGTTGTTTCTGTATTTTCTTCTTTGAACTGCTGTTTATTCCTTTGGCAAACATTGGGCAATCTGTAGTTCTTGGAAAGAATGTTCTTTATTAAGATGTTGCAGAAAGCTCCATAAAGATGGATTGCATTTTTGAATGTTAGTCTGATGCCATTATGCCATCCTTCTAGGGTGTTTTTAGTTTTTGAAGTTTAATTTTTGGATGCTGTGTAAAAGTTCCATAGTTGTTTGCTGAAACCGGGTCTTCTTCTTCTTGTTCCATTGCTTGTAAGTTGTTCTATCCATGTAGAATCAAAGTAGTCTAATAATGGTTCGAAAAAATGTTAATTTGGCTTAAAAAAATCAGTCTGTGTTAATAGTTCATAATATTCTTCAACATGATTTTCGGGTCCAACGCTAAAGCAAACAGTAATATAACATTGAACTGAAATTTTAAATCTTCTGTGTATCGATTTTGCATTCTATTTGTTTGTATTTTCCTCCATATTGCTTAAGTGAAATGAAAAAAACACCCTTGTATTTTCGCCTCAGGAAATATATCTGTGATTGCTTTGATTTGTTGAATTTCGTTATCCAAAATTATAATTTCTCTTACAAAGGTACATATTTCCTTTTAATTTTCATGTGATTTTGAAGGCATTAATGTGAATTATAATGGAAGCAAAGTGTCATGCATTAGACCATGCACAGTATACAATTGTGCAAATGGTTTAGGAGACACTTTAAACGTGTCATCTACTAGCATTGGGTTGCATATTTTAAGTCTCCCCATTCTAAAAATTGTACTCTATGTTCCATCTTTTGAATGAAAAACACTGTGTTATGAACAGAAATGTTATCAGAGTCTTTTTAACACACTGTTTTAAATAAATATGTACGTTTAAATAATGTTTTAGCTTACGTGCACATTATAAATCTTAGCTCAGTAATTGAAACGTTGGTTTATTTGACATTTTGTTTATCTCCCATTACAGTATTCTTAATGTTTACCTCAGTGTTTGTCTCACAATTAACTGTTTTTGGACTGTTGCCTCGATTTAGAAAAATACTTCCTCATTTAGGACTTTTCTCTGGGCACCTCGTTCACTTTCGATATATGTTGATCTCGTTGTTGAGGTTTCATTATAAGAACTGATTATGTGTAATGGGATGTATTTTGATAATTATGTTTTCGGTATGTAACATTCGTTGTCACATGGTGTCGACATATAGGATTTGTTTTAAAGACATGTAACCGCCGCAAATGGAAGTCCACCTCCCACAAGGAAACATGTTTGAAGATGCTTGTGGTCTCACTCAGAAGTGTTGTGACCCAATGGTTTATGCGATACTGTTGAGACTAATACCGACTTACACATTCTATATTGGCACGACAGTCGGAAAAACAATGGACTTGAAAGCTATCCGGAGCAATTCCTTGTGATTGCAACAGCAGGTCACAAACCCTCATGCCCCCATTAAGGAAAAGAGCTCAGTGAGTCATAGCCCCGGTCATAGCACATGCTGCAAATACACGCATCAACTGGCAAGCCACAGGTTTCAGCTGCAGACAGTGAGCCAACGTAAGCTTAAACTTTCAAAACGAGAAAGGAACACTCAGATGCAAATAACCAATTTTCAACTTTCAAAGACTAATGACGCAGTAGCGATCACCCCCAAGTCTTCCACAGGAAAGAATGAGTTTGGGGTAAGAAGAGACAGTTTTGAGGTGGACGAGATACACGAAAATTGGTGAGCAGGACATCCCCTTTGTACCCCGTTGGAGGAGGGCAGGCCTAGAAGAACACAACCTTCATACAGAGCAATTGGCACTCGTGACCCAATGCAAACGAGGAATAATGGACAGGGTTGTAAATAACTTTCTTGTCCAAACTCCACCATTACAAATTAATTCAATCTTTCCTGACTTCCCCGGCCAACAGCGCAATTAGTTCAAATTTAAGGAGCTTCATTAATCACGTTTTAGTGTCATACAGTAACCTTAACCCACCGGCTGAAATCTCAGAAAATTCAGTTTTTCACAGCCCCTAATATTAATTATCATAATGGGAATAATGGTGGAAATACTGTGCGAGTTAGGAGCTTGCAAACTGACACTAGTATTCAGTTACTTTATATTGGAATCATAGACTGGTATGGACCGCTATACGCTGTCTGACACTACAAAGCCACTGTGCCATTGCATGAATGGGACTCCAGTCTCTGCCACTGTTAGATCAGTCATGACTTCAGATGAGACCAGCAGGAAGCACTGAAATGCTGAGAATGTTGCGAGAAATGTAAATGAAACCAAAGGTCTTAAATCTCGTACGAAAGGCCAGAAATTAACTTGTTCTCATATTCTCAGCACGCGGACATCGGGTTAGACTTTCTTGCAAACTGTTGGAGGTGACCACACTACCAACGCAAACGAAATGCCTAAAACCCAAGTGTTGACACTTTCCCCAGCAGAGAGGTCCTTATACGTGCATTGTTGTCTGGCCTTGGGTTGTTAACTTATAATCGAATCATCTAACCTAAGCATGTTGTGATAGGATGCAGTGTGCACCTTCCACACCAGCTGCTGAGATGACTCCTGTTACTGGGATCTTGGACAACATCACATGTCCTATCCCCCTCAGCCAGTAAATTTCTGACTCCAGACCTCATAGCCTTACCCAGAGAAACCTTAAACTTTGCGCTAGGCTCGCTAAACTCTTTTAACATCTGGCCAGGACTCTGTGCCCCACTAGAATAAGATCTACCAGAAACTTTCACCCACTTATCAAACTGAACATCTCACCCCACAATACCACCACCACTAACCACACCCCCACACTGAAAAATACTCAGCCTTCCCAGACTTCCAACACTGTCAAGTGCACCCATAATCCCCAGGCACCACCAATTGAAACCAACCGACCCAACATTAAAGGCGCCCTAATAAATGCCCGATCCATGGTAGCTCATGCCACCAAAATAGCCGACCTCCTTCAATCGAGAAAACATTGACTTCCTAGCTATTACAGAATCATGGCTACACTCAGCAGCAGGTCCCTCACTCATGCTAGCTATTCCTGTGGATTACACACTCCTCAAAGTAGAACCAAATCACGAGGCAGAGGTCTTGCTATAATCTCCCAAAACAACCTAGGCTTGAGACTCTCCTAGCCACAGAACTTCAACTCCTGCGAATCCCTCACAACCAAGCTTCCCATCACTGACTCTCAAACCATTACTATCCACCTTATATACAGACCACCAGGCCCCTTAGGATCGTTTGAAGAAGACCTAACAGCAATCCTCTCCGACAACCTAAAAAACACCTCCCAATGCTTTATCCTAGGTGATCCAAACCTTTGATTCAGCGACCCACTTGACCACAATGCCTCGCAAATTAATGAGTCCCTTGCATAACTTGGGTTCACCCAAAAAGTTACCTCACCCACACATCCCAAAGGAAGGATCCTAGATTGGATCGCAGACTACAATTGCCAGATTTCCATCACCACCATTTTACCCCAACCATGATCACCACCTGATATCCTTTACTCTAGAAGCCATCACATCAACACTACCCAACAATAATCCAGCCCCCGCCTGTCTCACCAGAAACAAAAGAAATATCACAGCTGAAAAACTCATCCCCCTAATACTACCCACCCTAACCATACTGATCCATTTACCATGGTAGATGAGTACAACACAATAATGACGTCATTCCTAGATACCATAGCACCGCTAAAGTTCAGAAAGAGAAAACCCAAAAAACATGTGAATACTTGGTTTACCCACAGCTAAAATCACTCAGATTAGAAAAACGAAAAAGTGAACAAATATGGAGACAAGATCCCACTGTTACCAACAAGAATAACCTTAGTAAACTTTCCACGCTTGTACTTGCTAAACAATCCTCCTTCAACTCACGAATCTCCCAAGCTAACTCAAGCATAAAATAATTGTTTACCATCCTTAAAGAGATGGAAACTCCAATCCTAGCCCTGGATACCTGCACAAAGGATAAAACATGGTGCACCAGCATCCAAAACACCCTATCCAATAAGGTAGCAACCCTTCAAACTAACATAGCCAATAAAAAAGAAACTCTTCACCTCTCCACACCCATAGCCACGCAACCCACCCTGACACCACCTAAATGCATTCCATCATCTGCCAAACAACTCTTTGCTTGCTTCAGATTCACCAAAGTATCCATCCTAGAAGTTGAAAAAGTCATACTTGCCCTCAAACCATCTAATTGCCAAGGCAACCCTGCCCAGCCCAAATTATAAAGGATGCAGCTAGAGACCTCTCACCTTTCATCACTAAACTCATCAATGCCTCCTTCTCCTCTGGCACCATCCACATGAACCTAAAAGAGTCCTGGGTTCTCCCATTACTCAAAAAACAGACTCTGGACCCCTCTATACCCACGAATAACAGACCCATCACCACAGATCCCTTCCTTCTTAAAATCTTAGACAAGGTAGCCTACCTTCAAATCCAACAACACCTGGAACTCAACCACCTCCTGAGAGTTCGCCAGTCTGGATTCAGACCCCAACATGGGACTGAAACAGCAGTGATCGACCTAAAGGCACAAATCGACGCACTTAGATACAGCGGAAAGGCAGCTCTATTGCTCCTGCTTGACCTATCAGCAGCGTTCGATTTAGTCGACCACAAAATCCTGTGCATCCATCTGGATTCCGCTGCCCACTTCTCACAGGGAGCAATAAGTTGGATCCAATCATTCCTTGACAATAGGACAAATTGGGCCTCATTACGACTCAGGCGGTAAGGGTTTTACGGCGGCGTAAACAGCGCCGACCCTTACCGCCTGAGTACGAGGTCCCTTAGCGCCATGGCGGACTTAACACCTGCTTTTAGCAGGTGTTAAAATCCATGGCGCTAAGGGACCATGGAGTTAATTACGCCACCGTAATTTACGGTGGCGTAATTAACGCCTTCCCCACTCCCATTATGCCCTATGGGGCAAAAATGGGAATGGGGAAGGGTAAATGGGGATTGGGGACTTACCGCCCCGCCAAGGTCGGAATGGGGCGGTAAGTCCGCCAACCACCATGGCGTAAACGTAGTTTACGCCATGGTGGTAAAGTCACGGCCCAGGCGGTAACTTACCACCTGGGTCGTAATGAGGCCCAATGTGTTTGTTCTCTCCAGCAGTGTCCGCTGACCCCACAGCCATCTCCTGCGGAGTGCCCCAGGATCCTGCGTGTCCCCTATCCTATACAACATATTTACAAAGCCCCTTTTAGATGTTCTCCATGGACTCGGTACACAAACTATGACGATGATACCCAGATCCTCATCCCGTTGACGGGAGACTACAATAAGGATTTGGCCCTGGTGAATAGGGTGTACCTCATCATCCAGGCATGGATGGCCTCTCACAGTCTATGCCTGAATGATGACAAAACAAAACTCCTAATCCTTGGCACCACTGCCAACCTAAACAAACTAGGCCACAATGACTCCAATTTTATAATCAATGGCAAAAACATCAAAGTCACCAAGGAAGTCAGAACCCTTCGTTTCTACCTCAACACCACTCACCTTTTAAAAACAAGTTAACTCTATGGCCTCCTCCACCGCTTATACATGTAAGCTTATCAGAGCAGCTAAGCCTTTTCTCTCCACCAACAACTGCATCACCCTAGCAAGAGCCCTTATTTTGTCGAAATTGGACTACTGCAAATCCCTATACTTAGGAAGCAATAAATATATTACCAATAAAATCCAAATTCTACAAAATAACGCTCTTAGAGCTCTGATATCCGAAGAAACAACAACTGGCTCTCTACGAAAGATAAAATCCTTCTAAAAGTAGCCTCCCTGACCCACAAATGCATCCATATACCGCCCCACTATACCTTATTGCTAGAATCATGAGACACTCCTCCAACCTCCCCATGAGAACTGATAATGCCAACCTACTATCAGTCCCAGATTCAAACGAACTAAGATGGGTGGAAACAGCTTCCCGGTTAAAGCTGCCCAATATTGGAACTCCCTCCCCCTGCCTCTGAGGGAAGACCTTCCATACCATCGCTTCAGGTCCAACCTCATCCACTGGCTTAAGGATAACGACCAATAACCTTCATCTCACCCTCTGACTGTACATATGCTATATACTTTGTTTTATTTATTCCTACTTGCACCTGTCATACAGCAATGTAACCCAAGCTGAACTCCTTTGTATTAGTCTGTATAACTGCCTGTTTCCTGCGACCACATAGCATTGTCTGCATGTATTGTCTGCCATATTTGTAACATGCCTTAGATCCTCTAGTCCCCATCGTTACATGTATG
The DNA here is from genome assembly GCF_040938575.1 of Ambystoma mexicanum. Classification (NCBI taxonomy): domain Eukaryota; kingdom Metazoa; phylum Chordata; class Amphibia; order Caudata; family Ambystomatidae; genus Ambystoma; species Ambystoma mexicanum. The sequence continues at coordinate 909,381,943 of NC_090923.1, read as the reverse complement.
TACTGTATTTCACACTATTTAATTGTATTTCATGCTCTGTAACACTGTAACTAAGCTTCGCATATTCCTGTAACTTCTGCGCCCTGATACCCCCGGGTCTGGTGCGCATTATAAATGATAAAACAAACAAACAAACATTGCCCCTCAGCTGATATCAAATGGCTGTGCGATCCTGAGCACTCTGCTCGCATCGTCCATGGTCAGAGCACCTCGGCTGGGTTACGCTCTGTACTTCCACGTCACCCGCCGATGTGTGCCTGTGCACTGTCACGGTTCATTATGCGGTCACTCTAAACTCAGCGAGTTCCTTTCCCCTGAAGCAAGGTGGCGCACAATAAAGCACTTTTATTTTAGCTTCAATTTGGTGAGGCTTCCAACCTGTCTTGCACCCAACCCCAACACATACCCTTTGCTACCAACGGACTAGGAACCAGGCCGGTGTGTAGTAAAAATATGTATTTATTTATTTAATATTTGACACAATGCTAACATGAGCCACCATGCTGTGGCAACACTCAAGATCACACAATAACTCGGTTATATAAAACAACACAGCTGAAATTTTGAAACCTGCGATAATAGCTTACAGAGATTTAGGGGCCGATTCATGGAACAAATGTGCACCAAAAATCTCAGCGCAAGCTGGCGCAAGCGTGAAAAGGCAAGCGCATGCGCACGCGTGTGATTCAAGGAAGGGCCTGTGCGTGTTTCCCCCTGGATGTGCACCAAATCCATGCGTGGCGCACACGGGCGCACACGTCATTGCAACATCCCAAACGCTGTGCGCGATGCGCACAGGGAAAGCGCACAATGTTGGCGCACACACCAAAAAGGGGGAGGGACACGCGGCGTAACACGCGGAATGGGGAACAACGCATGAAAAAGAAGGTGTAACTCCGGAAGTACTGCAGGGAAATACACGGAACGCCCACACGCACGCGAACAACACGTATTCGTGGAATCGAATACAGGAAACACGCGCACACTACAAAACGCGCACAGGCGTCAACACGTCCGCCACAGGAAGGCAGGCGTAAGCGTCCCCGCGCACAGTATAAAAGTAAGCGCAAACAACAAGCATGTATATACAGCTACGATGAATGCACCATTTGTCGCAGCACTGATCGTGGAACACCGCAGGAGGGGCAGAATAGCCAGGGCCCACATTTATTCCCCCCGACCATCCTTTTTGGGATGCCTGATGTCCAGGTCTATGGCAGGTATAGGTTTCCACCTTGTATCATCCTAGACCTGGTCAGGGAGTGGGAAGATGACCTTACATTCCCCACCCTGTGCTCCCAAGCATTGAGCCCCTTGGAGAAGGTGCTCAATGTCCTGCATTTTTTGGCCACTGAGTCATTTCAGTGGACTACTGCCGTAGTGGGGGGTCTCACAGGCCACGCAGTCACGCTGCCTACACCAGGTGTTGTCAATCATGACTGCGCGCCCCTCAGAATACACGTACACGTAATACACGTACCCCTCTCGCGCTAGCGAAAACGCATGTATGAGTTCCCCCCGCAACCCCCCAAATACACTTACCCCGCAAGCACAGGGCCTATCGCATGTGAAACTTCCTGCACCCCGCCCAAATACACGTACCCCGCTCACACAGGGCCTATCGCGTGTGACATTTCACGCGCACCCCCCAAATACACGTACCATGCTCACACAGGCCCTATCGCGTGTGAAACTTCCCGTGCACATCCCAAATACACATACCCCACTCGCACAGGGCCTATCGTGTGAAACTTCCCGCGCACCCCCAAATACACGCAGGCACCTTATCCACCCTGGGCATGCCCCACAGGCAGCCCACGCCACAGGGGGGGTGCTTTTTCTACGCTATTTAGCTGGCGCGAGCGGGGTACGTGTATTCTGGGGCGTGCGCGGGGAGTTTAACACATGTTTTCGCTGGCACGAGCGGGGTTCATGTATTGAGAGGGGTGCACAGGGAGTTTTGCATGCATTTTCGCTTCCGCGAGCGGGGTACGTGTATTCTGGGGCGTGCGCGGGGAGTTTTACATGCTTTTCGTGGTTGGGGGGCTGTATGCTGGTCGTTTTGCTGCTGATTTCAAAAATGTGTGGGCAAAAGGAACTCAAAAGAAAATCATTTTTCAACACATTTGAAAATAAAAGCAGGACTTGATAACTTGGGGTCAGAGAAAAATGGGAACCAAAAGGAAAATTTCGTTTTTGTACCCACCGACAGATGAGATACAATACTTTGTAATTCTGATTTTAAAGGAATGGGGGATTTCGTTTTTTTTCCCCCTACAAATTGACTTGAAAGGTGGTGTTTTGTGGACTACTTCCTTTTGGGATGATGCACACTCCCCCCTTTCTATGTGGAAGTCAAGGATTTTAGAGACAGTCAACCAGGTCTTTATGGGCTATACCAGCTCTAATACACTTGACATGAGCTATTGTTGTTTTGAGTTCTAACAATCATCATCCTGTGTTTTTCTACATGGGAATTAATTGATTTATTTTAATCAAATGTGCTAAGGATCTACACAGTTTCCCCCCTCCCCCCATACTTTAATGGAAAGGTTTAAGGATAGCTGCTCCCAACACAATGCAATTTCTAAATAAATACATTTCAACAGAGGGGTGGTTTTCTAATGAGGAAACAGGTTTGAGTAAGATTTAATAAATTGTGTGAAAGGCCTACCCAGTTTCACCCCACGCTACCCACTAATGGAAAGGGATAAAGGCAGGTGGCTCCCCACACAATTCATGGCATTGGGATATCTACTTAGATGGGAGGCATTGGTCAGGGAAAACCGCTTGGCTCCTCTGAGGACAGCACAGGTCTGGTCAGGGGCTTTCAGGCAGGGATTTTCTTCTGCACCTAGACTCCTTCTGCTCCTCTGGTTTGGGCCCCAGCTAGCTTCTCTGTGTCCCAGCCACCATCTCCAATGCAAGAATTGAGTCCTCTCTGCTAGTTGTTCCTCGCAGGAGTCCAGCAGCAGCTCTCTACTGGAATAGCTCACAAAAAGGCAAATGCTGATGCAAACACAGCCTTTTAAAGGGCTAGTGACAAGGCAACCTTCTCATAATTCCTTTGGTCAGAATTGCCTAGCATGTTCCCTTCACCTCTGACCAGAATGGCCACCGGCTGGTGATAGGAACAGAGGTCTCAGATATGTGTGATGTAGGGTGAGGGAGGGGAATAGATACAGCATTTCAAAATGACAAAGATTTCTGCATCTTTTGTTCAGAAAAATCTCATACTGCAATAACTCCCTTGCTCTTTCAAATAACCCCATTATATATATATATTTGAACAAAGAGGAGGAAAGATGAACCGCACTCCCGCAAGCGAGGCATAGGTTGCACAACTCCAAAATTCTGGATGTAAACAAAAAAAGCACGCTGTGTGTAGAATACGTATACCTTTAGTGCGCACCCTTCCTGAGTGGAGTTACAGTTTTTCGCAGTTTTCTGCTGCGCTGAAATATCCCAAATTTTGACCATTTCCCATTTAGAAATTATTTTCACGATCTACTCCCATGCCAACTTGCCCATTGCTCAGGTAAATGGCAAAAATCAGACTTTTCCACATAACAGAAACTATGTACATCGCACAACGTTTGTTTTACATGGTCTAAATTGGCCTTTTCTTCTGTTTTATTTGAACCCGGATGGGCTCTATCAGACACACACTGCTCTTCTTATTAAGGAAAATCTGTATTCAATGTTTAATCAATGGCAAAGCATCACATGGCCTCAGTGGTAGGTTTCCATTTCCCTGAAAACATGTGACCAGCCATCTGGTTTATTTGTATTTATCTCCACATGTCCTTCTTGACTTCAAAGGTCTTGCTCATTGTTTAATGTACAGTTTCATGGAAAGCTTGACCTTAAGGTTATTTCCTCAGGAACTGTTATCAGCAACTAATTGACAACTAGACATCTTTCGCCTAGAGAGCCCAAACCAACAGATCATGGGTCACAGTTTTCTTTCAGTGGAAATGCCTTTCTGCATCCATGCTTTTCAAAGTACAGCTTCAGTTTTTAATCTGTTCTTGTGTAATGTCTTTCTTTAATATAACAGTTGGAATAACATGAGTATTGCAATGCTCCAAGTAGGCCTCTCCTTTTAAATTATGTCATTTAAAGGTTGACAAGTAAGTGTTTTTATTTGCGACAAATGTAAAGTGCTTGGCTTTAATTTAGACTTCTGGATCACAGTCTCATGTTGCATTAAGATAATGTACACACGGCTATCTGACTCTTTAAGTAGAAAGTGTAGCTTTCCATGTATTTAGGAAAACAGCATTTTCAGCCACATATGTCTTTTGCCATGCATTGGGCACATCCAGCACTTTTACATTTGCAGGAACATTTTCTTTCACTTGAGCACCTGTTCATTATGGTAAAGTTGAAGAAGGACAATTTCTGTTCATGTGTTCATTTCCTAGGTCTTAAGTTGGAAACAGATGTGTTTTGTGACTGGCTTGCATTTTCCAATGGGTAGCACCAGTCAGCTTATGATATGATATGATTGTCACGAATTGGGGGAGTTGGCGGCTCTGGAACTGATGGAAACATCGTCCACCATTGATGTTTCCGTCATGTTCTTTACAGCGCCGTGTGCAGGTCTAGTTGTTCTGTTGCTGCACGCCCAACGCCGATTGTTTTCTTTCCCCACTTCCGGCATTCGGGCGCGTTGCAATGTCCTGTGTTTCTGGCCGTCTGCTGTTGCCTGCGCTCCCTGCTCTTGCTAATAGTTTTCACTGTTTTTCCCACGCTCCTTCCCTTCCAGGTCGTTTCTTTCTCTCGCTTACTTCTGTTCCTCCCATCCTTCTCATTACCCTCGCTCCCGATTCCCGTATCCTTCCGTTCCTCCCGTCTCCCGTTGCTTTCCCTCTTTTTCCTCCTTTGCTTGTTTTCCATTCCCGTTTTCTTTCCCTTCCTCCCGCTGCTATTGTAGTTTTGACTTCCCGTGCACCGACTCCTGGCCTGCCATTGGATTGCTCTGCCCTCTCCCTTTGTTCTTCGTTGTTTCTCCCTTGGTAACCGGAGCTGTGCCTGTCCCCAGACTTCTTCCTCATCCTCCGGCTCTGAGTTCTATTCAAGTTGCCACTCGATTCAGCTGTCTACAGATATTGCGGGGTACTCACGTGGAATCCACCATCCTCCAGTTTCTTGCCCGTTGCCTTTCTTGATCACGAGTTTCCTCACGTGGAATATTCTACAAAGTCCTACCAGATCCCTGCTACTTTAGTTTACTCCGTGGAGACTCCTTTAGGGTTTTTTGTGCTTCTGGCTTTTTCCCCCGCATTTGGCTACCGCAGAGGATTGTCACAGTTTACCTATAAGGTGAAACTGTGGCGTCCTTCCACGGCCCCCTTACCTACATAAAAAAAGGAGAGACCCTGACCGAAAGGAAGAAAGAATCCGGCACTCAGGTGGAAAAGTAGAGGTGAGGAGGAAGGGGAGGTGCGAGAGAAGGATTCCTCAGTAGAAGAAGAGGATATTATTGACCAGCCTGACAATGATATATTTTATTTGTATCGGGCTCGTACACAAGTGTTTCAGCACGTGACTAGGCAAGGGAGGGGAAACAGGGGAGAACGCAAAACAACAACGATCTTACTAGGCCCAGTGACATTGAGAACGCGCAAGTGCATGGGAAAGGGAAAAGGGGAAAAGTGCATGGAAGGAGAAAAGTTGAAAGTGCAGAGCAGAGGAGAGCAGATAAATAAGTAATAAATAAAAATAAATAGAAAATGGAGGCATTAAACAGTGGTAGTGCAGCCAGCAAGTGGCAAGTGCTGTGTTATGGCAGCAGACTGGGTAAGTCTGATAAGTGCAGAAAGAAGAAAAGGGGGAGGGCTGTATGGGTACAGATACAGTCCACCAGTGCAAGTGGGGGCCAGGAGGCAGTGCAGGTGGATGGCAGAGTGAGCAGGTACCTGGGCCAAGAGGAAAGAGGGTGACCAGGTGCACAGTGCCAAGAGAGAGCAGGGGAGAGGGGGAGAGAAGGCAGAAGCAAAGAGGAAGGTCTTGAGGTGATTCCAGAACCAGAGATGGTTCTCCTCAAGTTTTAGAGTGGCAGGGAGGCTGTTCCAGAATGCGGCCCCATCAGAAGATAGAGATCACCTCCAGTCCATTTCTTTGGAAAACGATTGACCCATAGGGAGTTAGCGGTAGAGGAGCAAAGAGCTCGAGAGGGGAGGTATTTGCGGAGGGATAGCTGAAGGTATTTTGGACCCAGGCCCCAGAAAGCCTTGTGGACAAAGCAGAGGGTTTTGAATTTAATCTTTGCATCCACTGGGAGCCAATGGAGAGATTTCAGAGCTGGAGAGATACGATCCCAGGGCTTAAGGCCAAGGACAAGTCTTGCAGTCCTGTTCTAGATAAGTTGCAGAGGGCGGAGAGTAGAGGCAGGTAGATTTAGAAAGAGGCTGTTACAATAGTCCAACCTAGAGAGAAACAGAGCTTAAGAGACAGTAAGCTTCTGAGGGAATGAGAGGAAAAGCAGAGTACCTAGGAGGAGGTGCAGTAGGATGGTTGACTTTTTAGAGACCTCAGAGATATGGGTGGAGAAGGAAAGTGTGGAGTCAAAGATGACCCAGAGGTTCTTAGCCTCGCAGGTAGGGGTAGGAGGGGAGCTAAGGGAGGCAGGGCAGAGAGTGAGGGAAAAGGATGGAGATGGTGTGCCGATGAGGAGGATCTCTGTCTTGCTGGCATTCAGACAAAGATCTTTGGCGGCACCCCAATCTTGAATGGCAGTTAGGCAGTCAGAGATGAGAGAGGGATAGGAGATAGCTGAGGTGGCTTCACTCTTAAATGCTGGCATGGCCTGGTTCTTTTATTTCTGACATTTAGGGGCTATATTTTACCCCACACATCCCCCCTCCTGATTCAAGTGACTCAGAGAAAAGAGCAGGGAGAGAATGGGGTTTCTGTTTCCTTTTGGCTTTGGTTCATTCCATGAATTTACTCATCAGAGCACGTCCACTCTTTTCCCTGTCCTGAGGGAGTCGCGCTCTGGTCTGCACTCCACTCTTTTTGGATTCTGGGGTTTTGGTCCTGGGCCCCTCCCTTTCCGGTAGCTCCACCTCTGGCCTGTAGAGGCAAGGAGTTATTTAATCTGCCAAGAATAAAAGAGAGCTTAAGTATTTCATACAGTACTAATTTCCCCGGTAATACTGACATACGAATTGACAACAAAACAAGAAGTTACACATTACTTTTCACTTGGCATATACAATTCAGAACATTATAATTACTTTTGGAACATTCCTTATAAGTATAAGTTGTTTTACTCCCTGTAAATGTGTGATTTTCTCCATCCGGGTTTCCATTCTTTCCTTTTATTCTTCCGATTGTTCCTTGGCTCTCTTCTCTCTGGGTTCTTCAATCAGTCGCAAAGCCTGTCTTGGGTGACAGCTCTTCAACCAATTGATATGGATTTCTCTTCCGTCTGTTCTCCTTTAGGGATGCAGATCTTATAGGTGACAGTTGTGATTTTATCCCAATTTCAAAAGCACCAGGCCAAGAAGGGAGGAACTTCTGCTCTTTGGTCTGGTCCCTTTGTACTCTTTCTTGGTTGTCTTTAAGTCATAGTGAGTTTTCATCCCCTCTGCCAACTTTTCTAAATCTCGCAGAGCATAAGCGTGCTGAAGGTGTTTTCGCAAATTTTCAATGTACTCATGGGTTGTGAACGTGTTGATCAGGGTCTGCTCTTGAGTTCTGAAGAGCAGATGCTGAGGTAGCACCATTTAATGTCCAGTCATGAGCTCAAAGGGAGAAATGTTTGTTGTAGAAGATGGTGTAGTCCTAATGGCCATTATGACAAGTGGTAATCGACAAGCAAATCTGACAAAGGCAGTGTCATTCAACTTTTCTGTATGGGAGCTCTGTGTGTGGGGGAAGTCGGCTTGAACGGAGCACACAGAAGATGCCCCTTTAAGTAAAGGTCGAGGTCCTGACCCATGTGTGGCCAGTATGCAACCTTTCATAAGATTTCTAAGGTTGTATGAAACCCCCTTTGACCGGCAGTGGCCACGTCATGGGCATGACTTAACATCAGGCTTCGGAATGAGGTAGGTATCACCCACTGGTCACATCCAGATTTGGATCTCCATACCAACAAACCGTCTTGGATTCGGAACATTTTGGAAAACTTCATCAGCACCCAGAGATTCTCTTTCCCAATATAATCAGATTCTGTCAGTGGGAAATTCCTGGGATCTTCAATATGTTGATAATATTTCCCAATGATTGAGTCCTCTTTTTGTACAGTAATCAAATCTGCATCTGGGTTTCCTTTACTCCAATGGGCAGTCAAGAGTTCATTTTTGGCATGTGTTTAGGACCTGGTGACAGCAGCGACCTGGATTTCCCCCATGTCACACCTGTGGCACAATCCGCACTATGCCCCTTGCTTTACCGTTCTATGCAGGAGCAAAGATGGCGTAGAACAGCTCCCTTCCGGCAATGCTGGAGGTTACTAGGGAAACAAAGGTTGTTGTCACGTAGTCACGTGACTGATCAGCTGACCGCTACATGGCCATCTGGTAGTACGACACGCCCTTTCAGTTCCCGGTTACATTCCTATAAAGGTGCCCGTAACCCCAGACTAGGTGCTTCTGATTAGCGTTACTATTTCCATACCTTTACTGCCGAACTCCTTTGTGAAACTGACCTCGGATATCCTTTTTTGACTACTCTTCTCGTCTCCCGTCTTTGCTTTTGACTCGTTGGCTTCAGACCCGGACCGTTCCGACTCCGATTCAGCGCTCCACTCCTGGAGTTCTTCAAGGCGACCTCTGCCTGCCATCCTCCCTGCCCAGCACGAATCCCGTCTTCAAGCTAACCAGTCCCACGTACCCAGCTTACTCACGGAAAGTCATAACCCCGCCTGATCAACGATCCTGATTGGCTAAGACTTCTCCTCACCTGGTAAGATTGAAACTGTATCTTTTCTCTCTGAGAATTCTCCACATCCGGTGTCTGCTGTATCCAATAACTTTCAATACCTTATTTGGCGATTGTTCACCATCAACATGCTTGGACAATACATACCATCCTCATTTCTTTTCTACGTTGGAAACATACCTGAAGATCAGTGCAATAATACGAACGCTCTGCCAAAAACTTTGCACCAACCCGTACCTAGTATCGGCCCTCGTTCCGCCCGGGGAGTTCCCCATACTAACCCTCCTCTTTCTTATTTTATCCTGCCGTTGTTTACCAATATCTAGAACATTACTTTAGGATACAGAGGGTAAGAATAGGCAATTCCCGTATTGTTCCTCTGAAAGCCTTTCTTCCTGCCCCTGGCTAATATAATTCTCCATCCTCTTTCTCTTAGATACTACCAATCACCTATCACCTGTATTTCAGGTATTAAGTCCTATCAGCAGATCTGTATTACATTCCTTCTTCCATTTTTTGGTCCTAATATTTTGTCCTTTCTTTGCAGCTTGGTGAAAGCGGTGTGGGCATCCCCGCTCTTTTGGGTAATTTATCATCTTGGCTGTTATCTAAACAGTGGGAAGGTCCATTAGCAAAAGAGCTCCCTCAGTGAGAGGGGGTCCGGTCTGGGTATTTTCCCTTCTGGGAATAACACCAGCAGTGGTTGAAGTGGTTGAAGATTCTGGACTCATTGAACAGCTCTCGTCTGGTCCTGAGCCAACGCCCCGGCCAGTCTGCACAGTGGTGAGTCTAACAGAATCAGAAGCCTTGAAAGAAAGCCAATGGATCCCACTGAATCATTGGCACAGCTTATGTAGATGGTTACTGATCTCAGGTCAGACATGATCTCTGTACAAGAAAACCTTAGACAAAGAATCGATACCCTCCAGCAAATGGTGAATCCCCATGAGCCACAAGTCTCTGGGGCAGCAGGTGCTTCTGCCTCAAATCCTGGGTTTCCCACTCCCGGGCAAGAACCAGCACCGATAGTGGGCTCTACCCAATTCCCTTTAGCCCCACCTGAACGGTTTACGGGGATCCTAAGCAGTATCGCACGTTTGTTAATCAGTGCAAACTACACTTATTGTGTCGACCTGTGTCCTTCCCCACTTCCACCACCAAGGCTGCTTTTTTTTTATCACATTTGGGAGGTACTGCAGCCGCTTGGGCCAATCCTCTGTTGGAGTCCAATATCAATGTGCTATATGATTGTGATGCCCTACTTTCTGCCATGAGTCGAGTCTTTGATACTCGATACACTACTCAGGCCTCTGATCTAGAGTTCCTTAAACTTTGACAAGGTACTTCCACCTTGATCTCCTACCTAGCCTGTTTCAATCAGCTCGCTGCTGAAACAGATTGGCCTAAGGACAAAAAAACAGCAGTCTTCTACCAAGGTCTTTCAGAAGAACTAAAAGACACGTTATCCACGGTCCCTGTAGTACCCATGGACTACAGTGAACTTTTGGATTTGTTACTCCAAATTGATGCCCGCAGGGCAGAACGGAAGGGTGAGAAATGCCCGGCTTTTCCTCCCATGGTTGTATACAATCCTGCAGTCTCTTCCCCAGCACCTGAACCCATGCAAATAGGGACCATTAGAGGACCCCTTACCCCAGCTCAACGAGAACACTGCAGGAAAATCAATATTTGTATGTACTGTGGGTCCTTGGATCATTTGTTACCTGATTGCAATAAGAAACCAAAAAAGAAGGCGGGAAATGCCAAATCCCGACAATAGAAAGAGTCCCTTTGTCGGGAAAACCTGTTTTGGACTCTATCATAGCCAGCCCACCATCCTTATTCAATCTTCAGGTAAACTTTTTGACGGCAGATGGGGTGTTTTTTCCTGCCTCGGCCATTATCGATTCCGGAGCCACAGGAAATTACGTTGATCAAAATTTTGCAACATCCTCGGGCATTGCCCTCATCAACAAATCTCAGCTCGAGATGGTCAGTGCAGTGGATGGTTCCGCTTTAGTATCGGGTCTGGTTACTCAACATATGGTGCCACTCACAATGTGTACTACTGATGGGCATACTGAGGAGATCACTTTTGACATTATCAAGGCTCCAGCCTAATGAATAATTTCGGGGATACCCTGGCTGCAGCTCCATAACCCTGTGATTGATTGGGCTCTGGGTACTATTCAGTTACCTTCGCCGTTCTGTAATGGCCAGTGTCTACTTATTCATAGTATATGAGTGCCTACTCTTGGTCATGCTTTGGCCACCATCACTCCGTCTATAGGGGCCATCTCCACAGAACCTAGTGTTGTAATACATCTGGAGTATTCAGATTTCTCCGATGTATTTGATAAAAAGATGGCAGAAACCCTTCCACCTCATCAAACCTATGACTACCCAATAGAGCTGGTTCCAGGGGCCAAGATTCCTTCAGGCAGGTTGTATTCATTATCCCTTAAGGAGGATGCTGCACTCAAGGAATATTTGGACAAGGCATTGTCCATGGGTTTCATTCGACCCTCCACATCGCCCGCTGCTTCTCCCATTTTCTTCATGCCCAAGAAGGAAGGGAACCTCAGGCCCTGTGTTGACTACAGGGCTCTCAATGTAGTGGCAGTCACAAACCAGTACCCCCTCCCACTAATCTCAGTTTTGCTGGATCAGTTAGGGCAATCCAAGATATTTACCAAAGTAGACCTCTGTGGGGCATATAATTTGGTACGTATGAGGAGTGGAGACAAGCGGAAAACTGCCTTTAAGATGCGGTTTGGACTGTTTGAATATTGGCATTTGGCCTCTGTAATGCCCCTGCCACTTTCCAGGCATTTCTGAATGACATTTTCCGTGACATAATGGATCAATATGTAGTGATCCATTTGGATGATATCTTGATTTACTCATCATCAAGGTCTGAACACATCCAACACGTTTCCACAGTCCTTCAACGCCTCTGAGACAATCACTTATATATTAAGGCTGAGAAGTGTGTGTTTCATGCTACACAGGTGGAGTTCCTGGGTTTTGATCTCACTGATCATGGGATACAAATGTGCTCTTCTAAAGTAAAAGCGGTCCTGGATTGGCCTACTCCCACATCGGTTAAAACTTTGCAGTCCTTTCTGGGTTTCGCTAACTTTTACCGCCGCTTTATACACTCGTTTTCCTCATTGACCGCACCGCTCACTGCTCTAACAAGCGCCAAACGACCCTTCATATGGTCCAAAGAAGCCCAGAAGGCTTTTGAACAACTCCAGATAGCCTTTACCATGGCACCGGTGCTACAGCATCCTGATCCTGATCGCCCATTCTTTGTTGAGGCGGATGCCTTGGGTTTTGCTGTGGGAGGAGTATTGTCACAGACCTGTTCAAATTCAGGGACCATACACTCCGTAGCTTATTTCTCCCACCTACGAACGGACCTACGCCATTACCGAGAGAGAATTGTTGGCAATAAAGGAAGCCTTTGTTCAATGGAGACACCACCTCCTGGGAGCTAAACATAGTGTCACGGTTTACTCCGATCATCGGAGTCTTTTGGCTTTCCGATCGATGAAATGTGTTACCGCTCGTCAAGCTCGGTGGCATCTGTTTTTTTCTCAATTCCGTTTTACATTTACCTGCAGGCCTGCTTGGATGCAAGCTTCGGCAGATGCTCTCTCTCGTCTACACACGGAGCAGTCCCCGACCTGTACCGAACCTATTCCTGTGTTACACAGCAATGTGGTCTGTGGTTGTTCGGTCCAACCTTCACTGCAAACTCCTGGAAAAATGGGTATCCTCGAAACCCTCCAAAGTTGCAGACCTCAATTTGGACATCGTGGATGGTCTGCCCTTCATCCAAGGGAGCGTTTTTATCCCACCTGGACCAGCTTGTCTTCTTGCCCAACAATGAGCTCATGATTCCATTAATGCTTCGCATCCTGGCCAACAAAAAACTGTGAATCTCTTCGACGTTGGTCTTGGTAGCCTTCTATGTCTAGAGATGTTATTGATCATCTGGCATCATGTGCAATCTGTGCTTAGTGTAAGTCATCCAAATCTAAGCCAATGGGTTTGTTGCAACCCCTTCCAGTACCTTATAAACCATGGCACATGATATCGATGGACTTTGTGGTGGACTTACCCAAAACGAAAGGTTTTGACACAATCCTTGTTGTGGTTGATTACTTCACCAAATACGCAGTCTTCATTCCATGTGCGGGTATTCCCACCGCTCCTGTGTTGACCAATCTATTCCTGTCCCACATTTTCCAGAGGTTTGGTCTTCCATCGGTTATTATCAATGACAGAGGTTCCCAATTCACCGCTCGCTTTTGGAGAGCTTTGACAGCCACGTTGCTCATCAACGATCGTTTTTCTTCGTTTTATCATCCTCAAACGGATGGTCAAAAAGAGCGTACCAATGCTACGATGGAGCAATATTTGCGCTGTTTGTGCCTCCAGTTCCAACATACATGGTTACAGGCTCTGCCTCATGCTGAGTTTGCATACAATAAATCATTGCACTTGGCCACCAATTCATCCCCGTTTACTTTCTTTATGGTTTTCATCCGCACTCATTACCCTTGGACCTTGAATTGCCAATTTCTAACCAGGCTGCCAGTGCGTGTGTGAGGGATCTGGATCATCTTCGTCGAGATGTGCGATCTCACCTTCTACGTGCTTAGGTGCGAGCAAAAAATATGCAGATCTCCATTGTGCCCCGGCTCCTGCGTACAGCACGGCTATGAAAGTTTGGCTGCTCCATTTCGTGGGTCCTTATAAAGTGGAGGCGGTTAGTAACCCTGCTGCCAGGGGCGTGGCTAACCGCCATGTAGGAGAGACTTGCTTGGTGCAGCTCCGTGTGATACGTTTAACGATCCGCCGCTAACTACTGCTTTCTTCCGACTACATACACCTGAAAATCGCACATACCCTGTGCGAAAGCCTGTACTGCCCGCTGCTGAAGTCTGGAAACCCTGCGTCCCTCCGTTGGCCTGCTGCGACGGGAGAAAAGAATGTTACGCGGACTCCGAAAATGGCAGCCATCGTGAGTCCCGACCCTGCGCTGTAAGCAGAGCACTGCTGCTGATCCTGTGGGTGCCCGCCGTGGCCCGGGGCTCCGGACGTCTGCCGCAGGGGCTCGCACCCAACTAGTGGTGCCCCGGAGGAGGCGACCTGCACACCCGAGCTCCGGGCCATTGGAGGAGGGGGAGTCAGAGCGGCCTCGGACACCGGCCGCCCCACCCCGGGCGCGGATTCAGGCGCGCCTGGGGGGAAGCAGACGGAAGCGGCTGCTGTGGCCTTGTGTTCGTCGCTTCCCCGCGCGCCACTGAGGCCACGCAGACATCGCTGCTTCCTCCATCAAGATCCACATACCCGGAGGCCTCGCCAGCACACAAACTCCCCCACGGCTGGAGGATTCCGCGGAGCAACGAAGGAAAGCGGTAAGGAGTCGGGGGGGGGGCGCCTGGCGCGACCTTTGCCACACTCCCATTGAGACCCGGGGCAGGGCCCAGGAGCCGAAAAGTACCCAGCCACAATCAGCGCACCTTGCCAGGCAGCTGAGGCACCCACACTCTGCTGAGATTATCCGATGGGCCGATGACCGATACCCCAACAGATCCCTGAGCGAAGCCAGAGGACAATCTGTGCACTGCAGGCGCCTGCGACCAATCCTCCCCACGCCACACATGGGGGACACCTCCCGCGGCTTGCACACGTCCTCGGCCGCACTTCGGCTCCAACCACTCAGTGGTCCTCCCATACGCCTTGAGGAGCTGCGAAACCTGGAGACAAGCCCCCCGGAGCGCAGAGGTTTCCCCCCACACTAACCCCTGTGGAGCCTACCCTGACGACACACACAGGATCGCCCATTCTGAGCACTCCTCGCACCCTTCTGAACGCTCCCCAGCCTGTCCTCTAAGTGTGCGAGCAGCACGACAGCAGAGCACCGGCACAACCAGAGGCTACGGACCGCACAGCGCCTGCCAGGGACTCGGGGGCCCAGTCCGGCAGCGGGGATATGACCACCAAGGGTGCCCGAAGCAAACACCGTCAAACCACCATGGAGTCCTTCGCGGCCGCCGTTGCAACTGGGCCCGATGCGGATCCCGCCTCCGAAGAGGCGCCAAGCGCCGAGACACCTGAGCCGGCCAACTCCCAGCTACTGGAGGCTTTTATGACACTTCAGAAGACCATTGGAAATAAAATAGACGCGGTAGCCATCGACCTGAACTTACTGCGGCAGGATGTGCGCTCCATCGCCAGCAGAATGGACCCCCTGGAGACCCAAGTTCGGGACAACACCAAAACCAAAACACAGCTTTTAAAGGAAGTGGATATTTTGGCACAGAAGGTGAAGAACCTGGAGGACAGGGCTGATGAGGCCGAAGGACGGGCCCGCAGAAATAACATTAGAATCATTGGCCTGCCCGAGGGCATCGAGGGCAACGACCCTACTAACTACATCGAAGACCTCCTCATACACGGAATCGGAGCCGGAAAATTGTCACAGGGCTTCACCATAGAAAGAGCCCATCGCTCCCTAGCCAGGCGACCCCCTCCGGGGAACCCACCCAGACCTATAATAGCCAAAGTCCTCAACTACAAAGACAGAGAAACCATCTGCCTTCTCCAGAACGGGGGGCTCTATACAGAGGGACTCTGCGAGGATCGCCATATATCCTGACTACACCCTACAGGTTCAAAGGAGCAGGGCTCAGTTCAACCACACCAAAGCCAGACTCAAAAATGCAGGCCTGCGTTATTTACTCCTCTACCCGGCCAGACTGAAAGTCCTAAGCAACAACAAGGCACACTTATTCGATACCCCCGCGGAGGCCTGCGAATGGATGGACAGGGAACAGATCCCAGACATCGAACTGAAGCAACGCAGGCTCTAGCCGCCTACATTGTTAGACCCTTCCTCACTTCTCTTGAGCAGCACCTACGAGACACACAGCAACACGCCAGCGAAGGCGGCGACACCGATGGCATCGGAGCAGTGCCGGACACGACGTACCTCTCAATAACATCCCCGGAAATAGTTCCTCCCCTACCCCCAGACTAGTTTGGGTGAGTTCACCCGCCCGTAGGGCACCAGGAGACCTAGGTCCGATGGAGCAGAAACGGGAAAGTCAGAGCAAGGAAAACCTCGCTAGACGTGTTGTGTTTAAAGTTAAGTTAGACGTTACTATTCATAGGGGTAGGAACCCCAAGTTGGGATCTCAGTTAAAGTTTTCTACACACCAGACCAGGACCACGTGCAGCGGAATCACCACCAGACCGACCAAGCCCGCCAGAGACCTTGACCTCAGGCTGCCCACAGCCCCACAACCACATTTAGACTATGGCTGACAAGATCAGAGTCATGTCCTGGAACGTCAGGGGACTAAATAGTTACATCAAACAGCGCCGTATTCACTCCTACATGAAACGCCACAGAGTTGGATTCGCCGTGCTTCAGGAGACCCACCTAAGCGCCCCCAAACTAGCAGCGCTGGCCAAAGTCTGGAGGGGAACCTTGGTAGGCTCCTCGTATTCCACATACTCAAGAGGAGTCTTGATATGGATTGCCCTTTTGTCCCCGTCTCGCTGACCTATACCAAAATGGATAACGAAGGCAGAATGGCCCTGGTACAGGGCACCATAAAAGGGTGCGATACACACTTGATCTGCACCTACGCCCCAAATCATGACGCAACCGTCTTCTTCCGCTCGTTGTACACCTGGCTGTCCCCGAGTGACGAATGCGTAACAATATGGGAAGGCGACCATAACTGCACCTTGGATCCTCGCATGGACAGATCGGACAGTAAGCATGTCAACCCCTCCCCACCCGCCAGAATACTAAACGCCCTCATGCAACAATACGTCCTGAAAGACCTGTGGAGAGCACAACACCCCGAGTCCAGAGGCTACTCCTTTTACTCTCCTCCACACAAGGTTCACACCAGAATAGACTGTTTATTCGTTAGCGAAGAGCATGCTGCCAGATTTGAGGACACGCAGTACCTGGCCAGAGTGCTGTCGGACCACTCTCCCCTAATGACCTCGTGGGCGGTTACAGCTCCTAGACCCCCCATCCCCACATGGAAGCTCAGAAGCGAAGCATTACTAGACAAAGCCTTTAATGAACAAATCAGGGATGGCACCACACACTACTGGCAAACCAATATTGATAGTGTCCAACACATAAGTACAGTATGGGAGGCCTATAAAGTGGTAACAAGGGGGGAAATGATAGCCGCCGCTGGTGGGGTCCAAAAACTCATCACGTCCCAACTAGCGCATACTGAAGCCGAACTGCAAGCCCTCGAAGCAACACCATCCCTTGACCCAGCCCACACGCACAAACTGATTGAACTCAAACAAACGTGCCTGACACACTGGGAGACACTGGGGAAACTAAGCTACGCTAAATACACCAAAAGGAACCATGCCCTAGGCGATAAACCCGGGAAACTACTCGCGTGGCTATATAAGCGAGAAACTCCCAGGAACCCCATCTGCTCAATCCGAAACAAAGACGGCCTGACCTCCCACATGCAAGCAGGGATTAATGCAGCGTTCAAAGAATATTACCAAACCCTCTATTCCGACCCCGCACCGCCCCCAGACTCTGCAATTGAAGATGTCTTGGACATCATCAGGCTCCCACGCCTAGACGATCATCTGGCAGATCCCCTTGAAAGTCCTGTCACCCCAGACAAGGTCACGGCTACTATTAGATCTCTACCCTCTGGGAAAACACCGGACCAGACGGACTCCCCGGCGAGTCTCATAAAGCCTACGAGGACATACTCGCCCCTCTATTGTCCAAAGTATATAATGAGGCGTACGAGAAAGGCCACCTCTCTGACTCCATGGCCGAGGCCATCATCATGCCTTTACTTAAACCCAACAAAGACAGCACTGACTGCGGCTCATACCGGCCCTTGTCTATGCTAAACGTAGACAATAAAATCCTCACAGCACTATTGGCTAGAAGGCTTCAAGCAGCTATCCCACATCTCATTCATCAAGATCAAACGGGTTACGTGCAGGGCCGTTCCATCACAGAGAACCTACGCAAGCTGCACCACGTTATACACAGCACAAACAGCGAACCTGGTAAATATGCAGTAGCGTCCCTCGACGCTTCTAAGGCCTTTGACTGGGTCCGATGGAAATGGCTCTACGCCGCCCTATCCAAGATGGGGATCGGACCGGTCTTCTTGAATTGGGTCAAACTCATCTACACCAATCCCACCGCCAGAGTGCGTACCAATAACACCTTCTCAGAAAAATGGAGCCTGACTAGAGGCACCCGGCAGGGATGCCCCTTATCCCCTTTACTCTACATGTTAGCGATCAAACCAGTGGCGGCATATCTCAGGCAGGAGTACGGAGACGGGGGTATAACGATAAATGGGGTGAACCATCTAGTCTCCATGTACGCGGACGACATGCTCCTCTACTTAAAAGATCCCGAACACATTCTCCCCTACATTCTTGAAACCCTAGATGGGTTCCATAGATGCACCAGGATCCAGATCAATCACGGCAAGTCTTGTCTATTTCCCCTGGCTGCCCTCAGCATGACCAAGAAAGAACACCTCCCCCCTCTTGCTCTCAAATGGGAACCCACCACATTCAAATACCTGGGCGTTATGATTCACCGCGACCCTGTAGCTGAACACGCGCTAAACACAGGAAAGGCAAAGGAGGGCCTGGCTAAATCAATTGACTTCTGGTGCAAGCTACCCCTCTCGGTGGCTGGCAGGGTGGGTCTCCTCAAAATGGTGGCACTCCCGCGCCTCCTACACTTCTTTACCAATGTCCCGTACAACATCCTACAACAATTCTTCAGAGACCTGAATAAACTTTGTAGGAAACTTCTATGGCACGAAGGAAGGCATAGATTCGCCCTAGAGATAACGCAGAGACCGTATGACAAAGGAGGCCTAAAAACCCCTAACTTCGAGCTCTACTACATAGCAGCCCAGCTCAAGCACGTGATCCAGTAGATGGATGATGACACCTCAACGGACACTCGCTTGTTACAGCCCACAGACGCGTCCTGGTTGCTCAGGGACTTACTCTGGATTAAACCGGAGCCGAAAATACAAAATGCATATCTAATCTGCCTGGGCACCCAGATCTGGAATCGAGCCTGTAAAATGGCCAAATTGACTGACCCCTACACCCCGCAAATCCCAATAGCAGCAATTATGTCTACCAGACCAGAGGACCAAAAGGTGATCCGGAACATATGGGAACCCTCTGGTATCGCCACCCTGGGAGATCTGGTGGATGACCAGGGTATCCACACATTCTCTGAGCTGCACGAGATGACAGGGATCCCGCTGGGTCAGTTCCTCCTACACGGGGCGGTGTTGGAAAAGCTCAAGAAGCGATGGCCAGATATAGAGACCCTCTACACCGGGCACAAGGTCATCGAAAATGTCCTGAGCGCCGCAGAGGGGGGACACGAAACTTCGAGGCTCTGTGAGATCCTACTCGATAGCACTACACAAAACAAACTCAAGTGTAAAGGTAAATGGGAATCTGAACTAAACACGCAGTTCGGAGATATGGAATGGGAGGCCATAACACATTACCATAAAAAAGTATCCAGGAATGGCCGATTTCAGCTTATTCAATTCTACATTATCCACAGAGCCTACCTTACCCCAGACGTCATCTCGAAATTCAATGGCGCTGGTGCGGCGACGTGCCCCAAGTGCCAAGAACCCTCTGCCGCAATGACCCACATGTTCTGGGGCTGCCCGGCTATACAGACCTTCTGGTCCCAAGTTCAAGCTAAGGTAGCAGAAGTGGATATAACACTGGACGTGCAGTCCCCTAGGGCTTGCATTCTGGGCTCATAACCGAGAGGCAAAAAGAACAAGCCCCTTAACAGACTCAAGGATTTAATGTACATCCTGGCTAAAAGACGTATCGCCATGGCCTGGAAATGCCCATAGCCCCTAGCGTCACAGCATGGTGGGAAGACCTCCGTAGATGGTCTGTGGCCGAAACCGGGGCCTGGGAGCTGGCGCAGTGACAACAAAAAATAGGTGACTCTGAGGACCTTCTACAGTGGATAGCCCTCACAGTGGTTCTGTTCCGCACCAAAGAAGACAGCTCCTCCGGCGAGGACCTGGACAGCCCAGGCTCACCCTAGCGCAAACGGTCGACAGCACAACGTCCTGGTCTTGGTTTAATTTGGGGGGGAGGGATGGGGGGAGTTATTATTGACACAAAACTGATTATTAAACTGATGATACTGGTTGTACTGTATTGGAAAAAACAATAAATATATTTAAATAAAAAAAAACCCTGCTGCCGTCCGTCTTTCTTTGCCCTCCAATTGGCGGGTCCATCCAGTTTTCCACGTCTCCCTGTTGAAACCCTGTCCTCCGGATTCCCAGTTACCTGTGCACCCTGACCCTGTTCAGGTGGAAAGGGAAGAAGAATTTGAGGTCACGCGCATTCTGGATGTTAAGATCTCAAGGGGTACTTTGTATTACCCGGTAGATTAGAAGGGTTTTGGTCCCGAAGATCGCACATGGGAACCATTGGCTAATATCCACGCTCCCCAACTTCTCCGTTCATTCATGCCTCCAGGGGAATTCCGTTATCTTTGGGGCGGATGCTGTCACACCTGTGGTACAATCCGCACTACGTCCCTTGCTTTATCCTTCTATGTAGGAGCAAAGACAGCGGAGAACGGCTCCCTTCCGGCAACGCTGGAGGTTGCTAGGGAAACTACGGTTGTTGTCACGTAGTCACGTGATTGATTAGCTGACCGCTATGTTGCCACCCGGTAGTACGACACGCCCTTTCAGTTCCCGGTTACCTTCCTATAAAGGTGCCCGTAACGCCAGACTAGGTGCTTCTGATTAGCGTTACTACTTCCATACCTTTATTGCCGAACTCCTTTGTGAAACTGACCTCGAATATCCTTTTTTGACTACTCTTCTCGTCTCTCCCTTGTTACCTGGCTTTTGACTCATTGGCGTCAGACCAGGACCCTTCCGACTACGATTCAGCATTCCACTCTTGGAGTTCTTCAAGGTGATCTCCGCCTGCCATCCTCCCTGCCCAGCACGAATCCCGTCTTCGAGCTAAGCTGTCCCACGTACCCAGCTTACTCACGGAAAGTCATAACCCCGCCCGATCAACGATCCTGATTGGATAAGACTTCTCCTCACCTGGTAAGATTGAAACTGTATCTTTTCTCTCTGAGAATTCTCCACACCCTGTGTCCGCTGTATCCACTAACTTTCAATACCTTATTTGGCGATCGTTCACCATCAACATACTTGGACAATACATACCATCCTCATTTCTTTTCTACGTTGGAAACTTACCCGAAGATCAGTGCAATAATACGAACGCTCTGCTGAAAAGTTTGCACCAACCCGTACCTAGTATCGGCCCTCGTTCCGCCCGGGGAGTTCCCCATACTAACCTTCCTCTTTCTTATTTTATCCTGCCATTGTTTACCAATATCTAGAACATTACTTTAGGATACAGAGGGTAGGAATAGGCAATTCCTGTATTGTTCCTCTGAAAGCCTTTCTTCCTGGCCCTGGCTAATATAATTCTCCATCCTCTTTCTCTTAGATACTACCAATCACCTATCACCTGTATTTCAGGTATTAAGTCCTATCAGCAGATCCGTATTACATTCCTTCTTCCATTTTTTGGTTATAATATTTTGTCCTTTCTTTGCAGCTTGGTGAAAGCGGTGTGGTTATCCCCGCTCTTTTGGGTAATTTATCATCTTGGTTGTTATCTAAAAAGCGGGAAGGTCCATTAGCAAAAAGAGTTCCCTCATTGAGAGGGGGTTCAGTCTCGGTATTTTCCCTTCTGGTAATAACACCAGCAGTGACTGAAGATTCTGGACTCATTGAACAGCTCATGTCTGGTCTTGAGCCAATGCCCCGGCCAGTCTGCACAGTGGTGAGTCTAACACCCCAACAGGGATTTGGTTTCTAGGAGATCCCAGTGAACGGCTCTGGTTTTGGCCAACGGGTCAGCCAAATCGTTTCCAGTTTTGTCTGGTGCCTCTATTTTGGAGTGACCTCTATTCTTTTTCCAATAGATGGTCATCTCATTAGAGGTGACCAAATTGTCAAATGATTAGATTAATTTCCCATTCTTGAGCGGTTTGTTATTCACACACAGAATGCCTTGATTTTTCCAATTAATCAGGTGCTCCACAAATCCATTACTGACAATCTGAATCAGTGATTATGACCAGTTCTTTGAGTTGGTGTTGCACGGCAGTGAGGATGGCTTGATGTACCAACCATCAACTCTGCCACCTGACTACTTTGGGGACCTATTTTGTACCCAGCAGAGAGTTCTGGGGCATCATTCACCCAGGTATTCCAAATGCCAGCCACTAGTTCTTTTTCCCCGTGATTGTCAACATGGTAAGAGCACCCATTCACATAAACTGAAGGGATCCCCTGACATGTGTGTTCCTCATATACTTTGTGAGGGTAAGTAAGGTACACCTCCATATTGTCCTTAGTCCTTAGACTTTCATCCTCGAGACAGTTTTCTTCAGCAGAGTCTTCCAAGTCAGCCCATCCCTGCGCTAGAGGACTCTTCTTGTTTTGGCCATATCTGACCTCCATAGGAAAGCCTTGCATGGACAGAATCCAGGAAATAATTCTGGAATTACTCATGTTCCCTGTTTGGATTCGGTCACTTTGGAGATATTGCAAGGGTTGCTGAGGAGTCTCCACTATGATGTGCTCGCCCTGGATGAATGGGCGGTATTTCTTCAATGCCCACATCGTTGCCAGGAGTGCCTTTTTGCAATCATTGAATTTTCCTCCAAAGAGGACAAAGTCTTGCTCACGTATGAGATTACTTTGTTGACCTTGTTGTGCTTTTGGTATAATGCTTCCATTAAGCAAGTATGTGAGAACCCTGTCTCCAGAGGAATTCATTGTTCTTTATGGTGTAAGCCCAACAAGAGGCTTGTGAAAGGCTTCTCTTTAGTTGTTTTACTGCCTCGGATTGTTCTAGACCCCCCACCTGACCCCAGCCTTTAATGAATGGACCAATGGTCGTGTGACCTCTGCGTAGCCTTCAATGCACTTTCTACTATAATTGCTGAGTCCAAGAAGGTTTTTTAGTTCTCGCAGAGTAGTAGGGGCTTTGAATTTCAATAATGCTTCCACCTTTTTTGCCTCGGGACTGAGACCCTCAGGGGTGATTTCATGCCCTAAGAAATTCACACGAGTCTCACACCACTGTGGCTTCTGAAAGTACAGTTTCCTCCGGCTTTCTGCAACTGGGTCAGAACATAGCGTTTTTCAACTATATGTTCCCCCACAGTGGAGCTCTTGATTAAAGCATCATCTACATAGGCTAGGTTTCCCCTTTTGCCCAAGTTGGGCATGTCCTCATGTAGGAAGATATTACTGTATTCCAACTTTAGATTCTGATTTCTTGTTATGCTTTTCTGATTGTGTGTGCTTTGTGCGGATAGTAAAATCAGATACCTCAATGCAGACAGTAAAACACTCTGCCAACCTCCTCATTGTGAGTGATCCGACCATTTGATTAGATCGGCAGGACCAGTACTTGTGCCAGAAATACTGAATGAGAAGAAGACATTGGGAGTAATCTCCCTCATAGAGAGTATCAAATGCAAAGAAAGCCTTTCAATTCATTCAATTGCAACTTTGTCAGGTCACCCCAGAGGGAGACCCACCTGCATCCGGAGCATGAGCAGCTGACATGAGCGCAAAATGCCATACTCTTAACAGCTTACATCTATTTCCATCGACTCGCTGCTTGCTCTTATGGCTTTACAATGAACTACAGAATCTCCTTATGATCCTTGCCCACCTCAACTCTGGAAAGAGGTACGTCCAGGCAGCTCCCAAACTACAGACTATTATCCATGCCTCTTTCCCAACTGGAATAGCACCTCTATGCCGCAAAAGTGCAGTTGCAATTCTCGTGTTGAGGAAACCTTCTTTAGATCCAGAAGACACTGCAAATTAATTCTTCTAATCATCCTATCCGAGAAAGTTTTTATAATCCATGGCCAACGATCAATTCTAGTCCTGTGATAAATCAGCCCTCCTGAGTGACTTTCAGGCGGGCTTGTGGCCTCATCATAACACTGAAATAGCGGCTGTCGTGGCCATGGATGATCTGAAGAGAGTGGTTGATGACGGCAGTGCCTGAGCCGTCATCCTTCCACATCTACTGGAGGCTCTTGGCACCATCGACTACTCCACTGTACCGAACTAGCTGTTCCATTTAGGAAAAAGGGATCATGCTCAGACTTGGATCACCACATTTCGATTGGGCCATTTTAAGTCTGTGGCACTGGCAATAATTAAGAGGCCGATTCATGGAATAATTAGCGCGGCGCAAGTGGGCATAAACGTGCGAATCGCAGTGGAATAGCGAAAATCGCAGTGAACGTGCGAAAATCGCACGAAAAGCAGCGCACGTCGATTCATGGAAGGCCGTGCGCGAGAAAACCAGCGGATGTGCGATAAAAAGTGCGCGGCGCACGTTAGCGCACAGGCCATCTAACAGCGTGCGCCAGGTCACAGCGAAAATCGCACAGGCCACAGCGAAAATCGCACATAGCGCGGCGCACGCAATAAAAGTAGGCGGAACACGGGCGTAACACTCGGAATGGGGAACAACTTGCCAAAACGTGGGCGTCACGGGGGAAGTACAGGGCACAAGTGCGCGGAACGCCCACACGCTCGCCTACAACACGTATTCATGGAATAGAATAGGGGAAAAAAGCGCACGCTCAAACCAGCGCACAGGCACAAACACGACCGCCACAAGAAAGGAGGCGGTAGCGTCTCTGCGGCTGTAAGAAATGTGCGCCAAAAGGTGCGCCAACAAATAGCACCTATATACTGCCATGATGAATGTCCCATACTGTGGCCCTCCAGGAAAAATGACGTGCAAAGGGGTACCCACAAACACGGACACCCGCTGACAAAAAATACGTGTGCATGCATACCGGGGTGCGCGGGAAGTGTCACACGCGATTTGCAGGGTACGTGCATCACAGGGGTTCGCGTGAAGTTATTCACGCGATCGGGCCTGGGGGAGCGGGCTACGTGTATTACAGGGGTTCGCGTGAAGTTCCACACGCGATCGGGCCTGGGGGAGCGGGCTTCGTGTATTACAGGGGTTCGCGTGAAGTTCCTCACGCGATCGGGCCTGGGGGAGCGGGCTACGTGTATAACAGGGGTTCGCGTGAAGTTCCTCACGCGATCGGGCCTGGGGGAGCGGGCTACGTGTATTACAGGGGTTCGCGTGAAGTTCCTCACGCGATCGGGCCTGGGGGAGCGGGCTTCGTGTATTACAGGGGTTCGCGTGAAGTTCCACACGCGATCGGGCCTGGGGGAGCGTGCTACGTATATTTCAGGGGTTCGCGTGAAGTTTCACACGCGAATAGCCTGGGCGCGTGAATTTGAGGGGTGCGCGGGAAGTTCCTCACGCGATCGGGCCTGGGGGAGCGGGCTACGTGTATTACAGGGGTTCGCGGGAAGTTCCACACGCGAATAGCCTGGGCGCGTGTATTTCAGGGGTGCGCGGGAAGTTCCACACGCGAACAGCCTGGGCGCGTGAATTTGAGGGGTGCGCGGGAAGTTCCACACGCGAATAGCCTGGGCGCGTGTATTTCAGGGGTTCGCGGGAAGTTCCACACGCGAATAGCCTGGGCGCGTGTATTTCAGGGGTTCGCGGGAAGTTCCACACGCGAATAGCCTGGGCGCGTGTATTTCAGGGGTGCGCGGGAAGTTCCACACGCGAATAGCCTGGGCGCGTGAATTTGAGGGGTGCGCGGGAAGTTCCTCACGCGATCGGGCCTGGGGGAGCGGGCTTCGTGTATTACAGGGGTTCGCGTGAAGTTCCACACGCGATCGGGCCTGGGGGAGCGTGCTACGTATATTTCAGGGGTTCGCGTGAAGTTTCACACGCGAATAGCCTGGGCGCGTGAATTTGAGGGGTGCGCGGGAAGTTCCTCACGCGATCGGGCCTGGGGGAGCGGGCTACGTGTATTACAGGGGTTCGCGGGAAGTTCCACACGCGAATAGCCTGGGCGCGTGTATTTCAGGGGTGCGCGGGAAGTTCCACACGCGAACAGCCTGGGCGCGTGAATTTGAGGGGTGCGCGGGAAGTTCCACACGAGAATAGCCTGGGCGCGTGTATTTCAGGGGTTCGCGGGAAGTTCCACACGCGAATAGCCTGGGCGCGTGTATTTCAGGGGTTCGCGGGAAGTTCCACACGCGAATAGCCTGGGCGCGTGTATTTCAGGGGTGCGCGGGAAGTTCCACACGCGAATAGCCTGGGCGCGTGAATTTGAGGGGTGCGCGGGAAGTTCCTCACGCGATCGGGCCTGGGGGAGCGGGCTTCGTGTATTACAGGGGTTCGCGTGAAGTTCCACACGCGATCGGGCCTGGGGGAGCGTGCTACGTATATTTCAGGGGTTCGCGTGAAGTTTCACACGCGAATAGCCTGGGCGCGTGAATTTGAGGGGTGCGCGGGAAGTACCTCACGCGATCGGGCCTGGGGGAGCGGGCTACGTGTATTACAGGGGTTCGCGGGAAGTTCCACACGCGAATAGCCTGGGCGCGTGTATTTCAGGGGTGTGCGGGAAGTTCCACACGCGAACAGCCTGGGCGCGTGAATTTCAGGGGTGCGCGGGAAGTTCCACACGCGAATAGCCTGGGCGCGTGTATTTCAGGGGTTCGCGGGAAGTTCCACACGCGAATAGCCTGGCCGCGTGTATTTCAGGGGTGCGCGGGAAGTTCCACACGCGAATAGCCTGGGCGCGTGTATTTCAGGGGTGCGCGGGAAGTTCCACACGCGAATAGCCTGGGCGCGTGTATTTCAGGGGTGCGCGGGAAGTTCCACACGCGAATAGCCTGGGCGCGTGAATTTGAGGGGTGCGCGGGAAGTTCCACACGCGAATAGCCTGGGCGCGTGTATTTCAGGGGTTCGCGGGAAGTTCCACACGCGAATAGCCTGGGCGCGTGTATTTCAGGGGTGCGCGGGAAGTTCCACACGCGAATAGCCTGGGCGCGTGTATTTCAGGGGTGCGCGGGAAGTTCCACACGCGAATAGCCTGGGCGCGTGTATTTCAGGGGTGCGCGGGAAGTTCCACACGCGAATAGCCTGGGCGCGTGAATTTGAGGGGTGCGCGGGAAGTTCCACACGCGAATAGCCTGGGCGCGTGTATTTCAGGGGTGCGCGGGAAGTTCCACATGTGATTTGACAGTGTGGCTCCTCCCAGGTGTACCCTGTACACCCTCCACGGCCCCTGCAGGCAGCCCACACCACAGGGGACTACCCTGCATCCCTGGTCATGTCCCGCAGGCAGCCCACCCAACATGGGCATGCCCCCCAGCAAAGGCACATGTCTCCTTGAACTAATGAACACCAACACATGTCCCCTTGCACCCCCACCCCCCAGCACTGTGGGGCACCTGCCAGCAGGCCCCCACCCATGTCCAACTCATGTCTCCCACCACCCCCAAACCCCAGCCACCAGGGTCACCCTCCACCAGGGCCCCACTCATGTCTCCCACCACCCCCACCCCCCAGCACTGTGGGGCACCTGCCAGCAGGCCCCCACCCATGTCCAACTCATGTCTCCCACCACCCCCAAACCCCAGCCACCAGGGTCACCCTCCACCAGGGCCCCACTCATGTCTCCCACCACCCCCACCCCCCAGCACTGTGGGGCACCTGCTAGCAGGCCCCCACCCATGTCTCCCACCCCCCCACCCCCCAGCACTGTGGGGCACCTGCCAGCAGGCTCCCACCCATGTCCAACTCATGTTCCCCACCCCCCCAACCCCCCAGCACTGTGGGGCACCTGCCAGCAGGCCCCCACCCATGTCTCCCACCACCCCCACCCCCCAGCAGTGCAGGGGCACCTGCCAGCAGGCCCCCACCCATGTTCCCCACCCCCCCACCCCCCAGCACTGTGGGGCACCTGCTAGCAGGCCCCCACCCATGTCTCCCACCCCCCCCACCCCCCAGCACTGTGGGGCACCTGCTAGCAGGCCCCCACCCATGTCTCCCACCCCCCCACCCCCCAGCACTGTGGGGCACCTGCCAGCAGGCCCCCACCCATGTCCAACTCATGTCTCTCACCACCCCCACCCCCCAGCACTGTGGGGCACCTGCCAGCAGGCCCCCACCCATGTCCAATCCATGCCCCCCTGCACCTGGGTCCCAACATTCCCCAATCATGTCCGTAATGCCCATCCTCCCCTGCCAAAAGGCCCAACCAACTATCACACCCACCCACATATCAAAGCCAATTACATGTTACACCCCCAATGTAAATAATGCAATTTAACACATGTCTGTCACACACAATGGCTGCAAGTGAATGACAAAACACCCAACATGACATGCCTGAAAGCAATGAGATGATACGACACATTGAAGATTAAAAAAATAATATGTATTGAACAGCAAATAAGAAAAAACACAAAGCAAATCAAACAAAACAAGATGAATGTCCAAGAAAAAATTATGAAAAATTAAAATAAGCCAATCAAGAAGATAATCCTGGGTCCATGAGCCCTACCAAATTAAACCTAACTGACTACTAACTAAAAAGGGAACTATATACAAAAAAGTGGTGCATTGTCCAATCGCAACCCAAAAAAAATTCAAAAAAACAAAGGAAACCTAACCCTAACTATACAACTATATACAAAGGCAGCGGGCTATTCGGACGGCTCACTGGTTGTCGTCATGGGCGAGGGCATCCTCGAACTCCTGGTCAATGGCTTGGAGGCGGGCATGTTCCCTGGCCCCGAGGTCCCGCAGGGATAACGCAGTGTCAAGCTCAAACTCCCTGCGAAGACCCTCGAGGCACTCAGCCCGCCTCAGCGCCCTCCGCATGGAGTCCTCCGCCCTGACCATCGTGAGCCGTTCCTCCTCTGCCCGCTGCCGCTCCGCACCTATCCGCTGGCACAACCTCTCCCACACGGAAGCAACTCCCATTCCAGGGTTCTCCTGCCCTCCGGCCGATGCCTGCACCCCTGATGTTGATGGCCCCGAGCCATGATGCCTCCCACGTTGAGCCTGCTGCTGCCTCCGACGCAACTGCCTGTGCCAGCACGACGGCATCCAGGCTGATGGAAACCACCGACGCCGTCGTGCACGTGCCCTGCCCGATGATGCCGTCACATCCTCCATCTGCTGGGGTCCAGTTGCTCTGGTGTCCACCCCTGCTGGATCTCTGACTCCCGACTGTGGCAGGGATGGGATCCCCACCGAGCTGGCTGCATTGGTCGGGGCAGGTCCACAGGGGGCCCTGGTGGCATCTGGGCTGGAAGACGGCAAGGAGAACGACTGGTGGATAGCCTGCACAGAGGAGGAGAGGGCCGCCACATTGGCCAACACATGCAGGAAACCCCCGAACATGGCCGATCCCAATTGGGCCACGTCGGCACGGTGCACTTCGTGATGACGTGCGTGCTCCTCCCGGGAAGCACGCACGGCATCACGAATCGCAGCCGTGCGCAACGCGACCCCAATCAGGACCTTCTCCGCACGGCCAGGGGTTCCCACGTCCGCAGGTGGAGGGGAGTCAGGTGACATGGACATCCCCTCTACCTGCGGACAGGCCTGGGACGGGGCATCCCTGCTGGTGCATGGTGGTGCACTCACAGGGTCAGGGACAGCGACATGCACAGGCCCCTCCACGGTGACCTGTGCTGCCTCCTGCCCCTGGCCCTGGACTGCACCACTTGCACCAGCAGGGATGCCCCCACCAGGCCCCATGTGTGCCCCAGTGGCGGCCTCCTCCTCCTCTGTGCAAACCACCAACCTGGATGGCTCCTCACCGTCTCCCACCGTAGCAGGCCCCTGTGGGGGCTCACCCACCCCTTCCGCTGCAGCCGTGGGGGCATCCCCGCCACCTTGCTCCACAGCGCCGTCTCCGCCCTCTTCTTCACTAGCCGCTGCGTAGAGGGAGACAAAGAACACAAGCATCAGGGCACTGTACAATGGTCCCCTAGACAGGAAGCAATAGCAGATGAGCACCACTGTCAAAGTACACTTCCATCATGTCCCTCCACAACACATGGGCCAGTCCAGGCAAAACACACACAGTAACAGGCATGGTGCATGCCATGGACATTTCCATGCATGTCCAATGGACTCTTGAAACATTCAATGATATGTAACTCACATGCATCATGCCTCATGCCCATCACATGCACACACATCACCTCAGTCACATCCATCTGGCCCCAAACACACCAAACACAGCGGATACAAGGGTAATTTTGCTGCTTTACTGAATCTCTGCATTGTCACACACATGTGTCATGCATCCATGGCATGCACAAGTCACAGACACGCAGGTCAGGCACACAGACATGGCTACCATATATGTACCTGGCATCAGCACCCATCCCTCACCCCCACCCATGTTCAGGTACAGAGACTGGCATGCTCTCATGTTCATAATCTGATTAGGGCTCCCCATGCGGCATATCAACACATGCAACAACCATGTGCATCACACATCACTGGTCGCACATGCATTACCATGATGTCCCTGCACACATACATGCATACATGGGCTATGGCACACATACAGGCAAGTATCATAGAACCAGCACACCGCAACATGCCCTGTCTCACACAGTAATGCATGGACACTTACCGCTCAACTCCAGACGGGCCTCCCTCTCAAGGATCTGTGCGTGGAGCGCTGGGCGTACGCGTTCCAGGACCCTCATCTGGATGGTACTCATGCGGCCCCGGCCCCCCTCCACGAGGCGCCGGGCCTTCACAAGGGTCCTGGACCTCAAGTCCTCCCAGCGCTTCTTGATCTTCAGGACGTCGCGGGTTGCCACCCCCTCCGCGTTGATGGCAACCACACAGTCGGCCCAGATCCTCTGCCGTCCTTCCTTGCTGGCGCGGGACGATCCAAAGAGGGCATCATACTGCCCCAGGACATGCTCCACCAGGACACCAACTTCGGTGACAGTGAAGCTGGTGCCCCTCTGCCCCTCTGGCCTGGGGTTGCCACTGGTGCCAGATGTGGAAGTGCCCGACATGGCAACCCCAGAGGCAGGTGTGGGTGGGCAACTGGGTCCTGGGGCTGGGCTGTGGAGCGATGTAATACCAGTCGGGAGTCTTCAGTTCCAGCAGGGGTGGACACAGCAACTGGACCCCTGCAGATGGCTGATGTGCAGGCACCAAATGGCAGGGCACGGTGGCAGCAGGCAGGCAGGCAGCAGCAGATGGCACGTGGGAGGCTGCTCGGGGCACTGGGGGGCAGTAACTCGGCCTTCTGGGCAGGAGCGTGGGCTTCCGTGTGTTTTCGCGTGGCCAGCTTGATACGGAGTGATTTGGCACGTGAAAATCCTGCACGTCAGCGTGAAATCCGAGGAAAGGCCCTTAGCGCGTAAGCGCGTCAGCACGCATACGCGATTCTATTGGACCAGAGTCCCTTAGCGCGTAAGCGCGTCTGTGACGTGACCCGCACGGGTGTTCCCCACTCAGGACGTGATGACGGGGCACACGTGGAGATACTGCACGTCAGAGTGTCATCGCGTGTAATTGGACAAAAGTGCGCGTACACGCGATTGGCCTATGTACGTGTATTTAATGGGTGCGCGGCCACTTACACACGCAAGTACGTCAGCGAACCTGTATCCCGTGGTGCGTGTGAATTTCCACACGCTATTGGACTGGGAACAGGATTCCAGGGCTGCGCGGGTCACACGCTCGCCTAGAACACGCGCTAAGCATAAATTGCGGACTTTAACAATAACAAGCTCAGACGCCAGGATGAACATACCGTTCCTAGCAGCAGTGGCAGTGGGCTACCAAAGGAGGAGGAGGAGGATAGTCAGGGCCAGAATATTCACACCCAGAACCAGCCTTTTCGGGATGCCTGATGACCAGGTGTATGGGAGGTACAGGTTTCCACCACACATCATACTGGACCTGGTGACTGAGTGGGAGGATGACCTCACATCACCCACCCTGTGCTCCCAAGCACTCAGCCCCCTGGAGAAGGTCCTCAATGTACTGCACTTCTTAGCCACTGGATCATTTCAGCGGACAAGTGCCATAGTGGGTGGGGTGTCACAGGCCACCCAGTCACGCTGCCTACACCAGGTCTTGAACATCATGACTGCACGCCCATCAGTCCGCAGGCACATATACCTGCCCAGAACACCTGCAGAAAGGCATGCTGCCGCCCTGGATTTTTACGCAGTGGCACGATTCCCCAAAGTGCTAGGTGCCATCGACTGCACCCATGTGGCTCTACGTCCCCCCAGGGCATCTGAGCACATCTATAGGAACCGCAAGCACTGGCATTCCATCAACGTGCAGGTAGCATGTAATGCCAAGGGAATCATCACCTCAGTATATGCCAACTATCCCGGCTCCACCCACGACAGCTTCATTTACCGAATGTCCACCCTAAGCCGGGACCTAGAAGCTGGGCGGCATGGCGATACATGGCTGCTTGGTGAGTATGTATGCCACTGCACATGCATGCATGTTGGATACTGAGCAAGGTCACAACCTCACCAATGATACCAATCCCCACCTCCACAGGGGACAGTGCCTACCCTCTCAGCCCCCACATGATGACGCCAATTCGGAACCCCACCACGCCACCCCAGGTAAGATTTAACACAGCCCACATTACAACCAGGGGCATAGTGGAGCGCACATTCGGAGTGCTGAAGTCACGCTTTCGCTCCCTTGACCGTTCTGGCGGGCAGCTGTTATACGCTCCCCCAGTAGTGTGCAGGATCATAGTGGCAGCATGTGTCCTGCACAACGTTGCAACACGCCGGGGCCTGGCCGTGGACATGGTGGTGGCCCCACATCCCCAACCACATGCACAGCCGCTGCGCATGGGAGGGGAAAGGGCACGGGGGGAGGCAGCCCGTACACAGCTAGTGGCTAATTACTTCACATAGAAATCACACCCGTGTGGAGTGCACACTGCCCTGGCACATTCCATCTGACAATCAATGATGACTCAACCTGACACTGATCCTGAATGTGTGGAGAATGAACCGGGAATTCCATGTCAGCCTGAGATTGTTCACCTGGAAGTGTCACAATGTGTGCATCCCTACCCACACAGACACCACCAATGCAGTTTTGTGAAGTTACACATTGAAGCAGCTAAAATGAATACCCACTTGCAAAATTCAACAAGAGGACAGTGCCATGTCAGCCAACCCAACCCCAGCACTGCCACACGACACACCGTGCCATGTCATGCTAATTGCAGGTAAACAAAGTAATCCCCACAACATGACATCACTCTCACTATGTACAGTGGCACTATTAGAAACCTGCAACACCTGAAATGCTCACAGCAATGCCGGGCCAACAACATACTTGAGCACGTAGTACCATTAACATGACATCAAAAATGTAACATATTAGTAGTCTCACCACCTGGAAATGCCTGCACTCCCACCACTACCAACTGTGCAGTGTTGGCGCCATGTAGAGTTGTAGGTGCACTGCTGCCAACATGGTCCCCATCGCCAGACTAGAGGTCCTTGTGTGGACTTGAGGAAGGGACCTGCAAATTGGGAGGTAGACACAGAAGAAGAGTTACACATCAATGCAACATGCAGTGTACAACACAACAGCAATATGCACTAGGAATGTATACACAGTATTGACTACAGACTGGCCACACAGCTCATGGGAGTCCAACGTCACTGTGTAATTCACTGTCACTTGGGCACACCCTTTGCAAGCCCATGGAAACGGGAAGCAGGAGGGGTGTGTGTGACTCAAACCCAAGCATCTGAACCAAATACATTACAAGCCTGCATGTGCCCAGCCACAATGCAGCGTATGCCCACAGGAACCACGGAAGCCAACAGATCGGAGCCAACAGATCGGAGCCAACAGATCGGAGCCAACAGATCGGAGCCAACAGATCGGAGCCAACAGATCGGAGCCAACAGATCGGAGCCAACAGATCCTCCCAAAAAAATTGGGAATAAAAGAAATCAAAATCAAAATAAAAATAAGAAACAATCAAAAATGGCCATTGATGGGCCCGGGGGGGTTGGGGAGGCCACCCAGGAGGTCCGAGGACAGGATGCACACCAGAACCCACCTGCGTGGATCCTGGGAAAATAAAACACCTCCATGGGCTCATGGCCCACACGGCTACCCTATTGTGGGAGTGTCACTGCTGTCGCTATTATCACCCTGTGCAGCTGCATCCGGAGGTGGTTGCACTATGGGAGGCAGCCCACGCAAGGCCCTAGTCTGCTCCTCCATGGCTGCAAGCATGCGGGTGTGGTAGGTCTGGTTCTGGAGGATGAGTGTGCGGAGGTCCCCATGCAACAACTCACGGGATGCCCGGACCTCCGCCCTCGTTGCCTGCATCTCAGCTGAGAGCGTACGGGTGAGACGCTCCAGCTGCTGTTCTGTCCTTTGGTGTGTTGAAGCCTCAAGCTCAACAAGAGTCGTCCTGAGGTGTAGGAGCTCCTGCCTCAGGGCTTCCCTGTGGCCCTGGGACTCAATGGAGATGGCCTCCTGCAGAGTCGCCAGTGCCGCCCGCCTGTCCCTGTTGGACCCCAACATGTCCTCCCTGTGTGACTGGCAGATGGAGTCAGTTGCCTGCTCTAGTCGCTCCATCAGCCTTTCTGGGGGGACAATGGAAGTGGCCACCCTATCCATGGCCTGAGCCATCATCTCGGATGATGCAGCCTGTTGGGTAGCCATACCGTAAATGGATTGCTCCCATGCGGTATTGCCAGGTGGCGTACGGCCACCACGTCGGCGGGCACCACACCTGTCTGCGCCTTGCTGTGCCGGCACTGCCTGAGGCTGCGGGACTGCATTCCCCCTCTGATCTGCTGGCCCAGGAACAGGATCAGATGTCGCGGAGTGTGACCCTGCATCCGTAACCACCGAAGGCGTAGCTGCCAACACTGACATCCCCATGGAGGGTACTGACCCTGGTGCAGGTGGGTGAGACAGAACAGAATCCCTCCCTGGAACACTCACCTGCGACGGCACGTAGGTCTCATCCGAATCAACACCTGAGTACAGCTCGGGGGAGGTGCAGCCAGAGACACCCCTTGAGAGCACGACCTGCAGCACTTGTGGGTTCTCCCCCACCACCACACCACGTCCCTCACTGGTGGTTGGTCGGCCCTGGGACACCTCCTGGGTCTGCACCATCTCCACAACCCCAGCAGTATCAGGTGCGTCTTCCCCTGCAAAGACATGAAAACAAAGTAATGGAAACAGGCATTAGCACCATGGCACACATTGAGGGCTGAGAAGCAAGAGAACCAGTACTTGATTGACATGTCCCACATGACTAAAACCCTCCCATGCATGCACCCACACTGCGTATGAAGTGCAGGCAAACGGCACACACTGATGACACCAAGATGGAAGATGAACAAATTTTCTGCATGCTGCCTGGCAGTGGCATCACACATTGGCCTGTGATTGGCAGGTGAAACACACATGCCATCACACAGATGGCATGTACCATTGCTATTGAGTGAAGATGGAGAGGAGGGCAGCACCTATTCATTCAGTCCAGTTCCCGCATGTAATAGCTTTTCTGATTCTAACAGGTCAGATTTTTCACATGGAGCAGCCAGTCTGTAATGGTCAAATTGCACAGGGACATGTGTGTACAAATGATATCCAGGTAACAAAGTCACTCCCCTTTACCATACCCATGTCAGACATGTGACTAGTGGACAGCGACATGCCTAGTGAAAGTGGTGGAATGCAAACAAACTGACTGAATGAACAGTGAAAAATAAGCAAATCTGTTGTGTCAAGGTGACACTTCAAGGGCAACTGGCGTGCAGTTGTGCTAGATGTCTACTGTTGGCAGAAGGGATACTGCTATGGCCAAATGCAGCTGCGCAGGAAGTATTGCATGAAGCACATGGCTGACCCATACGACTGAGGCGCACACACTCTCTCCTGCCACCCAAACAGAAGCCCTCACACACACACCATGCACATGTATGACACACACATGCATGTGCACTCACCGGACAATGCCTCGTAATCAGCCAGATCTCCCACGCCTTGGATCTGTTCCTCCGTGACGTAGGTCCCAGCGACTGACTCATGTGGAGTGAGTTCCATGTCTACTACTGGAGACCCACCTCCAGTCACTAGAGTTGCGGCATGACTTGAGGCCAGCTTACTCTTTGCCCTGCGCTTTAGGTCATTCCAGCGCTTATAGCAATCATTGGCTGTGCGCCTCACGATTCCAAGGGCACTTACGATGTCCGCAACGGTCTGCCAGTGTGCCTGGCGTTGTGCAGGTGTGGTCTTGGATCCTGCAACAATGACCATCTTGTTGTCATGTCCGGACACATACTCGACAAGTGCATTCAGTTCGTCATCCGTGAAGCTGGGCTTCCTGGACGGGCAGGACTGTGTAGCCGTGTCTGGGGCATCAGCCTGTGCCGGACGAGCACTCTTCCTCTTCCGCTTGGAAGGTGGTGGTGATCCTGAGTGTCCTGCGCCGCTCTGGACACTAGGGGCAGGAGCCCTGGTGGACTCTGTATCAGGAGTGTGGGATTGCACACTCAGCATGGGAGTTGGTGCAGGCATTGGCTCTAGTGTGATGGTGTCAGGGGGAATGTCAGCAGCATGGACTAGGACCGACACTGTCCTGGCTGGGTGTGTGAGGGCTGGGGTGGATGGAGCCGCAGCTGCCCCTGCAGCCACTCCGCCCTGCCTCCTTGGTGCAGCAGATGACCTTGCTGCCCCAGATCCACGTGGCATGATGGCATCAACGTGCACCAGCACACGTGTCGTAGCCCTGCTGACCTGGAAGTCAGCCATGGAGTCAGCCAGGTCTGGTGCCACAATGGGCTGGTCCAACAAGGGCTGAGCATGGATGGTGTCAGCCACTTCAGCCTCAACGGGAGGGGGGGAGGGGGGGAGCGGGGGGGATGATGGGTGCCCTTGACTGGTCCTCCACACATGGGGGGACAGGCTCACCCTGCAAGTTACGACCACGTCCCCTACCGGATCCACCACGGCCACCACTTGTGGCTCTTCCACCTTTGCCACCCTTACGGAATCCTCGCCTCCCAGCCATGGCACTGATATTAATGTGCGTATGGGAGTGGCTGTAGACAATTGTCCTGGGCAATTGGGGGTCAAAGGGGTTGGGTACCAGATGGTAATTGTACCCTAGTGCTCTAGCACGGCTGATTGTAACCCCTGGGGAATGATGACGGGTCACGCAACGCACAGGAGGCCCAAAAAAGGGAGATGACGTGCACGCAACCCCTCCTAGACCACGTGTGCAGAAAGAAAAACCTGCACTACGCTGTGGCACCCAGTAACACAAGAATGAACGTATGCGTGTCACACGCAGCCTAGAATGACCTCTGAAGGGGTAGGCAACACACGGGGCAAGCACAGAAGTTGGATACGTGCGTGACTCACCGTCTGCCAGGTAAAAGAGCGTGAAGAATGAGCGCGTTTGGCTGGCTAAACCCCCGCCAAAAGAAGATGTGTACGCTGTCTGAGAAGACAGGACAACAGTAGAAGGGGACACTGTTTGAGGGAACAGGCCCAGGTAAACCAGTAATAGAGAAAAAAGAGAAAAAGCTGTCAGAGGTAACAGGGAATACGAACTGGAAACGCCGTGAAGTAAATCGCGTGTGAAACGACAAGAAGTACAGATTTCACCCACTCGCTCTCCACGAAAAGCACGTACAAGGAAATGGTGTTCTACATGTACCTTATATACAGGCCCACACGTACAGCGTCACTTACGCGGCGTGTACGTTCACCAATCACACGCTTTGTCACTCCTGCGTGTAGATCCATTTTCACCAATCACACGCTTTGTCACTTCTACGTGTACATCCATTTTCACCAATAACACGCTTTGACACTGGGACGTGTCACGCAACAATTTCCTGCACGTGCAGGTGACTATAGGCGCGCATATGCTGTTGACGGGTTTACGCGCTAAGGGCCTTTGCTGACGTGTGGGATTTCACTACCTATCAGGCTGTCCACGCGTTCACACACGAGAGACCACGCTCCTGGCCAGGAGGCGAAATTACTGCCCCCCCAGAGCCCTGAGCACGCTCCCACCTGCCATCTGCTGCTGCCTGACTGCCTGCTGGCCACGTGCCCCACAGTGCTGGTGGGTGGGGGTGTTGGGAGACATGGGTGGGGGCCTGGTGGAGGGTGCCCCTGCACTGGTGGGGGTGGTGGGAGACATGGGTGGGGGCTTGGTGGAGAGTGCCCCTGGTGGCGGGGGGTGGTGGGAGACATGGGTGGGGGCCTGGTGGAGGCTGCCCCTGGTGGCGGGAGGGTGGGGGTGGTGGGAGACATGAGTGGGGGCCTGGTGGAGGCTGCCCCTGCACTGCTGGGGGGGTGGGGGTGCAGGGGGACATGAGCAGGTGTGCAGGGTAGTCCCCTGTTTTGTAGGCTGCCTGCAGGGGCCGTGGAGGGTGTACAGGGAACACCTGTGAGGACCCACCCAGCCTAATCGCGTGTTAAACTTCCCGCGTACCCCTGTAATACACGTACCCTGGCTAATCGCGTGTATAACTTCCCGCGTACCCCTGTAATACACGTACCCTGGCCAATCGCGTGTTAAACTTCCCGCGTACCCCTGTAATACACGTACCCTGGCTAATCGCGTGTATAACTTCCCGCGTACCCCTGTAATACACGTACCCTGGCCAATCGCGTGTTAAACTTCCCGCGTACCCCTGCAATACACGTACCCTGGCCAATCGCGTGTTAAACTTCCCACGTACCCCTGTAATACACGTACCCTGGCTAATTGCGTGTTGAACTTCCCGCGTACCCCTGTAATACACTTACCCTGGCTAATCGCGTGTTAAACTTTCCGCGTACCCCTGTAATACACGTACCCTGGCTAATTGCGTGTTGAACTTCCCGCGTACCCCTGTAATACACGTACCCTGGCTAATCGCGTGTATAACTTCCCGCGTACCCCTGTAATACACGTACCCTGGCCAATCGCGTGTTAAACTTCCCGCGTACCCCTGTAATACACGTACCCTGGCCAATCGCGTGTTAAACTTCCCGCGTACCCCTGTAATACACGTACCCTGGCTAATTGCGTGTTGAACTTCCCGCGTACCCCTGTAATACACTTACCCTGGCTAATCGCGTGTTAAACTTCCCGCGTACCCCTGTAATACACGTACCCTGGCCAATCGCGTGTTAAACTTCCCGCGTACCCATGTAATACACGTACCCTGGCTAATCGCGTGTATGACTTCACGTGTACCCCTGTAATACACTTACCCTGGCTAATCGCGTGTTAAACTTCCCGCGTACCCCTGTAATGCACGTACCCTGGCCAATCGCGTGTTAAACTTCCCGCGTACCCCTGTAATACACGTACCCTGGCTAATCGCGTGTATGACTTCACGTGTACCCCTGATATGCACGTTACCCGCTTTGCGTTCCTTGTTTGGCTGCCCTGTAAACTGGTCCAGAGTTAGCGCAGCCCTTTGCGATGATTTAGCGATTTTGCTGGCTTTTCCTTACGCGAGGGCGTTCTTGGGGGCGTTACTGGCGCTGCTGCAGGGTCGCTGCGATACTCTGCGCCACGGCTGGTTTGGGAGCATGAAATCCATGAATACGCTGTGCGCGGAAATCGGTTTTATCGCACGTGCCTGGCGCAGTCAATCGCACGCGGACACTCTGCGCCAGCCGCTTGCGACACTTTTCTGCGAAATTCTATGAATTACCCTGTAAGTGTGCTCCTAAACCCAATATCTGTGGGGTTGCATAGGGTTAGACGCTCAGCCCTTTACCCTTCAGACTTTACAGGAAGCCTTTTGTTGATCTTGTTCACTTACACAGCCTACTATTCTTCATGTACGCCACCATCACTCTCTGGGCAATGATCTGGCAGCTAAAATTGATATTGTGCAGTGCTGCAAAAAGCGAGTGGGTTTGTAGGTTAACAGAAACTGCCCAACATGCAATCCGGCCAAAACAGAGATTTTGTTTGTATGTCATTCAGAATGTGGGTAAGCTCTCTGAAGGTCAGCTTGTCTTCTTTGGCTATCTCAGCTTCCAGTTAGGGTTCATAATGTTGGAATCATTCTGGATTCTTGCCTATCTATGAAGAGTAAAAAAAGTATCGAGTTTCTGTTTTTTCAGCGAATACCCAACTGTTTGATGCCTTCATTTCTCGAAGGTTTGACCACCTCAACAACGGTTCACTTAATAAAAGAGCAACTCATTCATCAGTCAGTAGCTTCCCATTTCTTAACATTTGATCCTTTGATCATCATTCATCACTTTCATTCAACATAAACTAATACAATCATGGGGTATTTCAACTTAGTTATTCTTTGCGCATAACAGTCAGTGGATTATGCATAGAAGACATAGGAAAATTGCATTGAGTTCCCTTTGGAGGTCGACATATGTTTCGGCCCGTGAATCTATACCACCCTTGTCTGGGGTGATCACTTGTGCAAATATAGGGCCATATTCAGGACATAGATTATTTTTG
The DNA here is from genome assembly GCF_040938575.1 of Ambystoma mexicanum. NCBI lineage: Eukaryota > Metazoa > Chordata > Amphibia > Caudata > Ambystomatidae > Ambystoma > Ambystoma mexicanum. The sequence goes on along the minus strand of NC_090923.1, from coordinate 909,341,508 downwards.
CTGGAAGATCAGTTTCATTCCCCAATGGTAGATTTAATGATCTACAGAGATACATAAAACAAGAGATTTTTTTTTTTTTAAAACAGAGCTTGTACTACCCGACTGGTTTTGAAGGTGATGACTCATATAGTATACTGAAAGAATCACCCACTTAACCCACGTGTTGTCCATATAGTGTAATTTAGGACTTCTGAGTTTGTATACTTGGAATTTTATCATCCAGTATGCAGTTTTCTGAAAAAATAGAAAAAAGGAACTTGTAATTGTTCCAACGTTTGTTTATGCTATGGATGAATCGTCAATTAGAGATTGTAATGGAACTTACAAAGGTTCACTTGTCGAGCCGTATGTTCTATTATTAACGTCTCAATAGCGCTGGAGCCAGAAATGGCAATCTGGTGATTTGGGGCGGCACGTCAGAAGTGATTCTGTTGTACTATCTATTAGTGGTGAAGAAAAAAGGAATTTGTAAGAGTTCTGACATTTGTTTGTGCTATGGATGTATCCTTAATTGAAACCGAATTTACAAAGGTTCACGTGTCGAGCCGTGTGTTCTGTTCTTAGCGTCTCAATGGTGTAGGAGCCGGAAATGGCAATCCGTTGATTTTGGGCGACACTTCAGAAATAATTCTGTTGTAGTATCTGTCATTATAACGGTGGGATATTATTAGCCCTTCATTGTAAGTTTGATAGCCACAGAATATACTTTATGTTAGTACTGTGGGACATATTGCTGTTGTTGCATATTAGAGAATTACATATATCATTGTATGCCAAAAATGGTTCAGGAACCAATATTAGAGAGCCATCAAATACATGATTAATTACTAATAGAGGCTGTATGGCTGTCTATAGGGCTTACCTTACTGCTCCTAGTGGCAGGAATAGATTCTGCTGCTCGGCCGTTCCGTACTGTGTCGGACTGGCTGCGATTGTCTTCCTTCTTAGCGGTCACGTGACTGGCTTTATATAGTCATGTGATTTTTTCGTTGAACGAACGTGTTGAAACCGATTTTCCTTTTAGATTTTGGGTTTCTGAATCTATCAAATGGGGCTTGGATGTTGGTGTAAGGACGTTTTGATATAATAACTAGCCTGGTGTCTAAAATATTTGCATCAGGGAGTTACGTGCATTATTAGCATATTGAAGGTAATATGAACTGCGGGTACCATAAGTGAGGTATGAAACTCGCCATGTAGAATCCGGGTGGGGTCCACAAAATACTTAAGTAAGCAGCAACGCAGACCAGTGTAGTCTAATGATAGACTGTGTCATTATTTCGCCCACACGCAGAGTGTCTGTAGTGGGCTGAGGGTTTTTTTACGGATCGCTTTTAATATGCTGAAGTGGATTTATGGTTTATTTAGTTAGCGGGGTAATTCCCGTGTCGCGTCCATATCTTGTTTGATTTAGGATGATCTAACTTAATGTCAAGCATCTATATTGCTTGTTAGATTACTTTTCGAATTATGGTTTTTTGCACAAAAAGAGAACAGTTACTGCAATTATTGTTAGTGTGATGTAATGTACCTCACAAAGTGGGGGCCAGATTGAAGATATTTTGAGCTGTGATCAGAATGCTGCAGTTAAATGAATACACTCCATTCCACGGCGATGTTGAGGCCGTGTTTTACCGTGTCTAGATTTTAAATCCACCTTTGCTCGCATTTGGTGAGAATTAGATCATGGTTCCCTGCTCTTGGGGATTGTTTGATGACCTGAATAACACAACACAGCATATCTGTACACTTATGTTGTTTGGCTGTGAAGTGAGAAACTAATGGTTTGGTCTCTATCTTGTTTCGACAACAAGACTTATGCTCGCGTATTTGGCGTATGGTCTTCCCAATATAGACCAGATGGTAGGGGCATTTAATAGCAAAGGCAGCCCATTGAGTGAGGCAGTTGGTGAAAGATGTAAGTTGGACTACTGTATCTCTCAGTTTAATTCTTTTCTTATTTGAGGTTTGTGCGCATACTGACCATTTACCACAATGGTAATGACTGTCTACTAGAGGCAAGCCCCACAGGGGTATTTGCGACGGTCTATCCCTGATGGCAATGGGATAAGTGTGTACAAGGGTGTCTTTGATATTTCTTTGCCTGATTCTGTGTTTGTTAATGTGTAGTGTGGCTAGTCCGAGGTCTGGTGTAGTGGCAACAGTTATGTGGGAGGAGCAAAAAGGGGAAAGTGGGTTAGTCAGTCGGTCAGTTTGTTGGAGCCTCTGGTGTGGCTCTTTGGTTGCCGCTTGCAGTATCTAGCCAGGTTCTTGTTTGTGGTTCTTTGACACATCGCTTCTCCTCTCTAGTAGTTTGTCTGCGGTGTTTTCATTGTCGGTGTCCCCTCTAGGTTTTCATTGTCTGCTGGATAGCCATGTTTTGAGCAGTTTCCTGAAGGTGATTTGGTCTTTTGTGGTTCTAACCTCTTTGGGCATGGTGTTCCAGATGTTAGCAATTAGACGTGAGAATGCTGGTCTGCCGAATTTCCTTTTTTTATAGTGCTTTGTCTCTATTTGTAGGTTGTTGCTGGATCTTAGTTCCCTTCCTGGGCGATACCGGCTAATCTTATTTATTTATTTATTTCTTATTGTGCATTAGCTAAAAAAACATGACATTTTACACAATTCACAAGAAGAGAGAGAGAAAAAAGATAAAAAGAAAAATCCAAAATTACAAAATACTAAAATCACAATTTCTTTTTTCATATAAAAGGAGGAAAGAGAAAGCAAAAACTCAAAAAGATAGAGAAACAGAGAACAGGAAAAGAGAAGAAAGACAACAATTGAATCCTAGAACATAACCAAGCAATCAAAAAAAGTCTGGTATCACTCATCTGACAGGAAGCTAGTAGTCTGGACCCCCTTATTAACAGTTAGATTAAGATCTCTGAGGAGGGAGGCCAACTTTATAGTGAGGAAAACCTCACTTACTGAGATTAATCTGTCCCAAAACATGTCTGAGGCAAGTAAATAGGGCTCATAAACAAATCTCTGAAGTCTTACTCTAAGAGACCAAGTTCCAGAGCAATCTATCAAAAGATGATGAATAGTTTGTGTTACATTAGCATCACATTTGTCACAGATGTCTCTCACATAGATTTTGCCAAACCAGACATGAAGAATTTCCAGAGTTGGTAACAGATTGAGTCTTAATCTCAAGAAATTCATCCATTATACCGAATCAGTGAATTTCCTTAGATATTGAGGAACACATGATCTGGGTTTGTCGATTAATAGTGGTGATGACGAGAGTTTACATAATCTCATTTTTCCTACGGTCCTGATACAAGCAATGCAGTGTAATGCTTCCTTTGTTTTCAGCGGGTTTGTAATAAGGGTATCAATGTCAGTATCCGAAGTGGCCAGCGTCTCATTACAACTAAGTCTCAATTTGTTCAGAAAGATAGTGGTTCAGTCATGCACAGCTACAGCCATTTCTTCATACAAGGATGATTTAGGAGGGACCAAAATGAGCCTATATGTAGAGACCCATTTCCACTCAACCCATGCAAACAAAGGGATGAGACCCAGTTCAATCCTTAAACAGGAAATAGGGACACAGTTCGGCAGTGCAAGAGATTTTTTCCAGATTTTACTTTCAATCTTGCTCTGATCAATGTCAAAAGCCCAAAGATTACATTCCATACCAAATGTAATCACCGGGACCACCTTACCAATATAAAACTTTAGAAGAGGCAACAGGGAAAATGTACAGTATTGAAGGCGGATTTTCTTCATTTGTGCAACCAAACTGATTACCTTAAGGTCTATCTTTGAAATAAGGTCTGTCTTGGTGTTAAAGGCCATTATCTTAGAACACAAATAGATAACTTCTTTGCAAAAAGGGATGAAAGCATTGTCCAATTGCCAAACAAATGGTTTTAACTTCCTTAATGTATTTTTGATTTATTCAGGTTAATTTTTAAATTGTTTTCAATGGCTTATTCTGAAAATGCAGATAGCAGGTGCTGCAGACTGACTTGTGTGTAGTCAAAGACTACAATATCGTCCGCATACGCCAACAAATTAATTTTCAGATTGCCCAATTTGGGACCCACCAGACCGCTCTTCTTCAACCATTGTGAGAGATCCGACAAATATGGAATAAAAAGAAAGGGTGCCATCAAGCAACCTTGGTGCACCCCTCTTTTTATTTCGATGGATTGAGAAAGGGCCCCTGCTTTAGACGAACAAACTCTCAATGAGGACCTCTCATGCAACTCTATCAGGATAGACAACAGATTATCTGGGAGTCCCCATGATTTTAATTTCAACCAGAGTCTATTTCTAATAATGGTATCGAATGCCTGGGTGAGATCAACCCAGGCACCAAATAAATGGGCCGCTCCTTTTATTTGAGATTCGAGGTGAAACCGCTAAGAATCTTAGTGTTAAGAGTATTGGAGAGTCCTCTCCTAAAACCCATCTTTTGCTTCGGGATAATACCTAAATCATCCACCCACTTCTCTAACTCTCCCAGTATGAGGCCCTAAAAAATCTTCCCATCAGCATCGAGAGACTATATGGGGTGACAATTCAAAGGGGATAAACTATCACCTTTTTTATAGATGGGAATTATGATCAAAATAGTCCATGACTCAGGGATAATTTTACTAAGAATTATGTTATCAAACAATCGCTTTAGGACATTAGACCATAGTTCAGGGTTTAATTTGAGAACAGCATTACTCAGTCCATTAGGCCCTAGAGGTAGCCAATTTTTTTATTAGCTTTTCAATGTCCTCGCACATATAATTCAAGGACCAGTTTGAGGATAATTCTAATCTAGAATCCTGTGAGTCAATGGGGCTATATTACATAGAGAAGTGGTCTATCCAGGTGCTCTCCTGAATAACAGTGTCTTGGGAGTTGCTCACTGATACCTTTATCGCACCCACAAAGGACCAAACATTTCTCGAATTTCTGGCACAAACAGCCATCAACATTTCTTCCCCCTCTTTCTGTGTCCTCAAGAATTTATAGGATCTCAGCCAATGTCTATGATTGTTATTTAAAGATCTTATTTCAGCTTCCAGAGTTTTCGGGTCCCTTGTAGTTCTCTTTAGTGGCAACCTTTGTCACCTTTTAAGCTTTTTCCTTTCATAGATTGTTGGATCACATTTTTTTAATGAGATCTACTAGGTATGATAGGGCAGATAGTGGAGGGTTTAGGTGCCATAGAAATTCACTCGACTTTGCGGGTTGACAGTTCTTGCTGCACTGAAGGGTCATTGATTACTATTTCTAATTTGTTAGCCAAAATACGCCCACCCCTTTCAAACCTCAACACACGACTACCAGCTTGGTTGACAGCCGTTTCCTGAGAATAGTAGAGGGGTTGTACAGTTGGTGTGAAGGTAAAGGTTGCCTCTAGCATACAATGATCATCTATATTCCCCTCTGTTATTATAAATTCTGTGCAATTATCAAAAATGAAAGCAGAGGTAAAAATATACTCGATTGTCGATAATGCCAGGCGTGACTAATGGGAATGTCGCCCTGGATATTACCATTGAGCATCCTGAGCTCTCGGTCTGACATAAAACTACACCCGGCATAACCTCTACCATTTATCTCTTTTTCTGTGACACTATTCACTATTGTCTTGGTGCACTGGGAATTGAGGTAGCCCAATATAATCAACTCATCATCTGGCAAACGGGCTGATAACCTCGGGCTGAGATCAGATAGATGACCCAAAAAGTCAATCAGAGGAGAAGATTCAGGGTTCCATTACAGATTAATTATAATCCAGTTCGGTCCTGCGTCAACCCCTCTTCTTTCAACTCTAATCCCTAGTATACCCTTGATGTCACTAGATAGTAAAATAGAAGCACCAAAAATCAGATTACTACATAGGGTGAGTAAACCTCCACTAGGGCGCCCTTTTGAGTCTCTGGATGCCATCTGCTGATATGTTTTAAACCCATCCACACTCAGGACATCAGAGACCAAAGTTTCCTGAAATGAAATCTAATGGACATTTTGCAAAATGTAACACTTTTTAGAATTTTCAGAGAAAGAGCTAGAGTCTCTTGAGTTCCAGGATAAACATCTTATTACATCTGTAACTAGAGCTTCTGTTCCGTTACTCCCAGCTTAAGAAAGATTTGTGATATAATTTCCAGAACACATTCCCACATGGTTGGCAGGGGCATAGATTTTTCATTACAGTTTAGCTGGACTCCAGGGGCTACTTTGTTTAATGCTGGAACGGTCTCCTGTTTATCTGCATGCGGAAGCGTAGTTGATATTTGGTAGCCTCTTGTAATCCAATCATCCTTTGCTCCCAAGATGGTTTCAAAGGCCAATCTTGAGTTCATGCGAAGCTTTGCAGTGTTTAGCTCTGAATTAAGTAGGAAACTCAGTTGCTGTATATCGGTGGTAGAGAGGAATACCGGCTAATCTTGTTTGTACAATGCTTTGTGGGCGATGCAGAGTACCATGAATTTGATGCGCTTTTTTACTGGTAAACAGTGTAGGCTTTGCAGTGCTGGAGTGATGTGGTCTCTTCTTTTTAGTTTGCTGCTCTATTTTGCACCCTTTCGAGATTTTTGGCTAGTCTTTCCAGCATTCTTAGGTGGAGACTGTTTTCATAGTTAGTTCTTGTGAGTATCAGGGATAGGATTATGAGGGTTCTGTGGGGGAATTAGAGATAGGGGAGTAATCCTCTGAGCAGTCATAGGAGGAAGAAGCATTTTTTGGCGTTTATGATGACTTGCGGTTCTAGGGAGAGTCCATGAGTATTCCTAGGTTATTTACTACATCGGTAGTCTCTGGCTACGTTCCCATGCTGATCGGCCAGTCCAGTTGTGGGTTCCCTCCTTCGAATCCTGTGGGTGAGAGCATTATTTCCATTTTTGCAGAGTTCAATTTAGGGTTGCTCATTGTCATCCAATTGTAGATGTCTGTGAGGCAGTTGTTGAGGTTGTTATTTTGTTCCTGGATTCTGTGTGTTTTCACAATCAGTTTTGTGTCGTCTGCGTAGTTGTAGGTGGAAAGTCCATGGGTTTGAATGATTTTCATCAGTGGGTACATAGAGATGTTGAAAAGCAGAGGAGAGAGGCTGGATCCCTGTGGCACGCCACTGGAAATGCATCTTCCATGAGGCAGGAGGAAGCAGGGATGCCAGGGACGGACTCGTGCATAAAATCAGTTTAGGCACCAATGAAAAAGTGGCCAACAATCAAATATTACAATTTGTTACTTTTCAGAAAAAGAGTGTTCAAGTTCAACCCAAGTGGGTGTCTTTCGTCAAACGTGTTGCAAATAAAGCATCTCAAAGCATATTTGCTTAGTACCATTGGTTAAAACTAGTGTAGTGCTACTGTAGACAAAATGCTGGTCCATTGTGGCCATTAAAATGGCCCCTACTAGAATCATGGCATGCAAATCGGCTTTGCCCTATTGCCCTATCAAGCCTGGCCATGGCCTGCCTGTGACGCATCAACATCTGGGGTGCCAGTGGTTCAGGGGTGAACATAAGCATCTAAACCATCAATCAGCCCCACATGTCACAATCACTGCTTGTAAGGGAAGAGAGTTCGACACTCTCCCCCAAACCACAGAAACCAAATGAATTCGACCCTCCCACTTTGGTTGGCACAGGCACCTGATTATAGCACACAGGCCACCACGTGGCAGCCAATGGGGGAAGAGGGATTAGGGAGAGATTGTGGATAGGGTGGGGGAAGTTAGGAACACCGGCAAAAGGGTAAGGGAACACCTAGATTGGTCAGGAATGGGAGAGCACAGGGTAACACCTAACCTGCCTGAGGATTTTCGTACCTCATAATACAACTCAATACCTGTGTGACTGCACGTGCATAGAATGAGATAGTCCCACTCCTATACCTCTATCCTGGTCATACATAATCAAGCACAACTTAATACATGTACAATATCAGCATGAAACATGGAGGACAATTTGCAGTAAGAGGAATGGAACAAACAAATGAGAAAACTTCTCAGAGATGGGATGACATAATTTATGGCCCATTACGCAGGCATACACAAACATATATGAACACAAACATAACTCTGTAGCCAGCACTAGTCGTAGCGCTAGTTTGCTTTAAACAAAAACACGTTTTCTCTCAGCACACATGACCCCATGATCGAGGATTACTTGTCTTACCTCGTGATTTTAAACCTTTTTGCTTTTAGCACCTCAAAGTTTATACCTAATTCCTACAAACACTCTCCCTCTTAGTCAGTGAGCGTGCCATAACCCGGCTGCAAAAATGTTCGAGTAAGCACGTAGCGCACACAGAGGAACCCACATGAATGTTACACCATAGTTCTTTCATAGCCGGCACATAATGCTACAGCATTTAGTAACTTCAATAATGTCTGGACCCCCCTCCCATACTTATCTTAAGTCCGGGAGCCCCACGGGAATACCCGGATGAAGAACGCTGTGCAGAATGGTAGACCCAGTGAATTCACCACCTCCTGGCCAGTGGTTCTTTCCTGCAGTCCGCAGAGTTGCCGGGACAGGCGGCCTGCACGGAACTCCGATGTCTTCCAACCGACCACAAAATAATCAGCACCTGCTCTGCGCCATTGCCGGCTGATAAGCTGTCCCCAATCACGGTCAGCTGGCAATGCGCGCGTAGTACAGAACTACATTTTGTCCTCAATGCTGCTGGGAATTGCAATTCCAACCACTCGTAGCTCGCAAGACTTTACCGAGTAAACTGCAGCAACCCACGTCTGCCTCAGCCCCTATTCGTGACATCACACCTCTAATACACAAGAAGGGATCCAAACAGATTGGAATAACAAGCAAATTATAAACCTTCTTGTCCAATTTTGGTACCGTGGATGGAACGGCAGGCTTATCTCGGAAAGGCCGAGAATCTTTAGTTAGTTGCAACACAGCAAAAATACAATTATTACCCAATGATAAAAGGAGTGTCGAGTCAAGGTTGTATTAAACATATCTACTTTATTAATCACAACAGTCTAACAACACTACGAAATACAACCCACCTTGTAAAGAAATACAGAGGACAGACAGATTTAAAGAAGGAAAAGGGATGCACTTTGGATACTGACAGGAGGGTAGTCAGTATGCTTAATAACCACAATAGTTTAAGGTGTCTTGGCTTCAGCACAAAGGGAGCAATGGGTCCTAATATGTCTCTAGGGACCTTCTGGGAAGTACCAGGGGGACAGAACTACAATATACCTTATGCTGCAGGTGTTCTTGGTGCTCGACAGGGTCGCATCAGCTTCACATCGTTTTGCAGGCGTCTGTGACAGAGTTCGAGATGGGAGTCAGCTGCGGGTATCAGGCAACAAGATGCTTTGGTGAGCGAAGCTGGATGAATGTCTGCAGGTTGCACTGCTGAACAGTGCTTCTGAATCACTGGTGGGAAGGTCTCGATGTCTTTAAGTGTTGGAAGCTTGACAATGGTCAGCATTGCTGACAGTTGCAGATCGAGGAACTGGACTAGCTCAAAGTACTGCCCTTTAAGGCGGATGTTAGGCAATGCTTGTCGAGGCACTTCTACCAGCTTCTTCAATGGGCTTGTGTCATCCTTTAAGGTGGACAGCCCAAAGCTGGGGAGTGTATTGCAGGCAGCTGCCTTGTCCTGGGTTGTCGGTTCAGGGACCTTCTGGCACTTCCTACTCAGGAAGCTTGATGCAGATCCTAGCAGGGCACGGTGTGTGTTGGCTGGGTACCAGTTCTGGAGTGGCTGGAGGGTGCTCTGAGTTCTGTATCTCCCTCTGTTCCCTGGGAGATGTTTAGGGGAGGGATCTTGCTTACCTCTTTGGATATCCTGGTCTTCCTTCACTGGCATAAGATGCAAGTCAGACTGCACCTTCAGCCTGGTTCCAAGGTTAAGTTCTTCTTTGTTACCTCTGGTGAAGTCGTCCGATGATCTGCCAAAAGAGGGCCTCTGCCCTCCTTTAAAGACAAGTGGGCAACAGTGATTGGTGTAGGCCAAACCTACCTGAAAGAACCAATACTGGGGTCACTCCCTACCAACAATCTCCTGTATGCGCGATGTCATAACCAGAGTGCTTTGCAACAGGGAAGGTAAAGGGGTAAAAAAAGGAACAAGGAGTAGAAGAGGAGCCAAGTACTCCCCCTCCAACTGCCCACCCATATTACCTATACAATGGGAACCAAAGTATGTAACGTATGCAGAACAATTGAATCAGCAAAGAGCAGAGCATGGACTCTGTGCAGTACCCATAAGAGTCCCAGTACCTAAGAGAATCTGGGAGACAAGGTACCCATTGAGAAAAACATACCTGCAGGCAAGACAATATGATGGTCATTTGAATAAGATTCCTGAAGAAGCAGAGCAGATGAAAGGCAAGAATGAATGGTGATGTCACACAGAAAGAGATGACGCGGACAGAAATGATACAGAGATCAGAGAATGCAGATATTCTATAAGGCATCAAGAAAGCAACAAGGATAAGTGACATCTTGGGCTCAGGGTGAAGAAGCTTATGCCGCAGAAACAGATGAAGATATCAAGTCAATGTACATGTGTACAGATGCAATTGAAACACAAGCGGCAAAATGATTGTGAAGCTAGCTCTAAGCTTATAATAGATAGACTGTGGCAAGTACCAATATATACATATATAAACAGATGCATATGGACAAATACAAGATGGATGTTTCCATTGTATGTTATAAAGCAGTACAGAACATGAATAAGAAGGCCTCACTCCAGTGTGTTACAGTTAGAAGCAAGTTTTAATTGCAAAAATGAATCTCAGCAGATGGAGATAGGATGAGCCAGGAAGCCAAAAGTCTTATCAACAAGGACTTGGCTGACATTGGATACAAATTGTGTGAAGGAACAAGCAGCTCCTGTTCAGGAAGCTTGAGCAAAACAAAATACGTCAGAGGGCTATTAAAAAAATATATTAAATACACGAAAAACTCGATTTCATGGTGTCCAGTCATGTGAAAAGAAGAAATTGGAAGGACGAGGTGGTCACACCTACGCAAGAGGGCCGGCTATGTCTACACTCCTTAAAATTCTCAAGAGCGCAGTACAAACTTGATGCCAAACTTCAAAGCACTAATTGACACTGGACCATTGAGGTGATGATGGATTGATATAATAATTGGTGGGAAGTTAGTTTCTAGATGATCCACTAACACCTGGATGTTCAGTCTGCGTGCTGCTAAACGTAAGTGGAAAAGTACTGATGGGTGTTAGAAGCCAACCAATTATAGAGGACCGTGTAATCAAGAGTCCTATAGTTTGTATAGCCAATGGAGCGTCTTGTATTTAATGACGTTTATAGTGGCCATGTTTTAGGGAAGGCTTAGTTGCCCAACCTGATTTTAAACACCCTATTACTTTTCTTCACCCTTCTATACTGATATTGAACATATGCTTAGAAATTCACTTAGAACCAATCACTCCCTCCAATAGGTTTTTGTAGTTTGCCTCGTAGATAGTGACGCAGGTCAATGTCAATGATGATGATTTTATGCAATATAACCTCAGTTTCTACTAAAATGCATTGAATAAGAGGATCGAATGACTGCTGATGTTCGTTGTACTCCACGTTTTATATACTTGTTATTAAAACGGACTACCTGAGTCGTTTTGATTATTGATGTATGAATACAAATCTGCATCCCCATCTATCTCCAGGGCATTGCTAATCATCTTAAAAGCTGGGAGAACCCAGTTCACTAGTGTGCCTCAGAACTAAAATGGTGGAATCCTTTTTTCCACAGAAACAGCTCTGGGCTCACTCTCTTGGGTTACTAAGCCCCACCCATCTTCCTGTCTGCTGTTCTAAAAGAGTGTCTCTGGTTAATGGTCCTCTCTATGTGGTCTCTGCTAAAGTGGCATCTCTCCCTTGAAGCTGTGGTGAGACCAGACTTCTAGCTCCTGCAAACCACATTCTCATACCTTATGAATGGGGACCCCTTAGCGGGGTGGACTACTATAAACAACAGTCCCATTCATGACAGTTTGCTGTCATTGATAATTAGGGCGGGAGCTGGCTTCAGGTTGACACAGTTACATATGAAAGGGTGTTGGGTTTCCTGTCTCCTTTGTTAACCTCTGCGACTAGGCCCATGTGGGCCTGTTTGACGTACCCTCCATTGGTATGTTAATCTCTGCCACTAGCTGCAGGGACAAAAAAGAGCAGGGCAGATCCATGGAGCCTTTGTTAGTTAATCAGGCTGACCATGGCAGGGGGAAGGTTGGTCCACCCCCTTCCTGGAGATGGCATTGTGCACTCCTTGGTTGTCACATTCCAACTAAATATGACAGGGGTGGATAGTGCCTGTAGGCGTTGTCCAGCCCTGAGCATATGGGCCTATGATTTTGTTGTGGTGTGAGCATAGGAATGTGTGTGATTTAGCCGCACACATTTTCCTGAGGTTGGTCGACCATCATTCCATTTAATTAGCAATTTCAAAAAGCTTTGGCGAGTGCACACCCACCATGTGGATGGTCGAATTCCTCACACTGCTGAATTGCTTTCTTTAAGCACTGGCATCAGCAAAGCTGTGAACAGATTGCAGACACATAAATTCACAAATTCTGAGTGCCCACTGCTCCAGGTATAAGCAGAGGGCACTAGAGGACTGGACATGGTTGCTAAGCAATGCCTACATAAGAGCCGCATCTTTGTGCAATGTCAATGTGTGTTTATATCAAATGGTAGTATTAGTGTCTCCCCAACTGAAAATAATTCAATTTACTTCAATGTATTAACTTTGAAGGTGTTTCATTCTATTTTTGTTACGTGCTCAATCACGGGTCATCGCTGTCCGGTCAACGCTCCAGCGACACTCCAGAACCCCGCGTTTGAGGAATGTGATAGGACGGGAAAAGAGCTCCTCCTGAAAGACGAATACAGGATGTATTTGTCCCAGCTGGCGTCCCTTCATTGCAGGAAGCATGATCATTGTGGCTGCACACAGTTCTCTGATGCAAATGTTTAACTTGCTGAGATAATTTGCCAGCTATATTTCGTTCATCACCTTCACAGCCAGGAACCTAGTTTACCACCCACTCTTTCCCAGCAAGCACTTGTTACCAGTGGAGTAACTTTGCTGAAAATGTTGGGGAGGACATGTTATCTGAAGAAAAGGTGCCCAAGCCAAATGAATGGGGACACACTGGTGTGCCATGAAAGTTGGGGGGGACAAACACCCCTGTCCCCCAAAATTACGCCCATGTGTTACCTACTTCATTAAAGTAAAGGTGCATTTGGGGGAGGGGTCGCTGCACACCCCATTTACCTTACAATAATTCGAATAACTTCGCAAGACCTGCCATGAGGACAGCTATGCACCATAAACAAACACCAGTTCCTGTATTTTCCATTACTACTGAAGCTCTTCTCTTTCCTTTTCTTTTCTAATCTGCTCTGGCTTAATCAATAATTGCGACATGCTTTAGGGTCTTGTCGTGTTATCGACCTGAATGGATGCAGAGGGCGTTCCAGCTCGGCTGGATGGCAATGCAGAACCGACAATGCAAGCTGCAATGCATGTATTAGCAGTTCGTCCCTTCCTCTGCATGTCTCCGGGGGAACGCCACCCTGACTGCGCCACGAACTGCCTGCATGTTCCAGCAGCCTCCCCTGCTTGAACATCCACAAACGCAGGGATGCTATTTAAATGCTAATTAAGCGATCATCCGTTACTTCAATCATTGAAAGCATTCTCAGAAGGGAATGAACAGTGGAGATAAACACAATGTTCCTGCAAAGCTGCATAATATTTAGCTAGAAACATTGACATACATTTTTTTTTTAATCCAGGACCATGAAAGTTGGGGCGAAATCATGTATATTCTTGTTACATCGAAGGTTGCATGCTCATAGTAGGTCAGTGTATTCATTCTATTGTATTTATTGTTTTTTAAACTGCAAAAAAACACTAACATTGCACATGATTTCTGCAATAGCTGGATTGTAACATAAAACAATCAGTAAGTACAATATAACGTTACAACTGTGAGGGGCATTAACGCAAAAGGAAATAAAAACAAGCACTAAAACCGCCAATAAGTCTCGCTTTGTAAATGTAACAATGTTACACTGGGCGTTGCTAATGAAATGTAGTTGAGAAATTGAAACCTCATTTCCAAGTTATACATTCGAAAATGCTCCGCTGTGTGTGACAAATCAACTTCCGGGGCACCAGTGGTACAGGAATGAATATCGGTTCCTAAACCATCAATCAGACCCACACCTCTATTACACCAGAAGGGATCCAAACAGATTGGAACACAAGTCAATCATCAATCTCCTTGTCCAATTTTTGGTAACATGGACGGAATGGCAGGCTTATCCCCACAAGGTCATGGATCATTGGTTAGTTGCCACACTGCGTCAATGCAATTATTACCCAATGATAAAGGGGACTGTCCAGTCAAGATTTTAAAAAAATATCTACTATATTATAACTACAACAGACAGTTCTAGCACACTACAACATACAACCCACCCTGTAAAGGAACACAGCGACAGACAGTTCCACAAAGGAAATGAATGCACCCTCGATACTGACAGGAGGGTAGTTGGTGAAGAAATCAGTCTTACTGTTCAAGGTTATTTGGTTTCAGCCCCAAGGGGCAAAGGGTCATAACTGTCTCCAGGGGCATTCAGAGAAGGACCAGGGGGGAAGAACCACAATGTACCTGGTGCTTCAGAAGCTCGGTTCCAGGGCACTAGGCAGATCATAAGACGAAGTTTGAGACGGGAAACAGCTGCAGGTATCAGGCCGCAGGCAGTTCGACAAGCGAGGTTGGACAGACAGCTGCAGGCAGGTCTACATAGTGGCTCGGGGTCAATAATTGTCTTTGTGCTGGTTGGCGGATTTGGAATGCTGGTTGAGGCTTCTCGGACAGCTCTGGCAACTGCGGCGTGACAAGAGTCAGCATTTAGTTGCTGTTCGAGGACTCAACTGGATCCAAAATGTCCTTAAAAGAAGGACGCTGGGATTGCCACCTGGGGGCGCAGGGATGTGGTAGCACGTCTGCGTCTGCTCATCTCTACAGAGGCTGAAAAGGGAATTGAGACCCTCCAGATAGCCCCCAGAGTGCTGCAACGACCCCCCCTCCATGATACTGCACCAAGTGCACTGTGGGAGGCAAAGAACGGGGGCTAGAACGCTCGGATTGGTGGAGATATGACACTGCTCTCAGGAGGTCGGAGCCCGTCAAAACTACGAGCCGCCCTTCCGGCTCCAAGTCAAACCTAATTGAGGCCGAGGAGTCCGGGCCACGCAGACGGGTAAAATGCAGGGGAAACCAGCCTCCACCCCCCTGGAAACAATAACCAAAGAGCGGCACTCCCCCCTCTCATCCCAGAGCACCTGCGGTCCGTGAGGGAGATGGACCAGCCTGTGCCTTGGGACTGTATAATGGAGGTGAGATGTGAATGCTGTACCCCCAAACCCCTGGGCCCGTACAGTAGCGATGTGCCTGGTGAGGGATAGAGCACCCACAGCAACACCTTCCCCACACCCCACGCGGACACTGAGGCGATTGGAAAGAGCTGGGGAACATTGAGTGTCCCACGGGACGTCCTGTCACTCTGAACGCTGCCAGCCGTCAGGGGGCCCTTCCCCCCTTGCTCCAAACACACGGAGCCTGTAGCTGGATCTGAACGCTGCAGCAACCCCTGGAAGGTGAGCGAACCTAGGCTCCAAGGGCCAACTGCGGGTGGGGGACAGGAGGGCCCTCACCCCCAGCCCCCTGGAAGATCCACCTGGGTAGTGCAGCCCAGTGAAGCTGATTAGCCGGCACTTAACCCACAGAGAGGGCTGCACACCCCGATAAGGGCCTGCACAGGAGGCCACCTGCTCCTCTTCAGTGGAAGCAGATTGCTGAGGTCTGTTGACGCCGTACAAAGAGGCTCCCCAGCAAACTCGGGACCTAATTTTCTCCAGATCAGGCCCACAAGTCAATTACAAACTGTCTGCAAATGAAAAAGAATCTGTTGTGTATATTAAATTACTGTGTTTATTACCAAATGAATGTCTTCAATTGTCAATAATCACTACTAGCTTTAATACATAAATTTGGTGAACCGTCTCATGACGGAATCGTATCAGTGTGCAGGGGACGGGAGGGTTCCTACTTTTGAATCCTCTTTTCTTCTCTACATATGTGTGGCAGTGGTCCTGTGCCAGGGCCACATTTCCTCCCCCACACCTTAAATATTTGATAAATAACTATATAGGCACAGATTGTAAAGCCCTTTTTTAAGAAAAAACTTGTGGAGTGCACCAACAAATCTCTTCTCACAATTACAAACTGTTCCAGCATTGGCCTGCACTTTGCCATTATTCAGAATCCGGTGGGTACGCTTGGCCCAGGCGGGGCACATACAACTTGGACCCGGGCAGCTCGGCTAAGCAGTCAGTGATAAACAGCCCGAGTCCCAACCACCCCAGGGCCTAGTGGATGAGAGGTAACGGGCCCCAGCTGGGGTCACCTTTTGATACCGCCCTCCAATAACATGGTGGAGACCCACTCTAACCCTGTGAGGACCCCGCAAAGAATAATTTGACTGCACCTCGAACACTGGGAATACGGCCGGTAGATTGCTTACCCTACCTCACGCGAAATCTCGCTTCTGTGCATATGCCTCTTTACGCCGGTGATAGCCTTGCAACATTGCCTGGCTGCCCTCCAGCCCTGCAAACAGAGAGACCCTCCCTCCCCACCCTGGGCCAGGTCCCTCTGACTAGCTGAGGAACTCTGTGGCCACTGGACTATGTGGTGAGCATGTTGCTCTCGCCGTACAACACATCATGGAAGAAGGCAGTTGACCTCCCTACCAAGGCCTGACCCCCCCTTCTTGTCTGGAGCGGACCCTAGTGGAACCCATGGAGAGAGACGCTACTGCCTTTGGTGCAACTCCCCGGTCAAAGCGAGGCGATTACATAGGGCTCTCCCAACCCGCCATGCAACCCGGGAAAACTAGTCTTCCAGAACAATCCATGAGCTGGGCAGCCTTTCTCCAAAAATTCAGGCACAACCAGCC
Organism: Ambystoma mexicanum; assembly: GCF_040938575.1. Taxonomy (NCBI): domain Eukaryota; kingdom Metazoa; phylum Chordata; class Amphibia; order Caudata; family Ambystomatidae; genus Ambystoma; species Ambystoma mexicanum. The sequence continues at coordinate 909,324,501 of NC_090923.1, read as the reverse complement.
CCCTGCCTCGTTGGCAACAACCATGCCGAGCTCAACAGTGACCGACTCAGAGGATGCCCAGTCAGTGAGTAAAAGCATGGCCGCACTCTTGGATGAAATAAAGGGTTTTAGGGCCAACATAAGCAAGAGGCTAGATGGTCAGGATAAAATATTAGACAGTATGGATGACTGCATACAAGACCTTGAGGACAACCATACCTCCGTGGACCTTCTCGAAACTCAAATCGATATAAGGCTCTCAGAACTGGAGCAGAGAGAGGAAAAGTGCAACCTAAAGATGGACGATTTTGAAAACCGAGAACGATGCAATAATCTTAGGTTTTTTGATTTCCCGGAGCGACATTGTCAATGCCATTAATGCAGTGGTCATGAAATTCTTCAACGAAGAAAACCCCAACGGAGCAACTATTGACAGAGCTCACAGAGCAGGAGGAAGCTCTAGGGTCCCAGTGTATTTTTCGGTAAGGTTGCAGAGAAGTCAAAGGTCTTAGAGTTGGAAAGGAAGAGGGGCCCAATAGAGTTTACCAACAGTTTACCAGGATCTCGCGGCATTTACCCTGACAAGAAGAAGGTTCTGCGGGCCCCTAACATTGTGGCTCAACACTAAAGGATTGCGTTACAGGTGGGGGTTCCCCTTTTACCTCTCCTTTGAATACGATGGATACAATTTCAACCTCGTAACAGAAGACGATATACAGAGGGTGCAGAGGAACTGTTAGGAGAAGCTGCCCCGGCCAACGCCCCAGATCTCCAAGGGGGAGGACTCATTGAATCCCAGAAGACTGATGGGTTCATGCACATGCGCCGTGTTCGTGGCTACAGGAATTTTAAGAAATTTAACCCAGCGTCCCCACCACTCAATGAAGGGCGGGGCTGATGAATTTTAGGGAAAATCTGACAGCCCCACTACCTAAAGATGGACCTGGGCGGCTTCTTGGTAGCGTACAGAGGGATCATGCGTTGTGGACTGGTTGGGAGCCTCAGAGTACTTGTTTTGGTCCAGAGTTGTAGAAGCAATGAAGTGGATTGAATGTCTAGCCGATGGTCAGCCTCTCTCTGTCTCTGACTCTCTGCTTCTTATGTCCTCCGCCAGTGTCCCTGGGGTGGGGCACCCTCCCCAGGAGCTGTTTAGCTCTCCTTAGGGGGTGTTCCATTGATTCTCTTGTATTCGGTGTGGATGTGTGTGGTTTTCTTTGTTATCATGATTGGGCTAATAGAGGGGGCTCAGAGGTGGTATTTTGCTTCAATCAGGCCCAAGGGGGTAGGAGTTGGTGGCCCGCCTGGCCCAGCGGTAAGACCAAAGTCGAAGGCGATCCAGGCACCCGGGAGAGGGGGGTGAGTTGGGGGGTTTATGGTTACTTAACGTAAGATTCAACTTTTTCAAGCTACTGATGTCCAGTCCAGTCTCCGGAGGGATAGACATGAATTCAGAGAGAGGTACGATGCCAAGCCCTGGAGGGAGTGCACACCGGGATTCTAAACATCAGAGATATATGAGAGTTGTGCGCCCCCCCAATGGATGACACAAGACATTCCCTGGCATTGGGTTCACTGAATGTAAGGGGTTTCAATTCCCCCCACAAAAAGTCCCTACTGGGAACCCTACTGGTTAAAGTTGCACTTCATGTTTATATAGGAGAACAACTGGGTGAGGGGGAGGGAACTGACTTTAAGAGCTAAGTCAATAAAAGATGATTACCACGCCTCTGGCCCATCCAACAAAAAAACGAGTTTCCCTCCTAGTATCCAGTAGGATACAGTTTACACCAAAGGCACAATGCAAAGACCCAGAGGGCATTTTTGTGATGGTTAAGGGGGAGATTAAGGGCACTATGATTATGGTGGTCTCCAACTACTGCCCAAATGAAGCCGAGGACCACTATTGGAAATTGGTTAGGAGTAAAATGTTGACCTTTGCCGAGGGCTCCTTGGTAATAGGAGGTGATTTCAATATGGTCTTATACCCTCAAAGTGACAGAAAGAGGGAAGGTCCCTGCTCCAACAAGAGTGGCAGTTAGTGGCAGTGTCTCCTCCCCCTGCCGCTCACTAGAGGGATGAGGCAGAGCTGTCCCATCTCCCCCCTGCTGTACGCTGTCATTATGGAGCCTCTAGCGATTGGCATTAGACTGAACCAGGGGATTAAAGGAATTCAATGCAGGGAAGTAAACTTTCAGATTTCCTTATATGCTGATGATATTCTCTGCTACCTGATGAATCTATCAAAATCACTTTCGTAACTCCTGCACCAGATGCAATCTTTTGTCAGGTTCTCGGGCCTGAAAACAAATCTCTCCCAATCAAGTGTTATGCGTATGGGGGATAATGACCAAGAGACCAGAGGAAGGAATACACCTCCGCCCTAGAGACTTGGAAAAATTAGCCGAGGTCAATTACACTCTTATTCTAGAGAAAATAAAATCAGATCTCCTATGATGGGGGCCCCTCGCACTCACTTGGTTTGGCCAAATGGTATCTATAAAAAAGAAAATCCTTCCCCGTCTCTTGTATTCATTCACGCCCCTCCCCGCATCCCTTCGAGAGTCCTTCTTTGTGAAATTACAGTGTATGGTGCTCCAGTTTATATGGAATGGGAAGAGGTCTAGAATTAAGTATGCAAAACTGACTCTCCCCAGAGATTTAGGGGGTTTTGGCCTCCCAGACTTCAGACTATATTATAAAGCAGCACAGCTACGGGTAATGTTGGAGCACCTCAGAGATGACATGGGTACTTATTGGACATTCATTGAGGATACATATACTCATCCAAAAAAAGTAAGAGACCTCCTATGGACACAGGCCAAACGATCCCGCCCAATGTCTGAACGCATCCCACTTTGGCAGCGCTTTGGGGCCTGTGGAAACGTAGTGAAGCAAACTCCCTCCTCTCCTCTTGGCCTTCGCCTCTGAGTTTGTATCTGGGTAGCAAGGGCTTCCGCAACACACAGCAGTGGTCAGACATGAGTTTGAAGAGAGTTGCCCAATTGTTCAGGCAGAATAGCTTCATCGAATATGAGGCCCTAGCAGAGGCTATGGGAACAAATCCCCTGTCTGGCTTTGAGTATCTTTGCCTCAAGGATATCAGGACAGACCCTAGGTGGCATACTGCGGTTTCGCGAGCACTCACCCCATCGAAAAATCTTTCTGCGAAGCCACCACAAGGAAGGGAGTGTTGTCAAAGACGTACAGAGTGTTGGTTACAGCTGACCAAGAGGGTAGACAGAATTTTAGACAATGCTGGGAGGCGAGTGCTGGAGCAGACATATTGGATGAAACCTGGGGTAAAGTGTGTACATTGATGGCACATACACCCAGTAAGGCTTTCCAAAATGTTTGCAGGAGCTTCTCCTCTTTTTCCAAGGGAGTGTAGCCAGTGCGGAACGTGGTGCCATATGTGGTGGGAGTGCCCATCCATGCAAGTTTACTGGGCAGATGTCTTGAGCTGGATCAATGGTCTGATGGGAATTGCTCCTGAGTTGTGCCCCCTTGAGATTTTGTTAGGCGCCCCGTTCCCAGATTCAGAAACCGTTAGGTTCCCAAAAATTGTGGCAGCCATCTTACAGGCTGGGAGGGTAGCACTGGCAAAGAATTGGAAGAGCAAAACCGCCCCAACTAACAAGGAATGGCAAACTAAACTGTGGGATTTGTGTACATATGAGAAGTTGTCAGCTATTGCAAATGATAATATGGAAAGATTTCTATCCGAGTGGGGCACTGTGTTGTTAAAGGAAGGATGTGAGGGCATTAAGCTCTAACTGGAAGGGTGGTCCCCGGTTTTTGTAGAACCACTGGTTTCCTGGGTGGAGTGAGCCACTGGTGGGGCATAGGTACGATGCATTGAACCTGCAACGCCAGATAAAACTGAAGGTTTGGACTCAATTATTAACCGAAGGTCCCTCCCGATGGTTGGTCATGGTAGCTCATGTGCTGGGGAAGGGTTCAGGGAGAGAGGAGCGGGATAGAAAGGGTTTGTTTCAGTTGCTGTTTTGGTTTTGAATACAGTGTATTGCCTATTGAAAAATGTTCAATAAAAACAAAAGTGAAAAAAAACAAATGGCGCTGGTTGATGCTTGAGTGCCACTCCTACTAGCTTCTTCGCCGGGCTTGTGTCGTCCTTTCAAGGCAGACGGCCCCATGCTTCAGGAGAGTGTTTGCAAGCAACAGCCTTGTCCTTATTTCTGATACTCTCTGGCACTTCTCACCTAGGAAGCTTGCTGGCATAAGCTAGCCAGGGCATACTGTGTGCTGGCTAGGTATCGGTTCTGGAGCTGCTGGACAGGTCCTCTGAGTTCGATATCTCCATCTGTTCCCTGGGAGATGTTTAGAGGAGGGACCTTGCTTCCCTCTTGGAACTCCTGTCCTTCCTTCACCGAACCTTCAGCCCAGGTTCAAATGAGTCCTTCTTCTTACTCCTTTCAAAGTTGTCGGATGATCTGCTAAGTGAGGGGCTCAGCCCTCTTTTAAATCCAAATGGGCCCCAGTGATTGGTGCAGGCTAAGCCTACCTTAATTAACCAATCCTAGGTCCTCACCAACAATCTTCTGTTATGAATGAGGTCAGGACCCGAGTGCTCTGCAACAGGAAAGGTAAGGGGTGACAACATATCCCTAAATCCCACCCATCATCCTATCTGTTGCAGATCAAAGTGTCTCTCTGGTTAACTGAGCCATCTGTGACTCTTGATTAAAGCGCAGGTCTCCGTTGAAGTTTGTGACAAGAGCAGACTTCCTGTCTCCCTCAAATCACATACTTCTCCCCTCTGAAAGTGGTCCCCCTGGAGGGGTACCTACGGTAACTAATGGACCCAAACATGCCATTCACTGCCTTTCAAACAGAGGGGTGGGAACTAGCTTTAAGTTGACACATTGCATACCAAAGGGGTGTTAGCCCCGCTTTCCTGTTGTCTTGCCTCAATTATCTCTCATCAGTATGCACTGCCATCAGCCAGATTAGACAATCGGAAAGCAGATCCATGGAGGCTTTGATATTTTAATTATGCTTCCCATGGCCGGAGGAAGGTATGCCTTCCCCCTTCTTGAGATGATTTGATGTACCCGTGGCTGTCATATTCCATTTAAACATGACAGGGGAGGGCAAAGCCTGTAGGCTGTGTCCTCCCGGAGTACACTTGACAATGCGTTTCATGCAGTGAGCAGAGAAAATATGTGCAGAATGGCCTCACTCATTTTCGGAGGTTGATCTCCCTTCATTCTTTTTCATTATCAAAAAATCAAAAAAGCCCAGTTGAGCGCACACTCCCCATGCAGATGGTCGAATTCGTCACACTGTGTAACTCCATGGGTGCTGGTTTCCAGTTGAGAGAGTTTGGATCCTGATACAGATGTAAACCTCTCAAACAAAGGTAGAAAGTGTTACTAATAAGGCATAGTGAAATATGGATTTGTTTTATATGTCAAGTCCATTCTCTCCTTGCTTCAGACTGAAAGCAAGGATGTGAGGGCCTGTGATAGGCTGACAGCAATGAAGGGTGATTCAGTTCAAGGCCACATACACCCAGAAAGACGACATTTTCTACCGGGAACATAAGATCCTCGTCCAGGCAGCCTTTGTGGACTTGCTTCAGAATCGAACATGCCTTTGCATGCCCGGCAGAGAGGAGGAACAAGCGTTCAGCTATGAGCTGCTGTCTTGTACCTTCCACCTTTCAGCGAAACAGTGTCCCATGAGATTAAAGCCCAGGACAGTGTGGAGATTGCCAGAACTTGGGTCTGCAAGGATCTGCGCTGCTATTGATCTGATGCCTGTGAGTGTGAATCGACCATGTACAAGGTGGATCGCAAAGAACAGAGACAGGACCAAGCCGTAAACACCAGCATCAGACCGGCTCCCAGATGTTTCATGGATCTGACCCCTAAACCTGGTTGAAGGATCCTGAGAGGACTTGTTCTGGGCAGAGGATCCCCGCTAATGAACTGACATTCAAGCCCACATAATATGTTGGCCTTGTCTTCCATTATTTCACTACATTCAGTTACAGATTTGAAACACAGCAGGTGGTATACCGTAGCGAACACAGTGCCTCCTTTCTGTAACATTCAGGACCCGCATCACATACACTTTTCTTTGGATTTCTGTTGTTGGTCCCCTTCTTTTTATTCTTTATTTATTTTTATTTTTTTTATTTTATTACTTGTTTTAATTGTATTTACAATTTTTACAAGAATGCATTTATGTGACATTTCTCCACATCCTTATCCAAGTCCGCATAAAATCACAACCAAAAAGAAAAGTTCCATCATAAACCGGCAAAGGAAGTGGAATAAGAGAATTTGTTATAGTATTCCTCGGCTACTATTTCTTCTTTTCATTTTTTATATCTCTTCTATGCAGATGAATCTCAGATCTTCCTTTCATTTTCATCATTCTTTGAGTCTCTGCACTTGAATCTCTCAGTCTGTCTTTCTGCTATTGAATCCTGGATGACTGCCAATTTTCTGTTCGGTCTATCACTTGTTCTTCTTCGTATCGTACTCATTTAAAATGCTCCGCTCTTCCTTCTTCATAATGGACATTAAGGTGTAAGATGTTTGCTTCTTTTTTGTACCACATTATATTTTGTACAGCACTTAGGTGTTAGGCAGCATATACATTCAACTAAAATACAAATATTATGTCTGCAAGCGACATCCATGGAAAAATAAGCTACATAAATGTTGAGGGTATAATTTTTGGGGAAAGCTAAGAAAGGACTTTTGCAAAGACAAATCTATGGACTTTGCCAATGCTTACTATTGTAGATTTAACATTGATGAGAATTCCTGATGCTTCCACTTTATAATCTCTGACAGGTCGTAAATCTCCCTGTTTGAGGTTTTGGTACATATGGCGACTGTAGCGCCACTTTTGTGGCAAAGCATTGCTAACAGAAGAAATAAGCATGTTTAAGTAGCAGGATTGACATGGTAACTGGAAATGTGCAGGCACGATTTTCTGCAAGATAACATGTTATTTTATGTGGGTTTGGGCCATTTAAACCAATGTGTGGTTGTTTAACAATGATTCTTCCAAATAGAAGTCTTGTTCGAAAGCACATGCTTTTATCCTGTACTGACGTAATGATCCTTTCTCCTTTCCCGGATCACCCCTCATCTGTCTGTGTGTACACTCGCTCTCAAACAGGGTTGCCAGATTGGGCTCTTTTCCGCACAATTGCAGGGGAAATTACGGGAGTGTGGGGGTTGGGTTTTTTAGGGCTATTTTGGGCTACTCGGCAGAGCAGTGTATTTGGAAATACATTGTTGGTTCCGGAAGGGTCTCAAGACCTACCTTTTCTCTTCCGCTTTCTCTCTTCCTCTCCCCTGCTGATGCACCTGACTGCTCTGCGCACTTGTCACCTGGTCACCCTCCAAACTCGGGTCCAGGCTCCTGCATGTCCAGTTGCCCTTGCACTGCCTCCAGGCTCCCCAGCACTTAAGGGTATGTCACTGCAACTCTACAGTCCCTTCTCTCGGCACTTATGTGCCACCCTCTGGCTGCACTTGTGAGTAAACTGCACTTCCAACCTCCCCTTCCCCCTGGCTCTTCTCCCCTTCCCTCTTCCCTGCACTTGCGCGATCTGAATGACACAAGGCCTAGTAAGATCATTATTTTGTCCTCCCCTGTTTCCCCCTCCTTGTCTTGTCGCGCCTATAAACACTTGTGTACAGGTGCGTTATAAATGCACATCATATTATATATCATATGCATTCAGTGGTGGAAGTGCAAACATAATGTGTAAGTTCAAAGTGCACATCTTTACTTCAAAGGCTCACGAAAGGAGTCCTGGGCGCACTTTCTTTCTAAATTTAGAATCAGCTTGGTGGCTCAGATGAGCAAGCACTGCCCATTTCCCAAGTCACAGCCAGGCCGAGACACGTACACAGTGTTGTGGCTCTGCAGACAGAACCTTAATGTCCTTGTGCACGTTATCATCAGCAGCTTTCCTATCTGTCCTATGGGATTTCCAACGGAGAGACCAGGACACAGCAGGAGTTGCCTTGCAAATCTGTGCCCACTTTAAAATCAGTAGAAGTCAGTAACAGAATAAAGCCCCATTTTAAAGATTCATTTATAGCCAGGATGCCTACTAGCTTGAGAGGCAAAAAAAGGTTTGCTTTATGTACATGGTCAAAGATTCTTAAAATTGTGCATAACAACGCTGTTTAACACAAGTTCTTTCAGGGAGTATGAAAGTGGTGAAACTACAGTGCCGTTAATTAGATGACGCTTCAGGCTTTTATTAATGTTCAGTCTGCTTCTTAGAGTGTTGATTCCAGGATGGGGAAAATATACTACAATGATATTCTTTTAGCTTAACATGTTTCATCAAGGATTTACATAACGTCTGGCTGCTACAATTAGTGGATTTTGCAAGAAACACTATCATATGGTATGATTCTAATTATTATTATAGTTCTTTTATAACCAGTTCAACACCAGAAACAAGTTTCAGTTTCTAAGCGCGAGAGCAGGACGCGAACCTGTGTTGTCTTGCTTCCAAGACAAACGCGTTGCCCCTGAGCTAACCTCAAAAGGCTTGAAATCAAAAACTTAAGTATGTTTACAGAGTCAAGCTTGGAAGGTGTCTGGCCAAGTGCTTACATTGCAGAGTGGATTTAAACCCCAGCTTCACTGTTTAGCCAATGTGTGTAATCCTGGACAAAATATGTAATATCGTTCTGATTTAACTGACAAATTAGAGTCCTTATAAGTGAATACATTCACACTATATGAAAAAAGAAAGCTAACTAAGGAGCTGATTTAATGATATTAGGGACCAAATGGTGTACCCGCAGGCTCCTTTCACCGGGATGCAGTCTTTCTGCAGAATGAGACAGCGGATTGACTCCAGGGCTTCCGTACACACTGTTGCCTGGGCTACAGCTCTCCCTAACCATAATCCGACCATACGAAAAATGGGTTCACACCTGTAGACAATCCCAAACAGTCCCCAACTACATTTGCCTTCTGAAATGCCCTACATGATCCATGCCATTGAGTAGGTGCTCATTAAGGATGTTTTTTCTTTAATTCTGGGGGTTTATAGCCTTGTATTTATAATGGGAAAAGCAAAATTACAAGTCCAGGATTGCAAAGAAAAATGAGGATTGCATGAGAATTTTCCGAATGCCATAAGGCAAGTTAGCATGCATGCATGCAGCATAGGTAACTGGAAATATATCCCAGGTTAGAAGGAAGGTACGTAGCTCCAGAGTCTCCCTAAATAATAGAAAAAAGAATTCTATGTCATTCCATTGCAAGGTTTTTTCCCACAGCTTTTTAATGCCATTTTTTGGCCGACAAAACGGATAAAACTTTTAAAATTGTATTTGTGGGGGGTTTCCCCACCAATACAGCTTCCCAGTTATTTACTACCTATTCCCAACACTCCATACGACCTTATATCTCTTTACGCCCCATGTGTGCCATGTTTTTTTGCCAAAAATTGGCAGTAAAAAACTCTGTGACAAAATCCCAGGCGATTAATGAACGTCGTACCAGGAAAAGGCTTGATTTCCAAGAGCGGCCTTCAGAGCCTCCAAATAAGATACCCCTTTGCTGCAAGATAAGAATTGAGCCCAAAACACTGCATTGTGATTCAGGCGCACAATTCTGTGCAGCGAGAAGCAAATGGCGCTGGTGGGTCTGGAATCAAATGACATCTTTTCACCATCCTACATTGCTGGGACAGGTGAGAGTCGACCTGTAGCGGCACTGTGCCTAATAAGCCATGGGAAGAGGGCAGTGAAACACGCTTGAAGGAGCATCCTATTAAGTGTCAATTGGTGGTAAAACGCCCTTATTGCGTACTGTAACCTTCATCACACTGAGCCCCTCTTGCAGTTCTAAGAGCATGAGCGTGTTCAGGGACCGGCTGAATCACCTGAACTCTGGTGATTTGGCTGCTACGAAATGTAAACTTCGCTGGAGATTCGTCTTGGAACTTTGAAGTCACATAGGGGTGCATATTTATGGCCAGTGGCGTCGCCAGGAATCAAATTTAGGAGGGTCACATGGGGTGGCACAGGCAAAAGTAGGGGGGCCGCCTATAAAAGGGCAGTGTGACGTCAGAAGCACTCCTGCAGAGAAGCTTTTCTGCACCCAAATACCACACCCCACTGCATCTTACTTCCAATCAGAATGTTGGCCCTAAACCATTAAGTGACTAATGACCGATCATTCACGGTTTTGTGTGCTACTTTCTGATTGTAGGGTCTGGTCTTGGCTGTAGGGGGAATTTAACAGCTATTCATCGTTGATTGTGGCCCTGTGTGTGTGCCGTGCGGGTGGGCACAGCACTACAGACAGTGCAGAGATTTTCAGAGGAGGAGCCCTGGCCCCTCCAGACCCACCCCTAGCGACACCACTGTTTACGGCCATGCAAGGGAGGGTAGGCTACTGCCAAACCACACAAAGCTCTATAGAAGGCTTCACTGCCTTACTGGGGCAGGGGACACCCATCCGCCTTCCCCGTTAGTGGAATGGTGCATGTAAACTTCAGTTCTAATTGCAGTGCATGAGTGCTAGTAAAAGGAAAAGCTTTCAACTATTTTTGCGACTGGGGGAAGGGAAGTAGGAGAACATGGCGAGAAGGTGTCGGGGTTGTGAGGGGCAGGCTTGTGGGGGCCAGCTTTGTACACTTGAAGTAACCCACAAACATTCACATAATGTCACGAAAATGCACAGGTCACATTTGGGAATGTTCGCCCAGTACTAATGTACATGTGTCTTATCCCAGAAGCAGTAACCCATCTGTCCCTTAAGTTTGACCAAACATGGTTATCCTCTTCCTATGCGCTAAGGGAATAAAGCACCTAATCAGACTTTTCATATGTGCTAGTAGTACTTAAACAGTACCACAACTGTCATGTGGTCATGTGTTGTACTACTGCCTTTGACAATGATCCCCCTTGTGGCCATGGCATAAACATTTGATCAGCTGTGCCGTTTCCCCATTCTGCAATCCAATGTTTGAGCTTGGGTGCATGTCATGGTAATGTTTTACAAAGCTTCTTAAGAGGAGTGTCCTCCATAATGACAAGTCACTGTTAATACTTAGCAGATTGTTACCTACCTACCTCAAGGCTTATTGCTCACCACCTTAATCTAAAATACAATAAATATGAGCAAGCAACAGCAATCGCCGCTCAATCCTTTTTTGTCTCAACCACCTATCTGTCTTCTGACTATCAGCAATCATTTAAGACACTTTAACTCAAACCAACTTCACTTCTAACTTTCACAATTTATCAATTTTCAGAACTTCAAACATCAAATAACAATCACAATAATAACACAATACACATTAACAACATACCCCGTGGTCACCTTCTCTGTTCCCTATAATCATTTATAGTAAGAGGTATTTTTTCTTCAACTCCAATTATTTTACCCCGTATGGATGTTAAGACGTCACCTTCCACGGACCTGACCATGTGTATTTTCTCTCTTAATATTCTGACTGGAATTTGAGACGTCTTCTTCTATCTCCCTTGAAATAGGATTACGTAGGTGTTCCTTTATCCACACGAAATTTCCTGTTACCCACTTATTTTCATAAAATACCACAATCCGGCCCGTTTATATTGCCATTTCCCTTAGTCTAATTGCATCCATTTAATTGACTGGAGGCCTTCAGTATCGACTCCTCCTTCAATCCGACCAGTTCGCCCTCTGTCTGCCGAGCGCCCGTGGAAACTGAGCAGGGATTTCTACAAAGAGGGACCTGCCCACCGTTTTGATTCTTCTTGAAAGTTTATTTCTATCGGCCGCTCTCCACAGGAAACTCTACGATCTTCCAGCTAATGGCAGAGGATTCCCAATCGTCTGAAACTCTGAAGTCAAACTAGTTTAGATCTGAAACCATCCGCACCACTACCACATGAGTTTTTGGTCTTTGAAATGTGCTTTCAATTAGTGAATGGGATTACACCAGAGTTAATCTGAATCCAAATAACTAGAAAAACTCAAGAAGATGGCAAGTTGCTGTTTTATTAGCAATTATCTAAAACAGGGAGTTTACAACAAACATCAACATGCTCATTCTCTCCATGATTTCCACAAAAAATAAAATTACATAATTTTTTATGTGTCAGAATGACATTGTGCTATGTGGAAATAATGAAAAACCTATCAAGGTTTGGGATTGTTCAAAGGGATACATCTAGATACACAATTATATAGGAGCTAGGTTTGTTTTTGGCTGTCCGATATCAGGTGGACAACTTATGCCTACCTCTTCATAGGTGTCATTTAAGAAAAATCAGTTACACAGTGTTTCATTGGTTTCTTAAGCTATAAGGTCTTTCACTATAGGGACTGTTAGGGAGAATTATCATTTCTGTGCTAATGGCCTTCTACCTTAGAGACCCCCAGCTATTCTGCTGGACTTTAGGACTTTAAATTTTTATCCTGGAGTGAGTGAGACCTTTTTCTCACCCTCTCATGTATTCTTCTCTGATTTGGAACCTGTGCTTCTTTTGGTTTTGGAGTCTGACAAACTCCATAGACCTCATCTTTGTGTATTGTGACACACAGCACCTTCAGTGCAGTGCCACAGAAGATTTATTTGGATTTCTGTTAAGCTTTAAATACCATTTCTTGGATAAACTACTGTTTCCAAGAGTAGTAAATTGAAATTGACTTTACTTACCTTTTTCTCTTTGTAGACCCAGCACACACCATCTTATGTGGAGTGCTGGGGGTTACTTAGTATCCCCTTTGTCTACCTTTTCATGTAAAAATGTTTATGTTACCCTTACTACATTTAATGGCTGGTTGCAGTGGTTTAATTTTCCTACCATTTTGCGTGTTTACCGCAGGCTGAATCCTCAGCTGCAGTATTGCACCCATGGGTGCCCATTTTGTCAAAACGTACCGGGTCTTCTTTTTTCACTATTTCATGTTTTTATGGTCCTTCTTGAAATTTACTCTGTGCTCCAAACTAGGTTTGGTCCCTTTGTTCATTTTGTCTTTGGCAGCATTCACTGTTGACACCTGCCTCTGGCTCCAGCGTGTCTGGCAGTGCAGCAAGCGAAGGATGTTCCCAAAACTCCCTGTGCTTACTCTCCTTGGTAACAGGAATGCACACAAAGGTGATTGGCGGGCTGGTTGTCCTAGGGGGACAGCCACCCTGCTTTGTGGGTGAGAGCTAGGCTCCGAATGAACGGGAGAAACCTGCATAAAAAGGAGAGGTCTTTTGGAAGGAAGGCAGAGTCGACCACTGGATGAAAGAACCGAAGAATAAACTGGAAGAGAAGCTTGCTGCCCCCTTCTGGACCGTTGGTTTGCCCGGTGAAGCCCCGCTGCATTGCTGAAGATACATATTTCAAATCGACTAGGGAAGCCCGGAATGGATTACTTCTTCCCTTGATTTGGTGGGATAAACTGACCCCAAGACGAACTTGACTGGAACCCCTCTCCCTGCAGGTTGTACTTCTTCACTGCTGCTGGAACCGAGTGCCAGGGGACAGGGACACCAGAATTGAGTGCATCGTTTTTAAGCCGGACCCGCCCTCCAGGAAGATCCTGCAGACTCCCTCAAAGGCAGGACTTTCCAAGCCTGAACCACCTCAACAGAGTTCTGGACCCCATAAGTAAGGCGAGTCCACAAGGAGTCCAAGAACCGCTGAGGTGCTATTTGCGAGTAGCTGAAAACACAAAGTGCCGCTGATCTGAATTTTGCCCATTGCTGCCGCCAACCTTCAAACCATAGTGCAGGAGTCCCCAGACGTCCTTCCTCTTGTCCCCACGACTGAGGCCCAGGAACAACAGGATCTGCAGGACTGCAACAGGAACAGAAGCCAGCTGGATCCATTTCTTCAGACTCAAGATACTGTGTAACTAGGGGTATTTACCTCTGGTTGTGTGTGGCTTGCTTGTTCTCAGTGGAGACTTGCATGTGCTGCCTTTTGCAGAGTTGCTTGCATCTTTGCTTCTCACAAGCCTCCCAGCTTGTGGCCCAACAGTGATTCTTTTTGCTACAAAACTCTCTTTAACATTGTGCAAGACTTTTGTGCTGTACAAGAGGGCGGAGCGACCTCTGACGGGCCCATGGGATCAGAGCTCACCCTCAAGCACCTTAAGACGAGATAGCTGCACCTTGAGGAGGATGGGGTGCAGGATTCTCTTACTCCAACAATCAATGACAAGTACAAAAACAGGGAAACAATGGAAATCAACAGTGATGCGATTGCCCGTCTCGCTTCAACTTCCGAAATCTTCATTCAAACAGCAATTCTTATAGGCAAAATTCATCATCATTTGACGTGTAACACTCAAAGTTTGTCATGGAATTCTATTGGTCGGAAAGGTAACTTAAGTATAGGTACTATATCTGTATATGGTAACAGAGCGTGAGGATTGGATAACTCTTATCGGGTGGGTGTCTAAGCCCATCCCTCTACATCACTCGTGATAGACGTCACTACAAGTACAACGTCTCATTGGTTCTACTAGCTATACGACCTTAGACTATTTGGTCCATTGTGATTGGGTAAATTACACCCCTAGACATAAATCTCCATTTTAATTAGCAACATGCAAAATGGACACCCAGATGCAGTGTGCCCCAAGATTCACCCTGCCTCCCTTCCATCAATCAGTACTTTAGGGCTATGTGTCAATTAGTTGGCTGAGGTTGGCCTCGAAACTGTAGCTTCTCATCAGGAAAAGTTATGACATCCTCAGGTTCTGGGTGACATCAGACGTTGGCACCTCTTCGCGCCTGGCTGGTCATGTGTCAGTTCACCATGAATCTGCTTAATCTGCCCTCTTTTCGTGTATTTGATTCTTCCTTTAGCCTTGCCACCTGCCTGGGGCCTCCTTATCTTGACCTTCACGGGGCAGGCTGCTATGCTCTGAAGCTTCGATTCTTTGAAGTTGCCACTCTCCTCCCTTCCTTAGGTTGATCTCGAATTCCCAGGCATGAGCTGCTTCGTGCTCAGTTTCGATTCCACTCTTTCCTTCTGGCTTTAGCTGGAATATGAATCTCGGCCTGCTTGGCCCCTTGCAGCCTGGGCTTAATTCTGCTTTTGTAAAATGGAGTCGCACTTGTATAATGTGCTTCATTGAGTTAGATAAACAGTTGGCGCTTGCTGCTCTATTCTTCTACTAAGCATAGCAAGCTGTACTGTTTTCTTAGCTTCTTGCGTTCCAAGCCTATTTATTCCCCTCAAGTCAATATTTGCCTGCCTCACACCAGATGTTCCTGCACACACACCAGCAATACAATACACACTTCTTCCTCGATGATCAAAAGCAAACATTCTAAGCACCACCATTAACTATCTACAAAGTGCCCACAGTTTCAAGTACCGCAAGACCAGTGCCCACCATTCAGAGGTTGCTCACATTGTACAAACATTTTAAAACCACCTCATCCTCAAAAGTTACACATCAGGCAGTGATAGACAAAGGGACCCCAACGCTTTGCAACATACAACACATAAGCCCTTGGCACAATACAGGTGGTGTAGGCTAGGTGGTGACATTTCACTCTCTGGTCCTCACTTTAGAAATGGCGGATATTTTAAACTGACATGGCATAGATTTGAATTATCGGAACGTGTGATCATGTGTCACAGTGAATACTGTACGAGGTAACAACTTGTAAAGCACCTTGCAGACATCACACACACACAAACACTGCATAAAATCACAGATCATGACAATCTTGTGCAGCTTGGGCAGGATGTGCTGTGTCTAACCCGCCTACTTAACCCCACACTGCTATCAATACAGCAGCGATCCCATTCATAAAGGTGAAACATGCACAGCCTAACATTTATACCTCGTTTGCCTCTGTTAAGCTGAGGTCAGGCTATATCTTCAGAATGGGTGTGAGCAGATACAGTTCCAATGCACAAGCAGCAGAGAGGACTTGGTCTACATTAGTGTCACCCCACTGTTCCCTGGGGATGATTATGGAGGAACGGTTGCCTCTGCCTCTGAGCCATCTGTCTTCACCACTAAATCGGAGGACTTTGGAGTAGACTGTATTCGCAGCAGAGTTCCAGTGAATCATGCTTCTTCATCTGGAAGTCCAAAGATGAATCAATCAAGAAAAGGGTTTCCTTTCCTCAAAAGGGAAAACGTTTACCGGATATTGGTACAAACCAAGCCTGTTGTCAGGGGCCTAATGCAAGCTGTTGTAACAAGTGTCTGCCAAAGTGCTTTGTCTGCCAGACGTGGGGGGACAGGAATCTGTAGAAAGCCTTAGCAGAAACCCAATGTTGGAACCCCTCTTCTAGCCTGAATCTCACTCTGGGCTACACTAACTCCAACCCCTTCCCATCTTTGTTGACTTCAAAAGCACTCTAGATATCAGCAACATGTTGTGATTGTAGCTCTGTTGTGTCAGGGCTGTCTATGAAGAACAGGTTCCCAGGGAAACCTCCTGGCAAGGGGTACTGTGCCCGGGAAAGATAGTTTTGCCCTTTGTCTGCGGATGTCAAGGCTGTCTATGAATAACAGGTTCCCAGGGAAACCTCCTGGCAAGGGGTACTGTGCCTGGGAAAGATAGTGTTGCCCTTTGTCTGCGGGATCAAAGGAGCAGCTTCCTGTGCATTGTCCCACATGGCTGTTGTGGAGTCATCCAGGCCAGACAGCTAAAACACATCAGCCCTGGCATAGCTGAGCACTGGTCACCAACTGGACACTAATATGACATCAAATGGTGTGGCTATGTAATTGTGTGACCCTAATGGCCACCATGCCATAACCAGCCATGGTTTATTTTTACAGTGTAATGCGCCATCAGTCTGACTAGGGTACACAATTATTATAGTTTAAATCAGAGGTGCAGCTGAATAAAAATCCACACCTGCATGTTGGAATTTTGGGTTCCAGTAGCTGTCAGGAATGCACATATGACCTTACCCTGCTACCACCACAATGTTGGCTCTGTGTGTCAGAAGACTATCTCAGCAAAGGCATATGACTCTGTAATTTTGGCATAGAGCCTGATGAAAGTGGGAGGGGATAATTAGCAGATCTCCCTTTCAGGAGCAGAATTACCTGCATCATTGATGCTATCCCACCCTGACGAAATGGCGTTCTGTCACAGCAACAATATCCGCCTTCCCTAAATTCCAGGACCCTGAGGGAGAACAACACTTTATTGGCCTGGTGGTAGCACCCTAAACGGGTACTTCCTGGGACAGCGTCTGTGTAATTCCTGGGGCAACTTCAGAGAAACCGTTATTTTGCTGTTAAGAGTTGTACAAAGGTTTAAACATATTTCCTAAAACTAGTTCCTGTGGTTGGTTGTGCAAACAACAGCAGCTTCCTCAATGCAAGAAGCACACACACACAGTTGGTGTATTTCTTACCATTTATGTTTGAAAATGATTGTTGTTTTTCTTGTTGATGCAATCCAAGAATGCCAAGTAAATGTTTAGGAACAGTGCCAGGTGCAATGCAAAGGACCTAGGCCAGGGGCCATCATCAACAGGTTTTGAAACCAACTGAGACAATGCTAACAGCTTAATTCCTTGAATTGACAAAATGGCCTTATTATGGGTCTGGCACTGAAGTAAAACAAGTGGCAGTAAGTTCGTTACTGCTGATTGGTTTGGCGGTAACAGAATTACTGCTGCTTTTACAGCATTGCCGAATTCTGAGTATGACCCTGAAGTGGAGGATTTACCCCAAGAATAATGCTGAAGGTAAATACTCCACTATAGGACCAAAGTTCAGTGGATTTACGTGCAGAATTATTGCTTGTGGTACTTCTGACAAAAATTCACATGCAGTCTTATATACTCCAAAATTGGTTGTTTACACTGCCATACCAACCACTCGTAATCCTGTGCTAAAGTGACGGGCCAAAGTGGCAGCAATGATAAATTATAAATGTGTTTGATGGTGATTCCTCAGATGTACTAAACAATTACTGTCAAACTCGTAAGGAGGCCCAATTTGTAAGCAGATGTTTTGTAGTGTTCTTATGTTGTTATGCATTTTATTATAAATGCACCAAGGAGTAGACTGCTACAAACAGACATAACGGCCACCAGTCACACATATTGCCCAGGAGCAATTCAGAAAGCCATGTAATCATCTCTGGTTTGCTCCTTCTGCAATATACCTGATTCACAAAGCCAGAAAATGCAGCAACTGTGGAGATGCCCAGAGCAATTCATCATTAGTAGACCCAAGCACTCTGCAAAACAAGACCTGTATCTTCTGGGAAAAGATTAAACTATTCAAATTGCTCCTGAAACGGATACAGCAACTCTAGAATATCAGTGATATAGTCTGCAAATATCTCAAATCTAGCTGGGAGGAAAGGACAAGTCTAATATAACATCTGTGGCCCTTGCCATTCTGGGCTGACTATTTTTTTTTCAGTGCCCGGCCTTTTTATTTAGTTATATTTGTGTATTCATTTATTTTGTTATGGGAAACTTGCATACCTGATACTTCACAGTCAAGGTGAAACTAATCCTGCTGGTTTTCTGTTCATAAAGTCTGCTCATCCTTAGCCAGTGTGTGAGTGAGGATCTCAGTCATTAGGAGATGACACATCAACTGGGAAACGCAGGCTTCCATCTGAGGCTCAGACTGGCTCTCTGCTCGAGCTTGGAGTCTTTCTCTTGGCCTGTTGGCTATAGGCTTCTACTCATCCAGGCTATGCTTTGAATATAGGCTCGCCAGGTGATTACACTGGATGCACCAAGTTCCGGGCCCGGACTTTCCTTTTACAAAACATTGGAATATCGCACTTTCGCCAAAAGGGTTCACATTAAGTGAAGCAAAACTACAACTCACAGAAACTACAACTCCCAGAATGCATTCATTATTTTTAAGTGTAAGCAGAGGACTATAAACATGTTGGCCTGGTGACTTTGGAGCAATCTGGTAATTACTGCAAGAACATGTAACCATCAGGCGACTGAGAAGGCAGATGCCCAGGGCGCCAGCTGCAGGTGGCATCTGATTGCCCATATGGACAGGAGACATGGACGTCATTTAGGGGTCGCCAGGGGTCGCAACTGTGCTACCCCTAAAAAATAAATCAAAACACTTTTTTTTTATTGAGGCTATATGGCTGTGGCGAGCAGCAAGTGGCTCTATTTCTGTAGTGGCTGGTTTTCTCATAGCTTTAGGAGATAGCTCAGTGGGTTGAGTGCTGGCTGCTACAATGTGTGTGTCTGATCTGCAGGTTGGAGGTTAGACTTCCAGCAAAGTCAATTCAGCCTTTCATCCTGCTGAGATTGATAAATGAGTGCCAACATAGGTTGGATTATAATGTATTTATATTTGTTCAATATGAGGCGCTTAAGAGTAAGTGCTATATAATAAGACATCATTATCGTTTGGCCTTGGATGTCTGCTTGCAATCACAGTGATTTGGTATTATGGGCCTATACACACTGATATTAACAATACATATGGGGATTCATTCTTGTATTCAATGTACATCACTTTACAGTGATATCATAACCATATTTTTCGTAGTGTACTTAGAAACAGTGCTATGTGATGCCACTTCCTGTTTTGTCAAGGAGTGAAAGGTCATGTTCCATTGCTTCCTGTGATGTCACTTCTGAGCGGGGTCAACTTACATCACATCCTGTGATGTCATCAGAGGTGAAGGGTCGTGTGATGTCACTTCCGTCATCTTTGGCATTTAGGTGAAAGGCTGTCCCTTCCCTGACAGGAAATACTTCTCCTGAACTGGCATGGTTATGGGGACATTGCACAGAGTGGAACTATCTCTCTCCTCCTTTGCTCCTTTTAATGGCCACCCCTTTTACTTATGTGGCATTATGGACTATACATGGCATTTTCTAGCCGGAGCGAGCTTTTTCGCAGTTGGAGGTTTATTCCAGCACACTTAGGATGGTTTTATAATTTGATTATTAATCCACTGGCCATGTTGCTACGGTGATCAGTATAGTGCTTACCTCAGAGGTTTCCTGCCTTCTGCGTGATGAAAGTTTGCAGTTAAAGAAACAGAGACATCTAAAAAAAGAATATCTGCTCCCTATAACATAACATGCCACGTGGGTAAAGCGGGGCGGCTGCCCTGGTTCCACGTCCAGTGAGTACATCAGGGGGTGGCTGACGCTTCTTTTTTTTGCTGCGATCTCACCCGGCAGCAGTCGCAGACCGGCAGTACGATTCAGTCTCTGATCCATACCAGGTCAATACATCCAGTATTCATGCTGCTGGGTAACAGGCACAGTATTTCTTTTTTACACCTTTAATAAGAAAACACTACTCACACCGGACTCCGTAGGGGGCATGCGTGCGCCATATAAAACAGCTATTATCTGCACCGCTGAGCAAGAAGCCGATCTCTTTCGTTCTTGTCCTTCTGTGTATATTTTTCTCTTTGTCAGTTGAAGTGTAATTGCACGTCAAACTCTTGAAGGCTGTGAAATCGATATGAACCACTTGCAAACCACTTATGGGAAGCAGTCAGTAAAGGGATAAGCTACAGTCATCGGAAGCAGCTGCTGTGGAGGGGGCCAGTGAGGTGGGGTGATGTGTGGATCTGAACACTATGCACTCATAATGCGATGAGAGCTGTATGAAGGTCTATGCACTGCAGTATAAAGATCTACTGGCACGAGTGACTGACTTTGGCTTTGTGTATATGGCGATCTGTAACCAACCTCCTCTCCCAGGGCCAAGCTAGATAAACTGCATAGATGTATGAGATTTCCCTGCAGGCTGTACTCAACGAAAACCTGTTTGTCGGATCTGATTGCAATGCTTTGGATAAAACACCTCGCTGTGCCAGGACTTTAAGTGGGCCGAGGCTAGCCAGGGCCGAGGCTTGGGAGGCTCCGAAATATTGTTGTGAGGCGGGGCCCTGCCAGGGCTCCCTGATGTCCCCGACCGCTAGAGGACAAGGCTCTTGCTCATGTCCGAGATCTTCAGGCTTTAGAAAAAAATGCTTTTTCTCCTTAATGGTTGCGCCGGCACCTGACAGGCATCCCTTTAACCAAGAGATACCTGTAGGCCAGTGCCACAATTATGTAAGAAAATGTGAAGGTCGCAGGAAGCAGATGTCCTTTTTTTCTAAAGCCTGAAGCTCCAGATCAATTTCGGAGCTTTAGGCTTTAGGAAAAAATGCCCTGGCTTCCAACGGCGTCATCTTTTCAGCCTTAATGGTGGCCGCTGCCCCTCCCCAGGAATCCCTTTAGTTAAGTGATGCATGCCGGACGAGGGACAGCGGTACTATTAAAGCTGAAAACATGTGGCCTGTCCCCCACCATGCATGCCGTTAATTGATAAAAAATAAACACAGGGTTGATAAATGCAGAGATCAGCACCCTCTCCCCCCATTAGGCGAGCGGGTGCTGATCTCTGCAAAGGGCTGCCTAGCAGGGGTGGCTATAGCCCATTCAGCCGCGGCTCGTTAAGGGGGCATGGCCTAACGAGCTGGCAGGCGACTCCTGCCATCAGGCACGCTCCCTTCATGAGTCCGGCTCATTTTCCTGTGCCACTTAAGGCACTGGCTGTGCCTGCTCCCCACCCTGCCTGTTCTCTCATGTGGGGTACATCTCTCTGTGTTTTGTTCCACTAGTGTCAAATTACACAGGGCAACAGCACAGAGTGGAGGCAAGTTTAACTTAGTGACATGCCCCACCTGTTCTTCCACCCACTACAAGCTCTCTTTTCCGGCACGACCACCACTGTAGGCAGGAAAACAAGGACCTTCATCAATCAAAGTATCCACCAGGATTTCCCTGAAAATCCTGTGAAATTGGGCAGTGTAGCAGAAGGATTGCAGGAGAGGGCAAACAAAGACGACAAAGAGGGCGGGCGGGCGGGCGGGATAATGCTTTACTAGAAATAATGCAATATTCTGCCACGGCATGGAGTCTTCCTATTTTGCAATTCAACAGAAGCAGCATGAAGAACATGTTGACAGTAAAATCTGAGAAACCCGGGCTCAGCTGACCAATCTCTCACCACGATAATGCCGTCAAGTCTGGGGCCAGACGAAAACTCCCCTGGTGACCAGTGCCCCCCTAGAGGAGAGATCTGCTAGCCTTTGATTCTCCAGATGTTTTGGGCTGAAACTACCATGGCACCATAGCTAGCATAGTCAAGAGTCATAGAAAGTTCGAACACATTTCTGGAGATCCACAGGTTGCCTTAGATAAATGGCCCTGAAGATCACAATTATGACCAGAACATCATCCATCTAATGCATCTAGCCAGGGGGGAAAGAGAAACTGGACGGTAGGTTTATGAAAAGAAATGAAAAACTGATCAGCTGATATTCTCAAATGTGCAATTTGGCCCTCATAGTCCTCAAGGCATTGAAGGGCACAGAGAACTAGAATGTCCCTAAAGAAGGGAACATCAATAACGGACCGAAAGATTTTGTCCTGTCGGTCGTCTTTAAAGGCATCCTATACAGCATGACATATCGACCAGACAAATCCAAGGCACACACATCTATTTGAAAGGACTCCAGACCACATCATCATGACGAGCTTGGCAGGCTGTTCCTGCAGAGACAGAGCAGCATTATCAGGCAATCTTAAAAGGAAGAAAGTGCCACATTCACTTCCCAGACCCACGAATATTTAGGTTTAGCTTAGGCGCAACAGTAAGTTGAAAACTATTAGGAGACTTTGGCCCTCATTCCGTGTTGGGCGGTAAGGGTTAACGGTCACCGGTAAGGAGACCGGTGCCGTTAAGCCCTTACCGCCCAATTCCGAGGTCCCTTAGCGGGACCCGCAAAGGCTTTGAGGTCTGACCACACGTCCTTTGCAGGTCCCACTAAGGGACCAGAGCGCTAATAACGGGCCCTTAACTTACGGGCACGTAATTAGCGCCTTCCCTATTCCCATTGAGCCATATGGGGGCTCAAATGGGAATGGGGAATGGTTGGTTGAATGGGGACTTACCGGGTCCGCACAGGTCGGAATGTCCCAGTAAGTCCCCATTCACCCAGACCGGACACGGACCCGGGTTTGGAGGCAGCCATGGCGCAAATAGCGCCATGGCTACCTCCAAACTCGTAATGAGGCCCTTAGAAAACAGAGGGTGAAAGCAAATTGACAATCGCTCCACTCCCTGACGAAATGAACACATTGCAGGGGTATACTTTAGAACTGGATGATGTCTCGAGAATATTTTCCACCTACATGACATCCATATCAAGGGGATCCAACTCAGTTTTATTGCACTATCAAGCTCATTATCTTCCAGCACATGGTTTTCTTTTTAATAAAACATATTTTATTGGTTTTATTATCAACACAAACTTTCCCTATAACAGAACATAGCCATCAAAAACAAAAAGGATGAGCCAAGTAACATTCCAGGGATCTGCAAGTTATTCCCATTCTGGGTGCAATTCCACAATCCCCAACCCAACCGCCCCTCTCCCAGGACCCCAAAGCAACCACCCACCGAACTTCCCACAATACCCCTGTCCAACCCACGGCCAATCGGCAGCCTGCCATTTGCCCCATATCCACTGGGCATCCTCTCACCCGATACACTCTACATTCCGACTTGCAACAGTGGTCCATGCCCTCTTGCCATTTGGTGAAGTTAGGAGGAGTCTGGCTACCCCACCCCATTGCCAAGTCCCTTTTGGCCACCATCAACGCCGTCTTAATCAGACTCTTTTCATTAAGGTTGAAGTCTAAGTTACGCGCGATGTGTAGAATGCCCAGTTGGGGGCCGTCTGGGATTGGATTCACCAAAACCCCAGAGATGGACTCCCAAATCTTGGTCAAAAAGACCAACGAGTTTGGCGGCAACTATGCTGCTATTGGCGGCATGGCTGCCGCCGAAATCGCGTCGGGGTCCGGGTCCTCGGAATGAGGATTTACCGGGCCATTCCGAGGTCGGAAGGCCGGTAATTCCTCCCTCCGAGAACCCGGACCCGGTCCTTCCCCATTCCCATTTCAGCCCCCATAGGGCTGAATGGGAATGGGAGAGGGAGCAAACAACAGGCCATTAGGAGATGGCCCGTTGTTTGCTCCCTCTGCCCCTCGCGGGACCCGCTCTGCACGTCTGGTGACACCAGACGTGCAGAGCGGGTCCCGCGAGGGGAACTCGGAATCGGGCGGTACGGGGTTGGCGGCACCGGTACCTTTACCGGTGCCGTTAACTGTGTACCGCCCGACTCGTAATGAGGGCCCAAATCCGAGGACAGTCCCACATTGTGTGCATAAAGGTGCCCACCTGTCTCTTACATCTTAGGCATAGTGGGTCTATGGCCCTTCCCATATGATATAACCTTTCTCTAGAATAGTAAGCTCTATGAAGTACCTTATACTGCATGGGCCTTAGTCTACTAGAGATGCCTGCTTCCCTTGGGGACCCCAAGGCCTAAATCCAGTCTTCCTATTCTATGGCCCCAAGGTCAAATTACCATTTATCCCTCCGTTTTAATAGCAGCGGGGAGGAGACATTGTAAATCGCCTGGTAAAGCTGTGAGATGGACTTCCCTGTGATCTTTCCCTCTAGGAGGTTGGCCTCCAGTGGTGAAGTCTCAGGGATGTCCCATCCCTCTCTGCCCTCAGACGTAGGCATGTAAAATAATCACACTCTTGGTGTCCATATGTCTCGGATAGGTGCTGAAAGGGAACCGATTGTTTCTGCACAATGATTATATTGGCGACCTTCGCAATACCCAGGGAAACCCATCTGGCTTGTCGTCCCAACTTCCCCACATCTGGGAGATCTGGATTTTCCCAAATCGGAGCTTTTATCATCACCACTCCTCCCAGCCTATTGTTTTAAGTGTCTCTTTTCACACCGCACGTGTGCGAAGGCCAGGTGGCGGCAATCCCGGTCGAAGCGGGGCCCCGTGTAATACTTGTGTACGAGCGAGATCTCCCATCATTTCTTTTTCCAGACCAATGTGTGAGGCCCTACCGTCACCAAAAGCCCATTCATTAGCAGCAACTAATTAGGCTGCCCAGTAATACTTACATCAGGGACACCCAGTTGACCCTCCCAAACTGAGCGAGTCAAGATTGTGAGCGCCGCAATTCGTTGGGTTTTCTTACCCCATATAACATCTCTCTGTATATTATCTATGAGCCAGGATACGCTTGAGGGGATTTTATTTAACATTTATAAATTTATTTAACATTTATAAAGCGCTCACACAGCCCACAGGCATCGAGGCGCTGTTACAGGAATTGTTTGTTTTTCTTAGTTGTGTAATTGTGTTGTGTTTTTTGTCTTAGTTAAGTATTTATAACGCGCTTAAACACCCAGAGGTTTCTAAGCGCGGACCCGGGGATCGAACCTGTTGTTGCTTCGTGTCGTCTTGCTTCCAAGACGTACATGCCGCGCTGAGCTATCCTCCCGGGACAATTTAACTGGTGTATACTGGAGAACATAAAAGTAGCAGTGGAAGCGTCATCATTTTGAATAAATTCACCCTACCCAATAGGGAGACCGCTAAATTTGTCCAGTGCCTGGCATCCTCCTATAATCTCTCCAGGACAGGGTCTATATTGTTTTTCAAGAAATCGGTCCCCTCTGTCCCAATTTTGACACCCATGTATTTCAGTGTGCCCCTGGCCATAGTAAGAGGACAGGTCTCCGTAATTGCGTCTCGCCCCCTTTCACCAGAAGGAGCTCCGACTTGTTCCAATTAATACGGCGCCCACTGTGATTGCCAAATCTGCATATCACCTCCATCACCACTAGGCCAGATTTCTTTGGGTCCCCCAGATAAATTAGAACGTCATCGGCATACAGGGAAATGCAGTCTTCACACCCACCATCACCGGCTATCTGAAACCTATTATACGCAGGACCGATCTCACCTTCACTTCCAGGGACTCTATGGCGAGAAGGAACAGGCGAGGCGACAGAGGGCACCCTGCCTCATTCCCCTATGTAATGGGAATTCCAGGCACTTTTTAAAGTCTTGATAACACCAGCGGCCCATGACTGTCTGATGAGGACCGAAACCTCTGCCAAGTTACCTCTGGGTAGCCCTCTTTTCCTGAAATTCATCATGGAAGCAGGGAAAGAGACCCTGTCAAGCACAACAGGTGTGTGTTGGCCGGATGGTTCGGAAGAAGTTCACTGAAGGTCAGAATAAACGTGTGAAGGTCTGTGGTCATTTCCAGGGCTGAGCAAGTCTAAATGGGATGATCAGCACCAAGGAGTATTTCTTCTTTTTTTCAGTGTGTAGATTTGTCCCTGAAATCATGGAGAGTGCCTAATGAACCCCTCTGCCCCAAACATTAAAAAAAACATATTTGGTCTTTGAATAGGGGTCCGGACTCAACTGAATAATGTTGGCATCTGGATGTTGAGGTGAGAAGCAAAAAGATATATTTGGAATAGACCCTTTATCTCCTAAAGGAGGAAACTATATGCAATGGTGAAGCCTCTAGTTGCTAGAATATCCAGTGTTGGATGCGAAAGTCCACAACCAGGTACTAGGTCCTCAAGAGGAAACATACTCTCATGTTGATGCATTACGTAAAAAATCCCAAATGTTAAAAGTCAATTCGCAGAGGCATTTTGATTCCTTCCAATCCCAGTTTGTTTATATATTGGTTCGCTGCAGAGGCGTTGCTGGGGCGGGGGGCTGATGGGGCTCTAGCCCCGGTCTTTTGGTTGTAGCCCCGGACAAAAGCTCAGGGGTTACAACCAAAAAGGCTAGCTAGCCCCCGGTCCCAACAGTCCCAAAATTAGTGCAGCCCCAGATCATTTCCAGACCTAGCAACACCCCAGTTCGCTGTTTGGTCTTACATGAGAATACCCAGCATACAATGAGAGTAACATTTGATAAACCTGTGGGCTGCAAAGGACCCAGCAAAATTCTCTAAACAGTTTATGTGCCAAAGAGATTCTTGAGGAGAACATGGCCCCACAGTTCAAACTGAATTGCAGTTCGGGGTATCCCATGTCCACGTACTTGCATCCAATTCAAATTGAAGATATGCGGTGGAAGCCATTCCAGACCCCCACATTTTGTATCCACCGTAGAAGCTCTTGTCTTGCCTCATTGGAAAACGGGACCCGATTTAAACAATCCAGACCTCTGTGAAGCGTTCTAATCTTTACATGCTGAAGCGCTCTTCAATGAATAGGGCCCAAAAAAATACATGAATGAAAGAAGCTAAAAGCCCTTTGATATGGGTACGGTATCTTAGTACAATTCCTTAATTCCTCCATGAAGGAAACAATCATGGATTGCGCAAGACACAAAGTGGATGATTTGCAATCTAACACACATTCCAGAAATTGTATTCAGCTATGTCTTTGCCCTGTTTATGCTTAAACCTAATGCCAGTACATAGTCAAATTAAGATTAGTTACAGCCTCACACTGAGATATGACAATATCATCAATATCATCCAAACATGTTATTATCTAATTCCCTCTTCCTCTGACAAATGCAGCAACCAGATGTAGGGACTTTGTACATCACCACAGAATGGATGCTACCTTAAAGGAAGATATATGACCTGGTGCTTCCCCCCCTTGCAAAATGGACTGAAAGAAACTTCTATGTGGGACAAATATTGTCACCATCCGTAGGCATTTTTCAAGTACAGTCTGACCAGCCAATGGTCTCGCCTCCACAAGTCTCTTAACAGAGCAATTGTCTCCAGCGTGATGTGAAGATATACTATGAAATTGTTGAGACCCCTGAAAATTATGAAAGTCGGAAACATTTCTGTTTCTTCTAGACCTTAGAAGTATTGTTACCTTTACCCCTTCCTGATAAACTGTCGCTTGCTAACTGTACTCCTACTCCTCTGGGCAAAGTCCATTGTCAAGTCCTAGCATACACAGACGATCTTGTTGTGTTGGACTGTTCATTTGCTAGTTCAAAGCGGGCTGCAGACAATATTATGGCAATATGCTAAGGAAAATGGCCTGCGTATAAATAGTAGTAAGACCAAGAGGATGTTGTTTACCACCAAGAAAGTTTGCTGCCCTGAGTTTAGACCCACTAGTGAGGCGATTGAATACGTATCAGCGTTCAAATATCTTGGAGTTGAGATCTCCTCTGAAAATGACTATACATCATGTAAAGAAGCACGCATTAGGAGAGCAGCCCAACTCACTCCCCTGATGCACCTGTTTGTAGTTCGTACAGGGAGATTTACAGTGGAGGGAGCCAGACGTCTCTATGTCCAGAGCTTGGCCCCATGTATAGTATATGGGCTGCAAAGCCTATACCTGTGCGACCTAGTCTGGTTGCAGCTAATTGAGGGTAGATACTGGAGGAAGATTCTGGGGCTCCCTCAGTGCGTCCCGATGGAGGCCATGAGGCTGGAGATGGGCCTCCTCTCCCTGGAATGCATGGTTCTTAAGAAACGGGTGGCACTGTACCGCTTCACTGAAACCTGTGGGGAGTCACATTTCTTACGTTTTCTCCGATGCCCTCTCGCTGATCTGAAGACCAACCCAAGTTTTTGAGCAAAATATTCTGGAACTATTTGAGTTGCTTGACTGGTCTCCTGACCGGGGAAAGGGTCTGCACAAGTTAGCTAAAAGAGGTCTACCGGAAAATTGAACTTTGGGATTGAGGGAGGAATTTTACCCATTTATCTACTCTGAGGTCCTATGGTTTTATTGCTGAGAGTTTGTATTCCTATAGGTGACCTCAAAGGTATTTTACTATCCGTCCCTCAAAGTACCTCCATAGGTTCTTACTTTTACTGCGCTTGAACAGGTTACCAGTTCTGGAGATATTGGGTAGGTCTATGAACCTATGGTATGAAATATGGTACCTGCCAACTTTGTAAATTTCATTTAGCCGTAGAATCTAAAAAACATGTGCTAACCGAGTGACCGGCAATGGGGCTGTACTATGCAAAGTACTTGGGGGAGTACATGTCTGAGCTACGTACCATCACTGCGGAAGATTTTTGGAGAAGATGCTGTATTATGCAAAATAAAAAGCTGCAGACTGATCTACACAGACTGTTGTTGATTGGATCCAAACTATTAGACATTGAATAGTTGGAGGAGCGGGTGGTGGCTTTTTAATGCATTTGAATCAGTATGATTTACAGGGCATGAAAGTGATGTATTTGTATCGCTAGATGCATCGATCCTTGAGTTTGAAATGGAATTGGTGAGATGCTATGGGTGTGAAGGTAGAATATATTAGTGATGCTGGAAGTAACGATCCATGTGGCCGTAAAGGGCAACTTATGGCAAAGTACCAATTAATTATTTAAATAAGTAATGTTCAATGTTTGTTAGGATATTTACTTGTGATTTACTTGCGATTTACCTCTGATTTACCATGTATTTACTAGGTATGATTTGTAGATAATTGTATCGAATTTTATTAAATGTTATCTGACATGAGAATTTTCTTTGAATTTGTATATCTTTGATATTTTGTGTAAAGATTTATACTGAAACACAATAAATAAAAAATGTACCCCTCTGGAGTACCTTTCTTCAACGGCTTTTTCACTTTTGGATCTAATAAAGTATGTCCTTCCTTGGGGAAATGAAGTGACTTCCACATTTTAGAACCTACCCCTCTTCTGTCTTCAGAACATAACGATCTTGAGAAATATAAGACCATTAAAAAAAAAAATGGCTGATGCCTTCAACTCAAAGGAATGCCTTGTTTCATATTTCTGTAATTGCTTACTCTGAAAGAAATTCCAGTGACCCCTTTTTCCTCTAATTCTCCAGGTTGGCCATACTGAGGAAAGAAGGTGGGCTTTTACTATTGGGAATCCTGCTAGAAATTCATGTTTCTCATGTTTATGCCTCAGATGTGAGACAACTAGCTCGTTGTTTAACCACTTTCAGAAGACAAAGATTTGAAAATCTTCCTTAACAAGATAGTCCTATAATAGTAAATGTATAGCTCTTTAACCAGTGCCATCAAACTAATGTGCTCCAGAAACTTGAGCTTCATTGGCCTCTGCCAGACTTAATTGCGGACTCATTTTAAGTAATGTTCCCTCCCTATGCTACTGAAAGATTGTTTTATTAGCACCACTCAGGAAACACCATGTTCGCTGCACCCAGCTGCTGATCTCTAAAGGTTCCAATGTAGTACCAAGAAATAATGCCTCTGCTTCCCAATAAAGTATTTTGATCCGTGGGTGATAAATATTTAGTAAACTATCCTGGTAGGAAGACAAGGCCCTAACAATCGAATGTCTTGTAGAGGAGTCCATTTTGCCCCACTATTTGGAAACAAACCAATCCCTTGGAATTAGGGAGCATAAGAGAGGCTGGGTAAAGATTCAGACCATAGGACAGTCTTGCAGACCAGAAGTATCAGTTTCTGGATCATCAGCATCATCAACAACATCATTATCAGCATCATCATCAACACCATCAACATCATCATCAACAACATCAACAAAATCATCATCATCATCCTCAGTAATCTCTCACATCCTCAAATCAACCACTGGAAATAGTGGTGGGGAGTTGCTTTTGTCTTCATCTGGCACCAGGCAGGTACTAGTAGATGTCTAGCCTCCATATCCAGTTCCTGGGCCTCCGCCTTGCCTGAGACTCTGGTAAGTGCTTGCAGCACCTCCTGTATTGAGGCTATGTTCCCTTTGTAATTCTGAGGTTGGTAGGCTGAAGCATGGCACTGAATGCTGCTCCCTCATTCTCAAAGTATTGGTGGGGGACTTTCTGCAAAAGGGAGAGAATTCCATACCACTAGCACAGGCCCACATTATCTACGGGCATCAGAGGCACTGGAGAATCTGTGGAGCTGGCTCTGCTAACAGAACTCTCCATGGTCCAAGTGATTGTGTCCATAGAGGAAGCAGAACGCCTTTCCCACTGCCTCTGACATGGGGGTGTCAGTAGAGTCAACTAATTCACTTCTACAGTCATTGTTGCTCTGTATTTCCTCAGCTGAGAAATGTGGGGGGGATCTGAAATCTGCATATTATAGACTGTGACGATTCACAAGATGTTGTCGCTTCTCCCCAAGGGGGAGCCCATTCTCTGGAGGCTAGTGAGGTGAGACCGCTACCCAAAGTCCCTTTAAGTGTGGTTTAATGCATCAGGACCTCATGGGAGGGAGTCCCTCCTTGGGGACAAGGACAATCATCTTGGGGTTACCCTAGGGAATAATAAAACATCTCCACATTCTTTAGCAGATCTTTCCATCCCCAACCCTCTTGTTGAAAACAGAGCCAAATACTACCGTAATGCAAAAGAAACAAATGGCCTCGAAAACGCTAATACGATGAAGAACACAGAAAATGCAAATACTGCACCCAATACTAGTACTAAGACGAGGTAGCCCCAAGGTGGCATGAAGATCAACCTATCAAAAGTAACAAGGGACTTTGACACCCCACCCCTCCAGAATGGGCTATACCTCACAACAGATCCTTAAACACCAAAGAAAAATTGACAGACCAAGTACCTTCTTGTATCAGTTGATGGTGGAAGTAAAGGTTATTTTACAGATAAAAAGCATACACACCACTCTGTACCATCCTCAGACAGACTGGTTAGTGGAACACTTTACTAAAAAAACTCAAACATGTTTTGAAAAAGCTAGTGGAAGCAGATGGACTCAACTGGGACCCAATGATCCCTTGGGCCCTTTTTGCCATCATAAAAGCCCCCTAGAACACTTAAGGGTTTTCTCCTTTGGAGCTCCTTTATGGATGAGATCCCATAGATGTACTAGACATGCTACGGGAAACCTGGGAAGAAAGGGAAGAGGCAGGGTTACCTGTGTCCCAAAAAGCCCAGAGGCTTAATGAGCACATGACTATCATGCAGGATTTGGTAGAAAAACATCTAGGCCAGACCCAAGATAGGCAAAAAGTATGATAGGAAGGGGGTATCACAGTCCTTTTCCATTGGACAGAATGCCTTGGTGCTTTTACCCACCTCAGAGGAAAAAATGCTTTCAAGATGGTAAGGACTATATCAAATCTTAGAAAAAACAAGTCATTGGGCCTCATTACGACCCTGGCGGAGGACCATGGTGCAATTTGCACCATGGTCCATGGCGCAGAGCTGCCAACTCCGCCATGGGGGTTGGCGGACTCACCGCCCCATTCCGACCTTGGCGGGGCGGTTAGTCCCCAATCCAAATTTACCCTTCCCCATTCCCATTTTTGCCCCATAGGGTATAATGGGAGTGGGGAAGGCGTTAATTACGCCACCGTAGATTACGGTGGCGTAATTAACAAGAGGTCCCGTAGCGCCATGGATTTTTCCGCCCGGAAAATCCGGGCGTAAAAATCACCATGGCGCTACGGAAAGTCGTAATCTGGCGGAGAGGTACGCCATGCATTACGCTGGCGTAAACCCCTCTCCGCCAGGGTCGTAATGAGGGCCATTATAATTATAAGGTCGCTCAACCAGACAGAAGGGTTAAATCCCAGATCTACCACATCAACCTCCTAAATGAGTGGAAGGAGGATCCACTAGAATCTTCCTCTGTCCTAATGGCTACCTTATTATCTAATGAAAAGGCTGAGTTCCCTCTGATCTCCCTGAACGACAACAACGGGACAACCAGGAATTACTGGATCAATTCCAAGATGTATTTAGTAGTGAACCCGGGATAGTGAAAGGTGTTAAATACTACATTTTCACACCTGCAGGCAAAGTAATTGATCTGAGGCCTTATCAAATTCCAGAGGCGAGAAAGGAGGTAGTCCTCCAGGAAGTGGAGAAGATGTTAGAAGTCGACATAATAGACCCATCCCAGAGTCCGTGGTCATCTCCAATAGTTCTTGTGGCCATAATTGATCAATCGTGAAGGTTTTGCATAGCCTTCCGGAAGTTGATGCCCTGTCTCAGTTCGGCAATTATCCAATTCCTTGGATTGACAACCTCATTGATTGACTGGGATCGGCTGTCTACATCTCATCGATTGATCTAACCAAGGGCTATCGGCAGGTGTCACTGAGCCCCTTGGATAAAAAAAGACAGTCTTTTCCACTCCCAGAGGATTATTTCATATCAAAGTCCTTCCCTTTGGACTTCATGGGGCCACATCAACCTTTCAGTGGCGGATGGACCAGATACTACAATCCTCTTCCCACTTCTGTGGCACGTATCAGGGTGATATTGTGATCCACAGCAAAATCTGGGAGGATCACAAGTTTCGCCTGTATGAGATCAGCCGTGCTTTGAGGCAAGTCGGCCTTACCACCAGTCTCATGGGTAATGGGATGGTCCAACCCCAACTGGAAAAAGTCAGTGTTCGACAGGAAACATCTACACCAAAGACTAAAAGAGTCTTAAGGGCCTTTTTGAGGATTACCGGATGTTACTGCGGTTTATTCACAACTATTTGGCCATACGATCTTGCCTCACTGATAAACTGAAAAATGGCGAACCACAAAAACTCTGGTGCAGAAAGAATATCAGGCTAGCTGTAATACATAGAAACATATCTTGTGTAGTGAGCCTGTCATGAAAGTTCCCAATATCAATAAAGATCATCCTCCAGGCGGAAGCTTCCAAAGTAGGCACAGGGTCCATTTTAGCCCAAGAATACGATGGGATAGAGCATTCCGTTTTATACATCAGTAGGAAGCTCTTCGCAAGAGAAAGAATTATGCCACAATCGAACTTGAGGCCCTAGCAATCAAATGGACTGTGGATTATTTGAAATATTGTCTGACAAGGAGAAAATTCACATTAATAACTGATCACTAACCACACAAGCCCCAGGATTATGCACTGGTTCCTTGATCTCCAGCCTTTTTGTTTTCACGTAGAACACAGAAAGGGCAAAGCATATGGAAATTATGATTTCCTGTACCGATTTCCCTTATAGGGAGATGGGGAAGTCAGCAGTATTCGGGCAAGGGTATGTGACGATTCACAAAGTGTTGTCACTTCTCCTCAAGGGGAGCCCCTTCTCATAAAGCTTGGGAGGGGAGGCCAGTGCCCAATAGTCCCCCTAATAGTGGTTTAATGTGGAGGACCTCATTGGGACAAGGACAACCATCTTGGGGTTAGCCCAAGGAATAATAAAACATCTCCACATTCTCTAGACCATCCTTCCATCCCCAACCCTCATGTTGAAAACAGAACCATATACTACTGTGATGCAAAAGAAACAAATGGCCTCAAAAACACCAAGATGACGAAAAACACAGAAAACACAAAGCCTACTCCCAATACTAATACTAGTAGAAAGTTCTAGTACTAAGATGAGGTGGCCCAGAGGAGACATAAAGATCAAGCTGTTAAAAGTGACAAGGGACTTTGACAGCCCACCCCTCAGGAACGGGCTACAATGTATAAAGACAAACAATGACCAACAGTTTTGGTCAATCCCAGCGCAGAGCCCAGCTGCAGCATCTGCTGGGTGAGGCAACAGACATGGAGGGTTTTTTTGTGTGGAAAATCCAAAGGCTGGTTGCCGACCCGAGGAGAAGAGGAGCCGAGGACGCTGATGGTTGGCTGCGTGAGACTTCACAGGGTTCCACAGTTGCGGACACGTGCATGATACCAAGACAAAGAAGCAGACAGGGAAAGCCAAGCCAGCGAAAAAGTCAGACCGCCATCCCTGGAAGCCCTGGTGATGTACTGAAGCATGAAAGCAGGTAAAGAGGGGTACGGGAGCCCTGGGGGGAATGCAGGGCTGCAGGCAGGAGGCGCACAGGTAATTCTTACCTGGCTTTGTACAAGGCATACCGCTGACAGACTCCCAAAGAGTAGAGGGGGCATCCAACCTCCTCCTCATAGCAGTGGCTAAGAGAAGCCCCCTGGCCACCAGGGAAGGGTCTGGGACCCTATCCACCACAACACTGGGGGAGAGAAGCACACTGGCCACCACGGAAGGATATGGGACCCTGTCAGCCATAACAGTGGGAAAGCAGAAACCACTGGCCATACTAGAAGGGTCGAGGACCCCAACAGACATAAACCAAAGCATAGGGGAAGTCTTCCTCATTATAGTGGCAGAGGTAAGTCCACTAGTTACAAGAGAAGGGTCTGGGGCCCCAACGTGAATGATTGAAACCCGTGAGGGTCTCTTCCTCATCACAGTGGTCAAGAGGAGACCCCTTGAGCCCTGAGATGGGTCTGGGACCCTAATCAAATTTACGACATTGTTGAAAACAAGTTACAGTGGCAAAGCTTGTATCAAGCTGGAAGCAGTGAGACAGAACCGCATCAAGCAATACCAGGAGAAGGAAGCCATTCTCTTGGTACCGAATCAGAAGAAGCTTTGATAGAAATGCCAGGGAAAGGGAGTCATTCCCCTTGGCCTTGTGTTGAACTGTGCTAAAGCAGACCAAGAGAACGGAGGCATTCTCTTGGTCCTGAACTGAGAGTTGAGCTGGAGACGCCAAAGGAAGGGAGCCATTCGCCCTGTCCTTGTTGTGAATTGTACCAAACCATCGCAGGGCAAAGGAGTCATTCCCCCTGGTTTTATTGGAAATTGTACAGAGCCACACCAGGAGAAGGCAGCCATTCTCCTGTCGAGAACATTGTGTAAAGACAGGCTGAAACCCACAAGCCAGGGGAAGAGAGTCATTCCCCCTGGTATATTTGTTTTGAGAGAACTATTTGTTGAACCCCATCCAAGAAGCAGGAGTAGGGATCCATTCTCCTTAAAGAAGGAACTTTCTGTTAGTTTACCTTTTTAGTTGTAGTTTGAGGGACAGAAGTAGTTTGTGACATAGGACGGTGGAATTTACAGTGCATTTCACTTTGACAGACATTCTGACAGACTCTTTTAGTATTAGTTTTGAGGTAGGGAAACTCCTCTTAGAAGTTAGGGATAGTAAGGGTTTTCTTTACCTAAGGAAATGAAAGTCTATAATCAAAACCATATCACCTTTGTGTCAGCATCCTTCTTCAACACCCTTACAAGACACAATTCTACATTCTCTTCTGCAATGCCCTTTTCTGTAAGGCAGTATCAATATGTCAGGAACCAGAAATGAATGCTTACTACACTCAAAACGTTTGTGCTGTAGTGTAGTGCATATTTTTTACTAGGACTATGTTACATTTTATGGATATTATAATATACTTTGTATTTTTCTCTTATAATATGTGCAAAGTTTCTTATGTAAACTAAATCACAATAAATAAATAAATAAGTAATGCATATTTTCAATGTGTATGCTTGAACATGTTTCTGTTACAGTTGCATTCGTGTGCATAACTTTTTGTTCACCTTGGAGATGTTGTGAGGGTTCCATGGAAACTTGGAAGTCCATGATTGGATGTTCGAGGCCAATCAAGAGAAGGTGTCCGTGGGGTGCCAAGCAATAAACTGGCGCCAGCCTCACCACAGTTTGCTCACTATTTTAATATTCACCTGTCATATGCACAGACGCACTTGCCATCACTGCATTCTTAGCTGTGTATCTCAATGGATTCACTGTATGACAGTAGGTGCTTTCCTCTAATGTCTGCAGATCGCACATGGGAATCAATAACATTGAATTGACTTCTCTCAAAATGTTCACCTACTGGAATTTTCCTTTCCAGCAGTCAGGCCATCAACAATCATCCCTGTGTCTGTTTGAACGGCAGCTCAAGCTGATAGGTGCCTTTCTTTAGCACCAGCTGCATGCATATTGGCGCCTTACCTCCCTGCAAAACACTCAAAATAGATTCTATCATCCAGATACAAAACAACCATCTCTGAAGTCTTATCCTAATGAACCACAAAGCAAAAGTTTTCACTCTTTCTCCACACCACAGCAAGTACAGAGTGTAATTATCTGTCCTGAAGAGGGAGCAATCAGAAAAGAGGACTTGTGATGGGAGGCGCAAGTGCTTAAGTAGAATGGGCCCTTGCGATTGGTAGAAAGGGCAATGTACTAAGAATCATATGGTGATTCGAACTGTGGGAGCATTACTCTATAATGTATGTTGTTTCTCACTGCTATTTGTGCATACATGAAAAATGTGTAGAACAATGGGAAGCCTCTTTTCCATGACAGAGCATGTGGACAATGTTCTCTGTGTCATTGTATTCTGTGTAAAAAGCAGGGGGCTGGGCTTGGCACAATGTCAGACACTCACTGATATGTAGTCTTAATGGTGAGCTGTAGTTTAAATGGTGGTGTTTTCCAACTCACACACAATCCAGTGCAACATCTTCTAGTTCTCTTGGTTCACCTTGAAAACAGTGATAGAACAACAAGAGTTAGCTCAAAAGATGGCTGGTAGCATTGTCTTCCAGTATATATAGCATTACGTGTACAGTAACACATGATATCAATTATGAATGCCCAAGAGGAGTTTATTGCATTGAAAATGTATATGTACGTTTTTCATTAGAAAATTGCACACAGTCAAACAATTAGGTTAAAACGTAACAAAACAAGGAGCTTTTAGAGCTAAAGTTTAAAAGCATACAATTGGAAACATAGTGCTTCACGAAGGTTTGGAAATATGCATTTTTACTTGGGGTGTACCTTGATCATAGCAAGCAATCAGGTAGTAGAACCACAGCGTTCTGATCAATAATTGAAAGATTATTGTAATATTGTCATATCAAACGTATTTGAAGGATTGCTTCAATTAGGTCTGAACCCCCAGATAGGTAAAGGAGATAACAATTGGGGCCTTAATATAATGCCTGACATAAAGTACTCCTGTTGGAGGAGCAAGGAGACCATGGATGTAACAAAGACCCCCGAATGTTCACAAACACTTCCCTGCAGCATCTTGATAGGGTCACTGGTGTGTTCCACTCATTTAAGACTCAATGGATTGCATTTAGGGCACAGTGCAATCAAAAGGTCAAACATGTCACACAAATTCCAAATTTCCCCGACTATTGGGCAAGTAAATTGAGTCAAACAATCCCGAAATGTCTTTTGCATTCAAGTAAAGTGTTGCAGCTGAGATAGGGGATGTGCAGGTCAAATTTGTATTCAGTCTTGTATTCAAAGGCAGGATGGTGTTAGAGCAGTGAAAGAGAGCTAACTAATTGGAAATCAATTTAGTGGAGTGAGATTTAGAAAATTTACTAGGATTTAGTTGAGGGAGAGGAAGAACGTGTAAATGGGATAAGCCATCTGTGAGTAGTACTGGAGAGAATCCAAGTGACCGCCTTCCATAACATTCAAACATGAAATGAGGAGGACATACCAGAGTTGTTTAAAAGCATAATATACAGTCGTTGGCTGTAAATAATTGAGCCAATATTAGACAAAAGGCCAGTTATGTAGAACATTTCTTTAAGATGATTGGAGGCACTATATGTATTCAGTGACTTTGGTTGTGAAAACTTTATGCATTTTGTGAGAGGCGAGACAAAACAATTGTTGCAAAACCTTGTGATGAGATTGAAAACCAGTTGTGAAGAATTATTCTAAGATTTGTTTGGATGCAGGAGATTGCTTTCAGTAGCCATGTGCCATCTTTGGTTGTGCTGGAAGAGAACAGACCATTTTCTTTGACAATATAGGTGTCAATTATATAAAACGTGTAATTGCGAGTCTGAGGCAAGTGACAAGATGGCATTTTACATAAGCAACATCAGTTACTGTTTGCATCAGGGATATCAAAATTGTATATGATAAATAGAAGGCATACATTTTGGATTCCACAGCAGCACTTCTGCCACACATCACCTGGGAGTGCAAGATAAAGTAATACAAGGTAAGGTTTTGCAGCTGGGCGAGGTGTTTCAGGCCGCTGCCTATAAGGTAGAAGGAGGAAGACTAGCTGCTGATTGAATCTACTGATGAGCCAGTAGAATAAACTCACAATGTAGAGGAAGATTTGGGAAGTTCTTGGTCTGTACCACCACCCATATCCATTAATGGATCTGTGAATAATGACAAAAAAGATACATGTTATGACCCATTCGAGTCCAAGCTAGCGTGCATGATGCTTGAAACCAGTAATACAGAGGGGAAGGATGTGGAGGGAAAGACAGAATGACTCATTTGTATGCAGTCTTTCAACACAGGCTTGCAGATCAGACTGCAAAATGTCACTTTGTTGCAACCACACTACCATCTCTATGAGCTTCATGGTGATATGAATGTATTAGTATTGAACTTCTCACACCCAAAACGGATGAAGGAGGGTCATACAGGAGACAGAATGTCAGCATCTCACCACCTGCATTCTGTGTAAGTACATTTTGTGCTGGGGACGCCATGGTGCTAAATTGGTTGCCACGCTTTTGCAGTGCCGTATGCTGTGACATCATTCATAGGACTGGGATGAACAGAGAAGCCCTCCACCGCAGCACTCTCGCCAACAGCCAACCACCACACTGAACTGAGATATGATGTTTGACTGCTAGTGACTGTAATAGTGTGAGTTGTCATTAGCTTGTGTGCTACTACTGTTATGTTTTTAAGTCTGGCT
Organism: Ambystoma mexicanum; assembly: GCF_040938575.1. NCBI lineage: Eukaryota > Metazoa > Chordata > Amphibia > Caudata > Ambystomatidae > Ambystoma > Ambystoma mexicanum. Next base: position 909,285,258 of record NC_090923.1, on the reverse strand, counting down.
ATTATACAGCCACAGTAAAGCAAGGAGAGAAACCTTCCAATAAGCCAGAAAGTACCTGTTTCAATTTCTAGGATTCCTCCGTTTTAAATGTGATCCACAAACGTTACAATGCATATGTTCTCCCTGTTAAACAAGAGCTCCGGACATCAGCATTGTTATTAGGTGCTCCCTGTTAAGCAGGAGCCAAAAACATAACGCACATTTGGGTTCCCCCTGTTAGGCAGAATCACATGCAGTACCCTTTGGGAACACTACATGCAATTAAGACTACAAGTGTCAGTACAATTTCACCTTTGGTACAAGCCTGTACTACACCGTTATGTGGTAGCAGTGGCTGAGCAGCCAGACTTATCTCAAGAGTTGAGTGAGCAGTAGAACAAGTTACACAAAGGACCAACAAATACAGTTGTTCAAACAAACACTTACTCAAGGTTTCTTGGTAAAAGAATATGCATTTATTTACACATTCAGTTTGAAAACATTACACTAGCAAGAGCAACTCAATATCATCTACTAATACTCTACAAATACACAACCGATAAATTACTGAACAAGTTCAGTTCTCCTGAAGTGGGGGCAAAATGGCACTTCAGATACTTTAAAAAGGGGTAAAAAGACAAGGTTATAAGAATCAACAGCCCAAATACGTTCATAGGCAGGGCAAAGGGTTTCAGTAAACTACAACCAGCAATTCAGTTCATAGGCCTGGGCCAAAGTCAATGGTTCAGAGTCTTCATATAGGATAGCACAGTTCTGGTAGTAAACTGTTTAGTCTTTGCCACAGAGTTTAGAAGAATTTGGCTAGGCAAAATGTTTAGGGAAGGACAAGCCTTCGAAGTTGGGAAAGTTCCACGAACTTTCGCAATGGCCGAAAAGATTTCCGGACCGCGTTTGCACAGTACCTTTAAATTGAAGAAGAGCTTTAGCTGAGGCAGTTGTTCCTGGCAGTTTGAGCAAATTTGGTTGTTCCTGAGCTTCAGTCGTGGGGACAAGAAGGAGGACATTGGGAGGTTCCTGCACTGCACAGGGATGAGGCCACAAGCTTAGTAAAATGTCAGTTTAAGGTGTGAGTGCCTTAAAGACCACAAACTGTTATCCTTCCCACTGGCTATCCGGTTTTCCACAGCACTCTGCAGAAAATTCTACCAGGAGGGGACGGTGTCCAGGCAACTTACAAGTTGGTTGTTCCCACCAAACTCAAGGCAAGAAGTTAACCTTGAAGGGCTTCTCTGTCGATGGAGTTTCAGGCAATTCGGACCTGCAGCAGGGCTTCACCGGTCGTCCAGGATTTGCAGCTCCTCTTCCTTCAGCTCGTCTTTGGTTCTTTCGTTCCAGTGGTTGACTCTGCTTTCCAAGTCCCAGAGACCTGCTTTTAAACATTTCCCCCCATTCATTCCAGCCTGGCTGTCACTCACACAGCAGAGTGCATTCAGGTCTCCTAGGAAACTAAGCACAGGGAGTTTCGGGCACCTCCCTCAAATCCTGTCCACCCCAGACACTCAGGCCCCAGAGGAGGGCTTCAGCACTGAAGCCCAACAAAGGCCAATGAACAAAGGGACCAAACCTGGTTTGGCGCGCAAAGACAAACAAAAGAAGGACCTTTCCTAAAAGAAATGGTGAAAAAAGTTGACCTGAGTCTGTTTTTACAGATAGGTCTTGGGCACCATATGGAAAAACATGGCTGACTCGATTTTTAGCTATTGTTGTTCGAGGTCGGGAAAAATCATGGTAGTTTGATCTAAACCACTGTTACATGAGTGTTTTGACTCAAGGGATGCTAGGCAACCCCTCCAACACTCATTAGGAAGATAGTGTGTGCTGGGTCTGTACATTTATAGAGACTAGTAAAGTCAATTTAACTTTACATGCTCTGGGAGACAGTAGTCAGTCCCAGATAAGGTATTTAAACCTTGGGAAGTCTGAAAGACATCCCTGTGTCACTGCACTGAAGGTGCTGTATGACACACAGAAAAAGATGATGCCTATGGAGTTATTATACCACTCCATAACCAAAGAACACAAAAGTGAAACACATTGAAAATGAAAAGTTCAAAGCCCCAAAATATACCAAAAGAGCTGGAAGGCTCTAAGGTAGAGGGAATTTAGCACTTGTGTGAGAAATCCCCCAAACATCCCCCCTATATAACATCGGTAAACATGAAAGTTTGAGCCCCCACCAAAGTTCACCTAGCACTGAAAGCGTTTTTTAGGGTAAGTATCTGTAAAGCTTGTTACAACAATATGAGTCAGTCATATATTCACAGGGCAAACATCTGAAGAGGTGCATCAGAAAACACAGTTTAAGACCCACTAATGGCAGGATGGCACATTTGAGAACAGAAAATGTATGTTGTTTAAAAATGTGTCTTGTGTTATAACTATTACCTCACATTCTCTTCGAAGTGTTATATTATTAGCTTCTTTATTCATCTCAGATAATATAACTACAATATCAGAGCCTTGATGCATTTTCCAAACATCTCCACCATTTCAAATGCACAAAGTGCTTTCTTTCATCCATGATAGAAGAATTTCACAAGGGGAACATTCCAAGCTAGCTAAGTTTTGCAAGCCGCTGATCTAAACTGAACATTTATAAGACCTGGTCGAATGTGATATATTACATTTCCAATTTGAGAGGATACTATAAAAGTATCAGAATGATTTACTATCACAGGCTGACAATAGGAATCAGTGATAGTTGGAAAATGTAAACTAATTCCCAAGTATCAACTCTTCAGACAGTGGTGCAACTCCCAGTGTTGAGTATGGTTGAATTATTTTCGATAAATGTTACATTTTGAAAGTAGCCAAGTCAAAGGGCAGTCACTCTGTGTACTCTTTTCAAATTCTCTTTTCCAGTCACCTAAAAGCAGGTAGGATGGTACCTGAGCATACACTCTCTATGACATTCTCTACTGCTGTGGGATCCAGATTCCCTCTACTGATGGTCATTTGGCAATACCTCATGAGTTGATACCGCCATGACTACCCAAATAGGGCTGCAATTCTACCACTACCAATAAACTGCTCTGGTAGTGTCAATACAGCCCTGTTGGTCGATGGTGTCACTGCAGCAGTAGCAGAGACGGCAGAGCTGTCTGGGCAGAGTCAGAGAGCAGGGGACTGAGAACTCTGTGTGATTATGTGTTGGACGATGAGCAGATATGTCCACCTCAGAGGAACATGCAGACACCGCCCCCGTTGTTCAGTTCTGAATGGACACGGAACATATCTTGGTTCATCTATTTTGGACCCGAAGGATGGACGAACCAAGAGTTATTCTCCAGGCATTGGAAGTTGTGCAGCCCTTATATACTAAGAGGGTTTCATCCTGTCTCGGCACTAAATACTCCCTTCAATTCATACAGCTGACAAGTGTCCTGGTCCAGCTATGTATAAACCAAGGAGTGGAGGCAGCTGATTGAGTATGGAGAACAAAGAATGAATCAGGCACCATGTTATTCAAGAAGAGTTCCATCAAGGCAGCATGCACTGGAGTTCTCTTGGTGGTTCTGGCCTATACCAGTAAATGACTAAGAATATGCCACAGTCACCTCTTTAAGAACATTTTCCTATTATTGATATGATGGAAGATTTAAATTGGTGACAGTTCCTCTGAAGAATGTTCTAAATAACAAGAACAGCAATTCTTTGGGATTTTGAAGAGAACAGCTGGATTTGATCCTTGTATACTTCTCAACCAGACAGGATTTTAATCATTTTTCATTAAGTATTTTTAGGCACATTGTCACTGGCTGAGTGTCGGGTTTTAAATTGGATTTATGTTCCTATTATCGTCTCTGGATATGTGTTGTGGTGGTTAAACAAACAAGACACATATCATGTACAGTGCAATAAGTGAAAAGCAACAAGTGGTTTTAAAGAAAGAATAATAAAGATATATTTTTTATACAATTGCAAATTTTAGGTCTGTTGTACCTATTGCCGGTCATTGTTTTACTGCATTCCAGCCTCTATTGTTTACACCCACAATAACAGCAATAAGAAAAAAAGTATGTTTTAGAAACATTTCATACAGTATGAATGAGGTTAGTAGTCAACAGGAACGGAACAATTAAGGGACTACTATCAGTAACTAGAAAAGCAGACCATCAAGAGATGAGCCAAAATGTAGAAGGGGGCATGGCAATTGCAATAGAAGAAGATCAGGTAGACATTTTCTTTAGGTAGGTCACAATAGAGGAGATTGGGGGAAGAACAGAGGATGAAAAATGGGTGATTGTAGACGTTCTCTGACTTTACTCTAAAAGAAACTGAAGAGCAATGATAATTAAAGGATTAGACTGTGTGGGCATGAAAGTACAACATCCATTTAAATTTCATATATAATTTAAACATTTTATGAGAAAAATGTATTTCAAAGAATATTTCATTACCATTCAGAGAGAACAGGTTAACAATTTGAGAAGGTTTAGGAAACCATCAAACTTTGTATCACCAACACATCCTGAATCTCTGATCTTTGAAAGGAAAGTACTAGAAGATGTTGAAGATCTAGAACACAGAGCTAGACAACCTTTTTACAATCTAAGTAAAAAAAGAAATGGCAGCTTTGAAAGAAGTGCTGAATAATACAAATATTCTAATAAAGAAAGCTGACACGAATGGCCAATAGTCATGATGAATAAAATGACTTACTCAAAGAGTGAAATACACTATTACTGGACGTGACTAGTTATCAGAAATTGGACCAAGACCCCACAAGTTCATTTCTACACCTGATTAAAGCTAAAGTTTCTTTCTTTTATTTTTTTTTATTTGGTTTAGTTGCAACACAACTTTTCAAATATTTAAACATATAAACAGAATCGATCATATATACATAATACAAAGATATAAAATCATACTTATTTTTATTTTTTTATTTTCATTTAGTTTATACAAACTTTTGAAAAAGAAAGAACAAAATCCTTTATACTTAATACTCAATACATAATACAATTGCTACCTATCGAATCTTTAACTTCTAAAACTTCTCACAATTCGTTGGATGCATATTACTATATACTCTCGCCTGAACCATAAGTCTCTTTTTATGACTTCACTTGCGTCCTGTCGTTCACTTGTTGCATCTGGGAGGCTGCTCCTGTGATTCTTCGCCTTTTTTATCCAGCATTTTTTCCAGCTGTTGGAGAAACAAGGCAAGTGCTAAGGACAGTTTTTTGTGAGTACTGCAATGCAGACGTATCCAGCAGTCTTCGGTACTGTATGTTGCCACCAGGTTTTTTTCTTGGATCAGATATTTAGTTTGTACGTCTTTAAGCCCAGTGCAATGCAATACCAAGTGTTTCAGAGTTTCAGTATGGGCTTGGCAGAACCGACATCTCACATCTTTGCCTGCCCAATTCCTTCTGTTGCTGAGAACATCTCATGTTTCGTACAGATTCAGTCTGAACCTCAGATAGTATCTTCTTAGAATTTTGCACGGAAACGATTACATGTATTGGAGTGTCTGGTTCACACCCTTTGCTTCTACTGGGCTGTTTGCCATGCATTTATGAGCACTTCTATTCTCTGTTGTCCTGATCCAATCGTGCTCAAAGAGTTTCTTTTTTCCGACATTTGGATTGCTTATCAACAATTTAAAATCATACTTATAACAATCATCACATTAGGGTGCAGGTTGCACTCATCAATTAGATTGCCTCCGCCAGGGTCCATTCGTCTGAATGGGGTATTCACAGTAAAAAAAATAATAATACCACTACCTCGGGCACATATAAATTCCCATTCCACATTACAGCAAAATATTATAACATACTTGGATACAGTCACAGATCCTACATAACACAAGGCATTACAGAAACATAAAAGAGCCGCTAGACATAATCTCAAGCTCTGTTCCCTATACTTCTTTGCGTTTCTTCAACTCGAGGTAGTACCATTTTTAAAAATGGAACTATTGCAATTTGCACCCTCTCCCTAGGATTCGAGAACAGCATTTGCCATATGTGATCCATTGCCACCTCAGTATGGATTGAGAACACGTTATCAAAGCATCTTGACCATACATTCTTCAGAGCATAACATTCAACCAACAAATGTTGTAAGGTTTCCCTTTTTTCCATTGATAGACAATATCTAAAATAATTTCATCCTAGAGGAATCAGTTTTCGCCTACACAGGACGTCACGAGTACCCCATAAATTGAATCTGAACCTTAAATATTCAGCCCGAACCTTCGGTGATGGACATTTCAGTAGGTACGGCGCCATTATTCCATGGCGCTTTATTCCAAATGTCCAGATGTTGAAATCTATATATTGGGAACACTTTGCTAAATTGCTAGCCGATTCTGCTTGGAAGAGTTTTATTTTCGCACGATCAAGGTTCGAAATCAACAAATCAAGTGACACATCACCATCAGCCAGATAATCTAGCACATAGTTCTGCCATGTTTTAGGAAAAACATTTCTAGATTTTAAGAGATTATGACCAATTACTTCTAGAATAGTTCCACTTCCTACTCCCAGCAGGCATTTGCGTAGAAAAGTACGTTGCCTCCACACCGCCTGGGCGTTAATGGATAACAACCCAAATTCATGGCGTATTAGCGCAATTGGTACTGAATTGGGTACGACTAAAATCTGCTTCCAATACCTTGTTTCCAGCGCCTCCCAATAATGGGATTTATCGAGCAGCCTACTCTCCACACCGTATAGCATGATTGGCATGACCTTCATTTTATAGAAGGAGACCAGGTGCTACAGGGAAAACTTCCTGTACTTATTAATTAGAATTCTAGACTGTGAAATTAGGTGCTGTAATTTATTCCCGGCAGATGCCCCCTCAGGGGATTTAAATTGTCTGTTGATAATGTCAATCCCCAAATATTTGTATTTCGACACCCTTAGTAATTTACTATCTTGCAACGACCAAGATAGCACTGTGAGCAGAATTTTAGATCTCGCGGTGCTGAGCAACTTAAAATCTGACATTTGGAGACATTGATCATAAGATTGTTTACTTTTACATACTCGCCCAATTGTGTCAACATGCGCTGTAGACCTTGTGGCGTTTGTGAAAGTAACACCAGGTCATCGGCATATAGCAGATAAGGGATTTGCTGAGCGCCAATCCTCGGGGCATCACCCTTACAATTTACTAATTCGTGACCCAGGTCTAAGATAAAGAAATTAAATAGAAACGCCACCAATGCACAACCCTGTTTTAGCCCACGATGGGTCACAATTTCAGGTGACAACTTCCCATCTAGACTAATACGCACTCTCATTGAAGTCTTTGAGTGGAATAAGATTATTAATGACAAGCGATAGTGAGGGCAGTCGTATTCTATTAATTTTAGAAGAGCCGATCTCTATTCACTGAATGGAACGCGGTTCTAAAATCAATAAACCCCATATACAGGGGTTGCTTGCGTTCCTCCTGGTACTCTTTGATCATACGCAGTGTTATTATATTTGGAATGGTCCCCATTCCCTTTACAAAACTGGTTTTCAGGGGGTCTATTAGATTTTTACTCTTTACCCATGCCTTCAGTTTGCCCAATATTATCCGACAGTACAATTTTCCCAGAACATCAAGCAAGGAGATGGGCCTATAACTGCTTGGCTCTTGTCTATCCCCTTTTTTATATATAGGGATTGTTATCGCCGCCTGTGTCCATGAGCTTGGAAGTTTCTAGGTTACATTTATTAACCGAAAGATATTATACATAATTCCGGATATTTTTTAAGTTCGGAGTTTGAGAGGCCATCAGGGCCCCTAGCCTTGGAATGACTGGCCGAATTAATCAGGGCTAATATATCGGACCGCTCAAACTCCAAAAAAAGGTGCGCGGGGGAATGACTAGCTCAGGTAGCTCTTTAGAGACTGGGCGAGCATACAGTCGGGTAAAATGGCTTACCCATACGTGTGTTTGGACTGCACTCGCCTGGAGGACCACTTGCGGGACAGCAACAGAATTATTTATGGTCGCCCACATCTTTGCAATATTTTTATCAGCTAAGATTTTTAACATATTGGCTCTGTCCTCATGGAATAATATAGCACGATGCCCATTTACCCAATTTCTATAAGAGGTTCTCAACCTAGTAATTAGGGGTTTCCTCAAGTGCACAGGTTCATTTTGGACAGCTCTCAGTTGAGCGCGTAATCGCGCTTTCCTGACCTTCACCTCTTTATCATATGAATGGAGATGTGGTGCTATTTGTTTTCTTTTACCAGTTTGTTGCTGGAACACCAGAAGTAAGTCAGCTTGCACATTGCTAACATTCCCACCCTGTATGCCATACTCAGGGAGACCTAGTCTCAAAAGTCGCTCCAAATGTGTTACTTCTGTCTCCGACCATCAAAGTCTATTCCTTCCTGCATTCACGACACACACACCTTTAATGGGCTCATGCTCATGACCCACGGTTATTGGACCAGCGACCCATTTTGTCTTGAGTATATTATGATCACTTGCCTCAGATTTGGACACAGAAAAGTTCATTACTGCTGGCCACAAGGCCTCATTCACATAGATATAATCAATGGTAGATTTACTTTCACCCATTTGCCAAGTCGGAGCAGGGGGAATGTATGTTTCAAATGCCCCATTAACAGCAATTAGCCCTCTCGCTTTCACAAATGAGGACCACCTTCTGAATCTTATTTTTTTTTGTTGCCAAACTCGCTCAGGCAATTTAAATTCAGATCACCTGCCACTACTAGTGCACTAACATTTTGATCCAGTACCACCAGATTTAGTGTTGCAATTAGGTCATTAAAGAAACTATCGTCAGACATGGCAATAGGGTTCCAGCAAATATTTAAAATTGCGTATCTGTGAACCCCAGCAGATACTTTCACCAGGATCATATATTTGTTTGGCATGGCCCACAATTCCGACGATAGCCCCTTACCCATATTTATTGCTGTTAGATTCCCAGGGCTTGGGTGACCAACGGCAGATTTTATTGCAGGATTTAAATACAATTCATGGTTATCCCAAATGGGGACAGTGGTGAGCCATGTCTCCTGCAGAAGAACAATATCACAATTACACAAGTCGATATGATCGTTATTTATGAGATGGCTAAAACCCCTGGTATTCCAGCTTACCAGGGATATCTGATTTGTCCACACCCCGACCTCACATTACTTCTGTGTTCCCAATCGACTACTTGTACCAGCTATGAAGCGGGGTTGTATTTTCTCTACTTTCGTATTTCCCCTCACATCACCCATTTGCATACTCCTTGGATGGCATGTGAAAGTCAACCTCAATACTGGGTCTGGCATAGTCGAGAGGGCAAAACCCAGAGCATAAAGATCTTCTTTGGCCTGCCAGATTACATTTTGGACAACGCGAGATTTGAACCACAGATTAACAGAATTTAGCTGGCCCTTCACATTGAAATCAACTAATACCAAATTGGAGGACACAACATCCTCTAATTGAGGAATCTCTGAAAAGATTGCCAACACTGCCCGCCTATTTAAATCATATTGTATGCAAGGTGGCCTCCTACAAGCCAGGACTAATGAATACTGTGCCGGATTGGGCCTCACCGTGGGCTTCTGGAAACTCCCCCCATTGGGGGGCATAAAGGAGGGCAGGTATAGGGCCTCTGAATGTTGATTGTGACCTTGCATTTTATTCAAGGCACTCTCAATTAGGGACATAATAGCCCCCGACATATGTGAGAGATCACCGTTGTTTTCCTTTTGCCCAGCTACTTCTTGTGATTGGGTTTGAACCAAACCGCTCACCGGTGGAGCTGGGTCCGGTTTCATCTTGGGATCTATGCTCATATCTCTTACTGGGGGTATTATTTCAGGGGTGATTTTACCCGTACCCCCTTCGGGTATCACCACCAAGTGCTCAGTCTGTCATCCACTAACAGGAGTTAGATGGGAATCCAAGCCACCAATTACACTCCTTTGGGGGGGTGGAATTAATAAAGCAGGAGTCAAACAGGCCAAATAGGCGTCAACGGCTTTCCGAATTTCGCCTCCATGTGTGGCTAGGGTTGAGTTTTTTACCCCTCGGTCATGATTCGATTCCACCACTGCCTTTGGCATTTGGATTGCCGCTATGTTTGTTCTTTTACTCGCAGGGCAATCATTGTTTGACAGCACCTCCATAAACTCATCAAATGGCGGATATTCCATTGCGTGGGCTGGGGTAAACTTCAACTGCTCATTTCTTCTCTCAAGAGCAAGCAGTTGATATTTTTGCTTAATTGCCTGTGATGCAGCTATGGTGGTACGTTTTGGAACAGTAATCACCTTAAAGAAGTGTTTTACTGAAGCTTTCCCTATGTTTTTCGGGATTTGTTGGTTCTTTGGGAGTTTTTTAGTTGTTTTATTGACTCCAACCTTTCCTTTTTTATTCACTTGGCTGGCTGGGGGAACCGCTGTTAAAACATTCTTACCATTGGCATGTTCACATTGGGCTACATCCTTAACTGGATGCAGTGATTTTTATCTAACACTCTCCACAGGTACCGGGCCCAGCTCCTCCCTTGAATTTTCAAAAATGATATCATCAAAACATGGCAGTACTGACTTAACCACATAGGGCTTATTAGTGTCATGAGGAACATTTCCGAGAGTTTGGCTGTTGTCTACACCGGTTCCAGTTTGTGATGCTACCGAGATTTTACAAGACATCAATTCACATGTGGATACTCTTTTATCCAACACCTTTACAATTTGGGATGAGTTCCTCTCTTGCCATGCCATAATTTTAACCAAACATTCACTCTGTGCACTCTATTTCTGTTCACATATATTCACAGACCCAGACATAGATGTTAATGCAAGATTCATCGACTGTAAAGCAATTCACCATACATTATCCGGCTGCTGAATGAACACTGCATTATTCATACTATGCGTATTAGTTATTGATTTTATCGCGCCTGCAGATTCCTTAACTGAGATGGAGTTACTTATACTGTTCTCAGAGAACATTACTGGGGTTGCCGATAAGTTTTCGGGTAACAGGTTATCCGAGAAGACTGTGTCATTTGGATCCAAGTCTATTACCACCGCATCGTCTTGGTCCTCCACCAGATCGTGGAGCACTACAGGGATTAAATGCGGATGCCCAGAAACGGGGACTGAATCTAGTAAAGCAGAATCTGAGATTGAGCACCCGCCCCTCGGTGCACAGCCCGGCAGCCCCTCATTTTGCACAACAGGTGTTAACTTATGAAAAGCGGGCTCCTGTTTCCTTACCTCAAGCACTTTATCCACCCCAATTGCAACATTTCCAAATGTCGGCATTTCCTACTGCTGTTTGTTTCAATCCCCACTGCATAGGGGTGGAGCATTTGGGCACTGCCTCGCAGGACTTTCCAACTCGTCCAGCTTTCACACTCTTTAACGGGCTACGTGGAGGCATACCTGATTTTAGAGTTATGCGGGTCATTGTTCCAAGGTCTCTTGCCTTCACTACACCCTTCAAAGCGTACCCGAGAGCACTACAGCTTCCCCAATGCCACGCCGCCACGGCAAAGCTGCAAAGCGGGACTCTCCGGGACTCAGTCGGGTGCGCGTGCACGGTGCGCGCCCGTGCACTGCTTTATAGTCACGCCCACAATATGCAGGAAACAGAGCCTAAACAGAAGAAAAGAAGGGTGTAAATACTAAAACATTGAATTGGGTATTGACTGTTAAGTCCTTGGTGCAGGCTTCACCTTGTGGGAAGGTGAGTCTTGAAGTGGTCCAAACGCTGTACTTCAAAAGTAAACACAGTCCAACAATGCAGAGACGTCTGCGGCAAAGCGGGACTCTCCAGGACTCACTCAGGGACTCACTAAAGATTCAAAATCACTAGAAAGGAATTGAATTTGTAAACACGAGGTAGACCACCTTATCAATGAAAAGCCTACAATTCCATGTTTCTATTGCTTACCAAAGGTTTACAAAAGTCTACAGAGCCCCTCATGGGCGAACCAATATTTTCAGGAATAGACTGTATCAGAACCCCTATCCACTTTCACATATCACTACCTCAGTCCGTTTATCACACAGATGAAACCGTAGATTGAAGACACAGGGGATAAGATCAGGAAATTAGAAAATATGCATCTTACCCCAATTGTGACCTCCTGATTGGACTATACATTATATCATTGTTTACAAAGATCTGACAAATAGCTACAATAAAAGTGGTCGAAGAAGTATCATGGAGTAGATAATACAAAGACCCATGTCCGAATTTGTTAGTACTCTGGTACATGGAACTGGCGTTAACATAACATTATTTTGAATTTATGGGTACTCTGTACCACCAGATGGAAAGCACAGCAATGGGGGCCACAATGGCTCCAGGTGTAGGCAATATATATGCGGAGAGCTTTGGATAAGTGAATATTTACACAGACTCAAAGGATCAGATCAGAGCCGGGAGAGAGTATATTAACAATATAATCTAATAGTCGTTTGTACAGGTACTGGATGAGCACTACATTTTATAGAATGGGTAAATAATCAGAACAGATACCTGACGTTTACACACAGTATCAATGCAGAATACACAAACGTCCTTGATACTATAGTATATCACCAGCAAGGTAAACTGCTTATTAAACCTTTTCACAAAAAAACTGACAAAAATGCTCTGCGAAATTAGCAAAGTCATCACGTGAAACATGTAAGAGATAATCTTCCAGTGGGCCAATTCCTTCACCTATAAAGGAACAGCAGCACAAAGAAATCATATGAAGCAGAAGCAGAATTTTTTTGTCAACAATTGAAAACTAGGGGATACCCTAAAACAACAATTAGAACAGCAGCCAAAAGTGAATACAATAACAATAGAGGGACATTACATTAGAAGAGAGAAAAAAAAACAGGAAGATAACCGAATAGTATGTGTGATCACATACACTAATTTAAGCCTAAAAATCAAAGGCATAATAAACAAACATTGGAGAATGTTCTACAAACCAGACAGAAAGAGGGACATGGTGATGAGAAACAGAACCAGAGAGGAAGGGCCCATATCAGAAAGCCTGACAAAATGTTGGGGCTTAGCAACATTAGTTGGCCACTACCCTTGTGGAAAATGTGGTATTTGCAATCTAACCCAAGAGAGCAAGGAGATATATATTGCTCTTGGAAAACTGTGGACACAAAAAATAAAACACAAATGGTAATTCAGACAACATCAAATAGATGATCACTTGTCCTTGCAGGTTAAAGTATTTGGGAAAAATTAAAAGGAAGATCAAAAACACATTTTTGAGCATAGAAGTTACTCAAAAGATAAAGTGGAAAATGCACTGCTTGTTAAAAAATGTTATCGAAATGAATCATACATTTGAAGAATATAAATGGTGGTGGTATCAAAACGACTGTACAGCATGTGAGACGAGGCCGTTATATACAAATGGAAGGGACACCAAAATGTTGCTTCGTGTCTGCATGGGGAACGTTGTTTACACTTCATTAAACACTCGTGCATCCCAGAACAATTCAGTAAGATTTATGAACCCACAAGTTAATTTGTTTATTTGTGGAAGGGTTTAGAATTTCGCTAAAACATACCTACTCTCTACTTTTAAATAGGCTTTGGGAAGCACCTTTCAAAAGGAGTGAGACTTGGAGCACTCTCTTTACTGATACTGAAACTAGGACCAATTAGTCAACCTGCCATTGCTTAAATCTTCTTTCCGGTAAGCCTCACAACATGGTGACATTTTTATAATGATTGAATAGACTATGACACTAGATGGAATTAGTAGAATTCCATTTTTCTATTCTAGGCAAATACAACAATGATGTACATGGTACATATATATTTGTCCACAAAAGGTAACACTGTAGTGGATTGTGAAAACAAACAACTTTGTGATGAAGGGTAGGGAGGAGAAGGTAAAAACGGCAGTTCATTCACTCGTTTTAGTGACCAAGTTCAGAAGACCATAGTAATACAGGATCTGGGATAGATTAGCCCTCACGTCATAGGGTTCTTTTATTATGTGCAGACTAGACAACCTCTTGGATGACAGAGACATACGCCATTGAGAAGGGCAGCACAAGAGTTAACCCCTCATAAACGGGATTAAACAGGATGCATACAATTGTTGGCTCCTGAGTAATGTTCTCCATTAGATGTATAAGAACAGAAGCATGTCATTTAGAGCAGATTTCTGTATATCACAAAATGAAATGTAATTGAAATAGATACAGTTGAAGAATATGAGTGAAAGTGAGAGGTGGATGGACAACAGGTTATAAACCAATGTAATATGGACATTGGGTTATATTGGTATGCACATTAATGTGATGTGCTATAAGAAAGGGTTAAGAGAAATGTATTTTCACAAGAGAGAATTTGTATAAATGTAAATGTTTGTCTAAGGCTCAAGTTTGTATTATAAATGTGGCAAAATAGTAAATGTAAATGCATGTTGTTTTAATCAGATGAAATGAATTGTTGAATGAATCATTTGGGACTTTGCCCTTGCACGTTGTACAAATAGATGCCTAGTGACCTTCAAGACACAACCCAGAATATATTAGGTTCATTTTGTGTACACAGTGCATATGGACAACCAGCAGGCCAAATGTGGGTGTTGGGAATGTTGTGCCAGACTTTTCTTGGGACATGTTGTGCCCCCTGATTGATGTGTGTTTTATCTTGCATTGCCCTTGGGGCAGCTGCTTGTTGTCCATGACATTATGCACGTCTGGCAGACATGATATGACACCATGTTTTGTAAGTTTTGCATAACATGCTGTCTCCCTGATGTGGTGATCAGGGGTCATTGGGCCTCATTACGACCCAGGCGGTAAGTTACCGCCTGGGCCGTGACTTTACCACCATGGCGTAAACTATGTTTACGCCATGGTGGTTGGCGGATTTACCGCCCCATTCCAGCCTTGGCGGGGCGGTAAATCCCCATTTTCCCTTCCCCATTCCCATTTTGCCCCATAGGGCATAATGGGAGTGGGGAAGGCGTTAATTACGCCACCGTAAATTACGGTGGCGTAATTAACTCCATGGTCCCTTAGCGCCATGGATTAAGCAGGTGTTAAAACCTCCATGGCGCTAAGGGACCTCGGAATCAGGCGGTAAGGGTCGGCGCTGTTTACGCTGCCGTAAACCCCTTACCGCCTGGGTCGTAATGAGGCCCATTGTGTTGTTGGTAGACATGTGTAAAAGGGAGTGGAGCCATGGTTACTTGGTGGTACTGGAGCTCTCATGCACATGCCAGGTCAAATGGCACATTGCTTTTCACCATTTCATGACGTTATTTGTGAACTGCAAGTCAATGTGTATGGATATGGCCTTTCTTCTGCACTCATTGCTGGGTCCGCTGGATTGATGGTGGACATTGTGCATGTGCAATGGTGGAAACAGTATGTGGCTTCTCATTGGATATGGGTTATGCACTTTTCAGTAGGTTAAACTTTTATTCACCATGGTCTGCAAATGATCCAGCACCAAATCGGCCACACCTACAGCCTTCAGGTAGGCCAGCCATATGGAGGATGGCGCTTGCTGTCTCCTGACATGGGGTGAGTTTAGGGGGCTCAGCAGTGCCTGCACCTGTGGCTGCTGTTCCCCTGTGATGCTGCACCAGCCTAGCTTTGAGGTGACCATACTCTCGGTTTGAGGACATTCAACCGCTCTTTTATTTCCTTGATGCCTCTGGGTACGTCCCCTCCCACAATTCCCTCCAGATGACACCCTTCCCCTGGTGTGTAGATGTTTTGCACTGCTCACTAGACAGCTCCTTAGAAGAGGCTTCAACCTCCTCTGCCAAAACCGTCAGCTCAGCGTCAGTGAACTTGGGCTTCCTGAGACGTCTTTCAGGAATTTTGCTTCTTCCTTTTCCCCAGACATTTTCAACCCTCTTTCACCCTCCGATGGCTGCAGGAAATGGGTGATTTCCAATGCATTGTATTTTTAAAGATGGTCGCTGTCCAGCTTCCCATTTAATTTATAACGCTATTTCCACTGGTGCTAATTCCGCCAAATATTTGCAGAATTACCACTCAATAGTGTATTTTGGCCAGATGGAATTACTGTTAACATTGATGGTTAGTTGGTGCATGCACCTATCCACTTTTAATGTAGCAGTAATTCCACTGGGCGCATTGGCAGTAATGGTAATCCCGTCTGGCAGAATTACCACCATTTATGCTCAAGACAAACCGCCTCATTATGGGTCTGCAGTAACTGTGTCGTTGATACCGGCAGGTTGCCACTGGACCCGTAATTATTTACCGGCACCTGACTCCCTGGTAACACCGGGGGATTACAACCCCGGCAGCCGGGAAAGTCTTGCTCTGGTAAATTGCAAGTCTCCATTACAGTGGGGACCACGGAAGCACTGGCACCGTTAATAATGGTGCCAGTGCTTCCATGATGGTCTGCCTACCGTGGCTGCAGTGCCTGGCATGGTCCGACCTGTCGGGCACAGTGGCTCTGGCAGGCAGACCTGGTGTATGCCGGTCCGGAAACAATGGTGCCGTTAAGCTTACCAGCACCGTTGTTCCCAGACCGGCATGCTGGTAATGAGGCCCAATGTCTGTGAACCTCTCAGCTGATTTCTTTTTCCATCTGAAGTTGGTGGAGGACAGACTAGAAAAAGAAGGTAGAGGCTTAACTGATGTTGAAGAACCTCACAAATTCATGTGAGTTACGAATTCTCATAGGATTGACAAGCTATATACATACAATTCACAGAAAGGTTTCCACAGATCACAGAGCCTTTAGTCCATCTATTGAAGAAAGGGTGAAGAGGGAGTGGGGAACTCACAAACAGAGGCTGTGAAACAAATACACATGTGTCTTTCCCAAGTTCCTTGTTTGGATTATCCTACAACAAGGCTGGTGTTTTTCCTGGAAACAGGATTTGCCATCACCTGTTTAAGTGGGGCCTTGTATCACAAGCATAACCAGGTTAATAATGCAATTCATATGCAGCTAAGCAATTGTCACCTGTCTAAATAGAATGTAACGAAAGTGAAAAAGAAAACACTCCTGGCAACAATATGGGTGTTGAAAAACTATTGACACATGTGGAATATATTATAATTAATTATAATTCAGGGCTCCCACCAGCCTCTGAAATATTTGCAAAGTGACAGAATACTGACTAGGAATGCTTCTAATTCAAGGATTATCTCCTAGATTCTTTCTATGCGAGACTATACTGTAGATATTAGATATGTCCAGAATAATAAGAGACTGGTTATCAGACCTGCATAACTGTGTGGTGCATAACTGTGTGAAAGATAACTGTTTAGAAGATGACTGTAGGAGGATAACTGTTTCAAAGATGAACATTTAAAAACAACTGATAATTTAATGGTATATCTAGCTTCTCCTCATAAAGTGTATGATGAAAATACCTGTCAGCTATAACAAGAATTGGTATCTAAGGTTGGAAATTGTTGAGTGAATGGCATCCCTGAACCCACAGCCAATTATAACACTGGCCCCAGAACAGTTAGGCCACAGAACTGATGGCCATATATCAAGCCATTCTCACTGACATAAATCATCAGTTCGAGGAACAGCTGATATCTCTTGATTCAGATTATTCCCGGAACAGTTTTCTTGAACACTTGATAAATTGGAAGGCCAGCGGTAGTCTGTATGCAAACAACAAACTCTTGAAGCTTGCAAGATTGATCCAGACAAAAGCACATTTTGTGACATCAAACAATATGGTTGTGTAATTGAACAAACATTATATGTCTCTTTAAGATATAAGTTCCTGACAAAGCAGGACATTATTTGGCATATCAATTAGTGAAAACTGGGTCTCTCCAAGGGGAAATCATGTATATCGAACACCTCCTTAGGAAAAAAATAAATAACAACATAAATAACAACAGTGACTCGATCAACATATTGTGCTTAAAGTGAACACTCTACTTTCCATTCGAGTAGAAATACTCCAGATATCTCAAATAGAAGATCCAATCATTGGAACATTGTATCAATATCTAAAAGAGTTAGAAAGCATCTCCTTATCTGAACAAGATTACCTCGGGAAGAAGGTTTTGAGAGTATTAATGAAATTACAGAACATGTTCGAAATTCAGGATGGTCTGTTGGGTAGGAAACCCTAATCTCATTACAAATGGTGGGTAGTACCTACCTTATACTGAGTCATAATGCTAAACAACATCCAAGATGCAGTAACAGCTAGTTATCCTGGATTTGAAAAGGCAATGGGGATCCTTTGTGAGGTCACCTATTGTCCACACATGGGTCAAGACCTACACACAAATTAAAATGGGTATATGGTATGTGCACAGTCCCCAATGAGTACTCCCCCTCACCGGGCTCTTCTTTAGAAAACATGAATGACATTACCATGGTCAGACCCGCAGGTCACTATTGTTCGACTGGTGATTCCTTCTTACCACAGTAACAAATACATATTAATGGTTACTTGTCTATTTACCAAATGGATTGAATGTTTGCCAACCCCAAAATGCAAGACTGACACTGCAGCCACTCTATTAACCAAACACATTATTCTTTTTTCAGTCTTCCTCAAAGGATTGAGTCTTACTGGGGTCGTTTTTTTTTTATCAGTGACATGATGGCTATAATGTGGGAAATCCTATGTGTGAAGAGGAAACTAAAGGTCACCTAAAACACAGCCTCTAGAGGGAGCAGAGTGATATAATAAGAATATTGTGTGTATTCTAAAGAAATATTCTGCTGCATTCTGGACACATGGATTAGCATTGGTACTAAAATCATGACTGGTTAAAAAATGATCATTACTTCAGCATCTATTATACAAACCACAGCAATAGACAATGATGTATGCCTCTACTGCTCATAAATACATCGAGAATCATTAAAAACACCTTCAACCTGCATTTGATTATGACCAACCAAACCTGGAGAAATCTGCAGTCAGTATGAAGCCATGTTATGATCTTAAGTCCTACAAACTGGACTATGAAATAAGTGTCAGAGTCTGTTTCTATAAGTTCAAAAGGAATGATTTTTACGAGCAAAAGTGTTTTTAAATTAGAAAAAATAATCTCAAATTGCCTGCAAAATGGAAATACCAAAAGGGGATCTCACAGAAATATACTGGGTACATAGTAACAAGCTGATTACCGCTCACCCTCATTCAACTCTCAGAAAATCAGAAGAAACTTCTGTTCCCATAGTTGAGGTGGCCTCTGAATAAGACCAGAATCTGTGCTGGCAGGAGGATGTTGTTTAGTTGAAACAGCGAAGCCTTGGATTGTATTATTGAAATTATAATGTTAAAATGTATAAATGTATAAATATGTAAGATGTAAAATAGGAAGCAAAAATATCCTCTGCAGCGATAACGTAACACAGCCTTTATTTTCTTCTCTCTTAGTTTTGTAATCTGAAGTTGTTTCAAGATGGAAAACCAATATTTCAAGATGGAAGACCAATACCTTTGCTAAAATGAAACCCATGTCTGACGTAACGAAAGAAGCTACAATCCATTAGTGTGATGAGGGACAGTAAGTTGAACTTAAAAACAAGAAGGAGAAACAAAGAGGACCTATGATGAAGTAATCCAATTCAGAAACAAAGACTGTCCCAGCGTTCCCCAAAAGAAAAAAAGGGTATGTGCCATGTCTGGGTTGTAGGAGCATCTGTTATAAGAGTATGTGTCATAAGAATATGTGTTGCATAAGAGTGTGTGTCGTAAGATTGTGTGCTGGAAGGCGTAGCAGCATGCACATGTACATTTTATTATAGAAGCTGTACATTGATTCTGAGTGTGTGTCGTAATAGTGCACCAGCAAATGGTGTAAGTGTACAGTGCATAGTTTACATGTGCATGTGCATTTTGCATATAAGCGGTATATTGATTCTGAGCAGTTGTAATGTTCATATTCTACAAGTACTTGAACATTTTGTGTAGAAGCTGAAAATTGATTCTGAGTGTGTGTCGTAATTGCGTAACGTCATGTAGCATAGGTGCATGTGTCCTAAGTGTGTTTTGTAAGTAAGAGTGTGTGTTAAGAGTGTGTGTCAAAGGAGCATATTTTGCATAAGAGTGAGTTTCATAAGAGTGTGTGTCATAAGGTGAGTAATATAAGTGGGAATATTGCAAGAGCGTGTATCATAAGATTGTCTGCTGTAAGGCATAGAAGAATGTACATGTACATTTTGTACAGATGATGTACATTGATTCTGAGCTTCTGTAATGCACATATTCTACAATTACATGTACATTTTGTATAGAAGTTGTACCTTCATTCTGAGTTTGTGTTGTAATAGTGCACCAGCACATGGTGTAAGTGTATGTGTTGCAAGTGTGGTAAGTGCATGTGTTGTCTGTGTGTGTGATAGGAATATGTGTAATCAGGGCTTTTGTCGTAATAGCATGTGTCCTAAGTGTGATTGTTGTGAGTGCTGGAAAAGAGTGTGCTGTAAGACTGTGTTATAAGGCATATAAGCAAGTACATGTGCACTTTGTGCAGGTGTACATTTATTGCGAGCATGCATAATGCAAACATTCTACATGTACTTGTACATTTTGTATAGATGCTGTACATTGGTATTGAGCATGTGTCGTAATTGCATAACAGCATGTAGCATAAGTTTATGTGTTGTAAGTTTGTGTGTTGCAAGAGTAGGTGTGGTAAAAACTATGTGTCATGTGTGTGTGTCATAGGAGCATGTGTTGCGTAATGTGTCATAAGAGTGTGTTTCATAAGGTGAGTATCATTATTGTGAGTGCTGCAACAGCATGTGTCATAAGATAGCTTGTGTACATGTACATTTTGGATAGAAGCTGTACATTGATTCTGAGACGGTGTAATGTACATATTCTACATGTACATATACATTTTGTATAGAGGTTTTCCATTGATTCTGAGCATGCATAATGTACTTATATTCTCATATACACAGCATCATTTCCATACAGGGTCTGCAGCCTGTAGTTAATTGGATGTTTTGCCTATGACTCCCATGATCCCTCACAACTGATTAAACTGTATAGGATTGATGGAGGGATGTAGTGCAAAACATCAGGAGTGACAAAAATGGAAGGCAATTTCAATAGGTGATGTACAGGCTCACACACCCATTTGCTGCTTTAATATGACAAGCATGTCCTAAAATGCCCCATAAATGGCAGTTTATGAGAACAAGATGGAGGAAGAGCTAGACAATAGAGGAAGGAAGATATAGAGGGGGTGTAGAGTGGAGGGATACCACAGAGAGAGACAGAGTATACGGGGCAGAAGAAAAGGTTATAAATGGACTGATGTAGTGGGGGAAGAGTCGAGGTGTGAGAAGCTATGAGGGAGAGAGATAGCAATGGAGAGAGACAGGTGAGGTGGAAGAAGCAAAATGTGCAAACAAAAGACAGAGGTAGAGAGAGATACAGTGTGTGAGAGAGAGAGAGAGAGAGAGAGAGAGAGAAAGAGAAAGAGAGAGAGTGTGAGAGAGAGAGAGAGAGAGAGAGAGAGAGAGAGAGAGAGAGAGAGAGAGAGAGAGGAAAGCAAAATAGTCAAATAGCCAGGTGGGTGCTGCTGTAGAGATTACTAAGGAATGTTTAGAATGTTAGGGATAAAAGAAAACATGAATATAAGGGGGTTTTCATTCCTTTCAAGTCACCTCTTGACTAAGTTACATTCGCCTCTGTAGCTCAATCCCTCTACCAATCAACAAACAAGCATACACCTCTCAGAAATATTTTGATTCAACCTGTTGTCCTTCTACGGGAACTGTTTCCTCCCAGCCAAACACACTGACATATGTGTGGGAGTGAGGGGCCAGTAGGCCCCCCGTCCCTCCTTTCCTTAGTACAAACTTGGAGCATGTGCCTCCAATGGTGGGGAGTACCCCCGTTGCCCTTATGTGATGCCAGCATCGGTTGGCACTCGCGTAGATGGGGCCTTTGCGCAGGACACAAGGCATCCATTTTTGTGCCCCCTTGACTCCATCTTGGTAACTAGGCCTCACTGCGATAATACAAAAAGGCTTCTCTCCCCTTTGCAGCGCCGCGCACACAGCACACATGGCACCCACCTTTTCTCTCACTGTGTCTGGAAAACTCTGCCGCCCCATTCTCACACTGAAGCCGAAGGTAATTGCAACAAAGAACAAATGTAATATCTCACTCTTCCTCTGAGATCACTGCCCCATGTGTGAACCGGCTTGAGCCAAGTGTTGTGGCTCATCCATCTCCACAAATCTGTCCATGCCCCCTCACCCTCGCTATTGGAAAATTAATGCCAGTGTAACCCTGTGTCCCTGCAAGGTATTCTCCTGATGTACCAGATATGCGCCCCACCATGGTGCCCACCTAGCGGGCCCCCAACTAACATTAGACCTCTGTTGCAGTATATTGTCTCCCACTACTAAAAAAATGACAACGTGCCTTAGATTCTTTACGAATCCAGACCCTCGCTTCAATCAATGTTATCATGATGGTCAAAACCCTTAACCTGATGCTCTATATAAGCCGCTGTTATTAATGATGTAAATACATGTATGTAGTTTATAGGTTTACGATGATTTGTTCAAAAGAGTTGCAATGATCATTATTTAGTGCATGCTTCACAAATATGTATTATGTTACCTTAGTTAGTGGCCGCCCTGCTTCACCGCAACCTGACCTTCACCCCTCCTGAACACTGACAGCCGGACCATGTGATGTTCACCCGCCCGCCAAAGGAGCAACAAATCCGGACGAAACGGTGCCGCCACAACTATACAGTGCTATAATGACTGTCCAATCCTGTGCTGACTTAGTAGCCTATGTTAATTGCGTCACCTATGACGATTTTTCTCTTTATAATGTGATGTAATTGAGATATTTGTCAGAGCGCTCTCGGGCAGCAGAGTTCTTTGGATGCCAGTTATATAAAATATTTTTTGAACTCTCGCAACCTGTTCTCTTAGCCTCATTCCCCGTCAGGGGTGTGTCTCATTTACTCTTAATTGCACGTCTAAGATGGGGAGGGCTCTTACACTTATTAAGTAGCTAAATTAACTTTAATTCAATAAAATATGTGAAAGTGAAGTTCTTCCCTAAACACTCTACATCACGAGCATAAGCACATAGTCCCCTCTATCAGACCATTGATGAAAGGCAGTTTGTGAGCTGAGGTGTTGTGGGTGCAGAGGTCCTGAGGCAACACAAGCATTTTCAATGATTCAAGTGTAGTGGTGTTGGGTGAATATTTTCAATTAAGGGGCAATAATATTCTCCTTAACAAGTTTGGGTCTCACCCTGAACATTTTTAAAATAATAGGAAAAAATTATGAATTGCATGCTATAATAATCGGGTAAAAGTCATTGGGCGTCATCACGAATTGGGCGGTAGCCCTTACTTAAATGTGGTGAACGGGGTTACCACCGCATTTAACGGTCCGCCCAATCATGAATATGATGTGTTTATGGGGAATACCGTTTACTGCCCAGCCCGCGATCCAGCTGTAATACTGCCAGAAGGGAGAGGGATAATGCAAATAAAGTTGGGCGGTGTCCCAGTTGGGATACTGCCCAGCTCATGATGAGGCCCATTAAGTTTACAATCCGTTGCGTTCTTGGAAAAAAGTGAATAAATGCCAGGTCACCAACTGTACGGTGGTAAATTTGAAAATGCTTTTATGGTGATTGTCCAATAGTATTTGCCAGCATTCCTTGATGAATCTGGACTACTTGTCCCTTTGTCATGATTCCTGCCCCTCATGTCCCCAGCCCTCCAAGATGTCAGGCTGGAGCCAGGCCACGATCACCTACATGGCCCTCAAGGGCCTCTCCATCCCCCCAAACACCCACTTGGAGTCAGACTTGGCGCTTGTGGCACCAGACACATTCACTCCCATAGGATAACATTGGGGATTGGACTTGTAGTGAATTGATGGGGGCAAGATGGATGCCCCCACATATTTCAGTTCCCAGAACT
The DNA here is from genome assembly GCF_040938575.1 of Ambystoma mexicanum. Lineage (NCBI taxonomy): Eukaryota > Metazoa > Chordata > Amphibia > Caudata > Ambystomatidae > Ambystoma > Ambystoma mexicanum. The sequence goes on along the minus strand of NC_090923.1, from coordinate 909,261,375 downwards.
GCATGTGCGGTCTAGTCTTTTGGGTGTGGTTCAGCCCAGAGACACCTGGGATACCTATAGACTATTTAAGCCACACCCAGGCTGACAAACATGCTTTGTGTTTTCTGCACCTGCAGCGCGACACTCACCGTGTTCGGATCGGTCTCCAGTAGGCCTGCATCTTTCTTCTGCGCTCAGCTCCTGCAAGAACAAGAACACCATTAGGAACAGCCTTACCTTGCGGAGCTTCTGCCCATCATTCATCGCTCCTTCTGTTCTGCAGGCATCTTCGGCGGTGTCATTCCCATCCCGGCACACCGCTTCCTAAGGAAAAGGGAAAAGAACAGAAAAAAGGCATTAGTAACCATTCTGCAAATCTTCGTTTATTTTTAAATACTGTAAGAGCTTCAAACGCTTACCTGAATCCCAGCCGCTCTGGGGGAACTCTGTCTCCGGAACTTCTCATCCATCTGCAAGACGGAAAAGACACTCCAGGTTAGCGTGGAAACAGCAAGAGGCGCCGCATACCGCGCTTACCCACCGCATTTGTTCTTCATA